>NC_047098.1:36176844-36500477 GCF_902459505.1 Geotrypetes seraphini
CAAAGTTCCTCATAAGAAGCTCCTGAAAAAATTAAAAGAGTTATGGGATAGGTTGCAAAATTCAGTTGTGGATTAGAAATTGGAAGAGACTAAACATTGGAGTGCTGAAAGGATCTGTACTAGTTAACTTATTTATAAGTGATCTGGAAATTGGAACAACGTAAGAGGTGATTAAATTTGCAGATGATACTAAACTGTTCAAAGTTGTTAAAACGCATGCAGATTGTGAAAAATTTCAGGCAGACCTTAGGAAATTGGAAGACTGGGCAGATTAAATTTAATGTGGACAAATGCAAAGTGATGCACATTGGGAAGAATAACCCAAATCACAGTTACCAGATGCTAGGGTCCACCTTGGGGATTAGCACCCAAGAAAAAGATCTGGGTGTCATTGTAGACAATACGATGAAATCTTCCACCCAATGTGTGGCGGCGGCCAAAAAATCAAACGACATGCTAGAAATTATTTTAAAAAGACTAAGAATGTTACTCCATGGTGTGACCTCACCTGGAGTATTGCATTCATTTCTGGTTTCCTTATCTCAAAAAAGATATAGCGGCACTAGAAAAGGTTCAAAGAAGAGAGACAGAAGATAAAGGTGATGGAACTCCTCTCGTATGAGGAAAGACTGAAAAGGTTAGGACTCTTCAGCTTGGAAAAGAGACGGCTGAGGGGAGATTTGATTGAAATCTACAAAATCCTGAGCGGAGTAGAACGGGTACAAGTGGATTGATTTTTCACTCCATCAGAAATTTCAAAGACTAGGGGACACTTGATGAAGTTACAGGGAAATACTTTTAAAACCAATAGGCGGAAATATTTTTTCACTCGGAGAATAATTAAGCTCTGGAATGCATTGCCAGAGATTGTGGTAAGAGTGGGTAGTGTAGCTGGTTTTAAGAATAGTTTGGACAAGTTCCTGGAGGAAAAGTCCATAGTCTGTTATTGAGAAAGATATAGGGGAAGCCACTGCTTGCCCTGGATCGATAACTTGGAATGTTGCTACTCTTTGGGTTTCTGCCAGGTAGTAGTGACCTGGATTGGCCACCTTGAGAATGGGCTACTGGGTGTGATGGACCTTTGGTCTGACTCGGTAAGGCTCTTCTTATTTTCTTAAGATCACTGATGAGAGGAAACCTGATTCTTGACACTCTCCTGAAGGAGGATATGATGTACAGTGCGTTTTTAGATATTGCAAATGCGTTATCTACTGGTATCTATTCTGCTAAGTTCTGTGTATGGCACTAATTACACTGCAGTGTATGGCACTCATTTTGGTGCCTTACATGTTAGACCTGCTGATTCCAAATATGGCACCAGTTTTCTCCTATCGGCTCTAGTTTTTGAGCTACAGAACATGTGCCATAAACCAGTCTTCACTCTGCTCGCCCATTAGAAAATCAGGATATTTTAATGTAGTGTTTAAATTAATATCTTTTAAGTATGAAGGAAACATATTAAAAGTGTACAACATGAATATCTACTTATTTCATGCCAAAAGCACAAGAGTATGGTACAGACTTTCCAGTCATTTGACACACAAGAAGCTCCTTATGTAAGACTTCTGAGAGTGGATCTGCCAGGACAATCCCGCATAAGATTCCAACAATAGTTTGCCATCATGTGTGCATCCCATCTTCCTTATCTGGCTTCTATTGTTTTCATGTCTTGGTGAAATCTTTCACCTTGCTCTTCGCTTAAGTCACCAAGGTTCTCTGGAAAGCCATCTTAAGTGACTGTGCAGATAATGGACTTAAACACTCATGTTACAGCCAAGCCTGTTGAAATGAAAGAGCAAATCCTCTTCTAATTGTATATAGTTAGTTGTCTGCCTTCTTATTGCCAAGAAAGATTGAACAAATGAAGACCAGGCACATGATTCGATTTCATTCATTGATGCTATGAAATGTGGGTCATTTATAAGTTTCTGATCTGTGCACCATCGAAAATCCCTGCCTTCAGTTTTTCTACGGTAAGTTCAGGTAACATATGGGCTATGTATTAGAACATAAGAACATAAGAAGTTGCCTCCGCTGAGGCAGACCCTAGGTCCATCCTGCTCAGCGGTCCGCTCCCGCGGCGGCCCATCAGGCCCATTTCCT
This sequence comes from Geotrypetes seraphini, assembly GCF_902459505.1. NCBI lineage: Eukaryota > Metazoa > Chordata > Amphibia > Gymnophiona > Dermophiidae > Geotrypetes > Geotrypetes seraphini. Next base: position 36,178,948 of record NC_047098.1, read on the forward strand.
GAGCAATGGTCTATACCTATCTATACCCCTCAATCCCTTTTTCTTCTAGGAATCTATCCAAACCTTCTTTGAAACCATTTAATGTTTTCTTGTCTACAACAGCCTCTGGAAGCGCGTTCCACGTATCCACCACCCTCTGAGTGAAAAAGAACTTCCTAGCGTTTGTTCTAAACCTGTCCCCTTTCAATTTCTCCGAGTGCCCCCTTGTACTTGTGGCGCCCCTTAATTTGAAAAATCTGTCCCTGTCTACTTTTTCTATGCCCTTCAGGATCTTGAAGGTTTCTATCATGTCTCCTCTAAGTCTTCGCTTCTCCAGGGAGAAAAGTCCCAACTGCTTCAATCTTTCGGTATATGGAAGTTTTTCCATTCCCTTTATCAGTCTAGTTGCTCTTCTTTGTACTCCCTCAAGTACCGCCATGTCTTTCTTGAGGTACGGCGACCAGTACTGGACGCAGTACTCCAGGTGTGGCCGCACCATTGCACGATATAGCGGCATGATGACTTCTTTCGTCCTGGTTGTAATACCCTTCTTAATGATACCCAACATTCTGTTTGCTTTCCTTGAGGCCGTGGCGCATTGTGCTGATGCCTTCAGTGTTTCATCTACCATCACTCCCAGGTCTCTCTCCAGGTTGCTGACCCCTAGTGATGTTCCCCCCATTTTGTATGTGAACATCGGGTTCTTTTTCCCCACGTGCATGACCTTGCATTTCCCCACGTTGAAGCTCATCTGCCATTTTTCGGCCCACTTTTCCAGCTGTGTTAGATCCTTTTGAAGATCTTCGCAGTCTTCCCTGGTTTGAGCCCTGCTGCATAGTTTGGTGTCATCTGCAAATTTAATGACCTCACACTTGATTCCCGCCTCTAGGTCGTTTATGTAGATATTGAACAGGAGCGGTCCCAGCACTGACCCCTGCGGAACTCCGCTCGTGACCCCTTTCCAGTCTGAGTAGTGGCCCTTTACGCCAACCCTCTGCTTCCTGTTTGCCAGCCAGACCTTGATCCATCGGTGGACCTCCCCTTGTACCCCGTGGTTCCATATCTTTTTAAGCAGTCTCTCGTGTGGCACCTTGTCGAAGGCTTTTTGGAAGTCAAGGTAAATGATGTCTATAGATTCCCCTTTATCCACCTGACTGCTCACCCCCTCAAAGAAGTACAATAAGTTAGTGAGGCATGACCTACCCTTGCAGAAGCCGTGTTGACTCGGTTTTAGCTGCCCATTTTTTTCGATGTGCTCACAGATGCTGTCTTTGATCAGTGCCTCCATCATCTTTCCCGGGACTGTCTTTATTGAGAGCCTTTACAAATTGTTTCATTAGGCCTAGCTTTATATGTTGTGGTGGCAGTATGATTCTATTTCATGTTACCAAAGGTTCATTGATTACATTATGTCCTCCAACCATCTTATATTTCCTCAAGAGGCCAATCTTGTTTTGCCCAATGTTCATGTTTGGCTCTACTATCCTAAAGGCATATCTACTATTCCATAACCATATCTAAGAAACTAGAGCTTATGCGGTCTATCCAATACAATTTTCTAAATCATTACCCCAAATAACCCCAGGAACAGGTCAAAAAACCAAGGCCTGTTTTATTTATCCTGCTATGTTTAGACATACAAGTTGTCTAGAAATAGTTTTGAGATTTCAATATTTCTATCAACAAATGTAGGTGCCTCTAGAATATCTGTATTTCCCCTTTTACTGGCTTTGCAAGAAGGAATTCAAAAGAAGGCTTGAAGCAGCTAAACAAAATGCAAAAAACTAGTCTTTACAAATCTGAAAAACTATACCTGATTTATACCTTTACCCCAAAGAGTCTGAAATTTTTGAATACCTTGTTTTTTATGGCTTATATGCAATATTTCAGGCTAATGCCAGTGGTTCCATTAACCTCCCATAAGATCAGGCTTATGTAAACAGCCTGTAATAGTATTTTGTGACTCAATGACAATTATCAGTGTAACTGTACCTCTTTACCACCCACTTTACACCTCAGTTATGCTTTTGACCTCTTAAAAAAAAATCCTTTCACCAAAATAAGAGGGTTTGTGTTGACTCATTAGTTTTGCAATATTTGTTCTCTTCCTAAATGCCAGCTCTCCCTCTGACCCTTTCAAATTGCCAGGTTCATATTAGCTGTAACTGCCTTCCTAGAGGCATGATCCTGGCAACTGTGGAGTCCCATATGTGAGAATATGCTCTCTAGAATCTATTTATTAATGTAATAACCGATCCCAAATCTTATTGTAAGCCACAATGATTTCTTGTTGCGGACTTTAAGAAACTATATGGTATTTGATCACTATTCCTGAAGCCCAGTCCTAATTATGAAAAGTGAGTTTAGATGTTACAAGCTTCTTTAGGAGGATTTGTGGTCACTGACGGTATTAGTGGCTCTGCAGTTGGTGTTTGAGTGCTGGGAGCACATAGCTGTGAGTCTGCTGTGATGTTGTGGTTGCGAATGCTCTTTGCTCTGTTGAATGGAATCACAAGGCTGTGATGGAAACACTTAGCCTCAGGAATCAGATAAGGGATTGTTCTGACAAAGCGCTGCTCAGAGCACATTGAAACCTTTTCCGCTTCCTACTCAGGAACTGATAATGAGGGATCTACAGAGAAAAGGTCACTGGAAGAGACAGTGGCACAGTAAAGGGGGTGTGGGGGGGGTGTCCGTCCATTTTGGGCAGTGGCACCCCTCCTCCTCTGCACTTCCCCTCCCTGCTCGCTCCCCTCCTTGCCACGCATGCCCCCCCTTGCCTTCCCCCATACCTTTTTGGCGCTCTCTCTGACGTTCCTTCCAGGACCCGCACCTAGGAAGTGACATCAAAGGGGAACCAACACCAACATAGGCAGCATGCTGCTCACGCCATAGAAGTTTAAAAGGTACAGGGAAAGGGGTGTGCATGCGGGGGGGGGAGGGGCGCCACCCACCCTTACTATGCCATTGGGAAGAGATGTACTTGCCACCCCTGAGGAGCAGGCACTGGGAGAAAAAAAGGAATCCCAACCTTGACATTAGGAGCAATGGAACTTTTCTCTTTTTGTTGGTAGCCCAGCCCCTTTTCCTCAGGAGATGGATATACAAACAGTGATGATGTGGTGAAAGCCAGATTCTTCTGCTTTTAAGGATGTGCCCTGATTTGCACCTGAAGTGCTGTGAGCTGTGTCACAGGTGCAGGGTACCCTGAATAAAGACCATGCACTGCTTTTATCTTGTATCTCTACAGTGTTATAGAGCACAATTGTAAGTCCTGAGATAAGTTGTACGGTCTGCATGGGGGAGGGGGCAGCATGGGAAGAGCCAGATGGCTGATAATGCTGCTTTATTCAGAAATCAGTCTATCTTGCATTTCACCTGCAGCCATACAAAGCAGTGAACGACCTGCGACAGGGTGCAGACAGAGGGCGCCCTCAGCTGAATTCCTTGTGGCAGCCACTTAAGGATGACTATCAAGCGAGGCCTACGTTTAGGTAACAAGAATTCACATAAATGGTGATATTCTATTCATTTATGCGTGTAAATGGGTATTTACATATGTAAATAGCTCTTACAGGATACTGACCCGCTGAACAGTGTGCACCATGCTTTGCTGGTGCTTAACCGCCAGTGGCGCATGCAAATGGGTGGAGTTTGGTAGAATGTGGGCAGAACAAATATGCCTATATAAATTATAGAATGTTATAGTTTTACATGTGTTCATTCGTCTAGCCATGGGCATTTTTTTTATCAGCTATAGGGCTAATTATAAGTGGTCGCACCTAGACAAATACGGTGATAGAATTAAAAAAGGCACGGGCTGAACATAAAGGATCTCTAATTATAAAAACGAATGGTATAAAACCAAAATTTAAATGGATTGCGTGTGTGTTTTTGATGTGTCGAGCGGTGCTTAGATGGTGACTCCGGCTGTGAAGGACTAAGGCCAGTGCCAGGCAGACTTGTACGGTCTGTGTCCTGTATGTGGCAGTCGAGTTTAGGATTGCCTGGAGAGGGCTTCAATGGAAACTACAGTAGTTGGAACCTAAGGGCATTGCCAAGAAGACTTTCATAGTCTTTCTCAAAAATGCCAAAAAAAAAAAAAGGCAGATCGAGTATTTTATATCGCATTTGGTGTTGGCTTAATCATGAATTGATAATGAGTACGATTGTTGAGCAGACTGGAAGGACCATTTAGGTCTTTACTTGCTGTCATTTACTATATTAGACCTACTCATGTTCTTTGCCATGTGCTCTAATATTCTGTAAAGAAAAATAAGTGCCTATAGGTGCACAGATGTAGATTTTTCTCCCTTAGTAACTGCAGCTAACATTTACACACTAAGGAGGCAGGATGTAGCCACTAAAGCAGGGTCACCAACCTACTGCCCATAGGCCAGATGCAGCTCACAGAGCTCATTTTTGAGGTTCATCCTACTTTTCCTGGCCTTCATCTCACCTCCCCCCCCCCTACCAGTGTAGTAGCTGGTAAGTCATAGACTTACTGGTTCAAACCAATAATCCATCTAGCCCAGAAGCCCGTCTTCATGATGGCCAGTCCAGGTCACTTGTACCCAGCAAAAGCCCAAATAATAGCAAAATTTCATTCTACTGATCCAAGGTAAACAGTGGCTTGGGCAGAGTACGATACAAGGATTCAAACAGAGACTGGACGGATTCCTGAGGGATAAAGGGATCGTGGGATACTGAGAAAGCTAACCAGAAAATAAGTATAGAAACCCGACCAGGTCGTGCATGTGCAAGACCGGAGGGCTAGGACTTTGATGGGAAGATAGGACTCAATAGGAAACCAAGGTGGCATGGGGGCCCCTTCTGGTGATTTGGACAGGTCGTGACCTGTTTGGGCTGCCGCGGGAGCGGACTGCTGGGCAGGATGGACCTATGGTCTGACCCGGCGGAGGCACTGCTTATGTTCTTATGTTCTCCTATGTCTGTCTCAATAACAGACTATGGACTTTTCCTCCAGGAAATTGTACAAACCTTTCTTAAAACCTCCTACCTTGACTACTCTTAATAAAGCCTCTAGCAATGAGTTAACTATTCTCTGAGTGAAAAAAATATTTCCTCCTATTGGTTTTGAAAGTCTGTCCCTGTAACTTCATTGAGGCTGACAGGATTCCCAGGCTCCAACAGTTGAAGAAGATGGCAACGAACGCCAAGGGAACCTCCATCCCTATGGGCCCTTTCAGTGATTTATAATGTCATATGTGGCCCTTGGGAAAAGGTTGAGGGACTCCTGTGTTAAGGAGAGGTTTGATATAGATATATATATATATATTTATTTATTTTTTTGTCACAGAACTAATTAATCTTTCTGACTGGTGTCTCTGTAGAGAGAAATCGTGACTGTGGGACATATGATCAGAGCAGGATTACAAATGGGAACTGTTATCTGCTCATTTTCTCTGCCCTTATCTTTGGGTTCAAAACCAACCCCTGCATTCTCTCCAGAACATAATACTGAAATCATATTGAAAAATCTTCCATTGTAACTATGGCAAATTTAACCTGTAACTGTACATTATGTATAATGGTATTAGATCCCTACTGTGTGTCTACTTAGGATAAAAACTTGCATTGACAAAACTTGCACTGTTAAAGATAACTATGGCAAATTGTAACCTGTAAACTCTATATTATGTTTATTGATACAGTATTAGGATTCAACTTTGTATCATAAGTGTGTACTATAATTATGTCACTTTGCAACTCCATGCAGATCCTCTGCACACTGAACATAAGAATAGCCTTACTGGGTCAGACCAATGGTCCATCAAGCCCAGTAGCCCGTTCTCACAGTGGCCAATCCAGGTCACTAGTACCTGGCATAAACCCAAGGAGTGGCAACTTTCCATGCTACCGATCCAGGGCAAGCAGTGGCTTCCCCCATGTCTTTCTCAATAACAGACTCCAGGAACTTGTCCAAACCTTTTTTAAAACCAGCTACGCTCTCCGCTCTTACTACATCCTCTGGCAAAAAGCGTTCCAGAGTTTAACTATTCTCAGAGTGAAAAAAAATTTCCTCCTATTAGTTTTGAAAGTATTTCCCTGTGTCCCCTAGTCTTTGTAATTTCTGATGGAGGGAAAAATCGATCCACTTGTACCCGTTTTACTCCACTCAGGATTTTGTAGACTTCAATCATATCTCCCCTCAGCCATCTCTTTTCCAAGCTGAAGAGCCCCAGCCGTTTCAGTCTTTCCTCATACAAGAGGAGTTCCATTCCCTTTACTATCTTGGTTGCTCTTCTTTGAACCTTCTCTAGCACCACTATATCTTTCTTGAGATAAGGAGACCAGAATTGAGCGCAATACTCCAGACAAGGTCGCACCATGGAACAATACAGAGGCATTATAATATTCTGAGTCTTATTAACCATCCCTTTTTTAATAATTCCCAGCATCCTGTTTGCTTTTTTTGCCACCGCCACACATTGGGCAGAAGGTTTCATCGTATTGTCTATGATGATACCCAGAACCTTTTCTTGAGCGCTAATCCCCAAGGTAGGCCCTAGCATCCAGTAACTATGATTCAGGTTATTCTTCCCAGTGTGCATCACTTTACATTTGTCCATATTAAATTTCATCTCCCATTTGGACGCCCATTTTGAGAGCAGAGCCAGAATAGGTAGGAGTGACTGGGGATTGCTCCAGCCCCAACTATACTCCTAGACTACCAGAGATTGTTAGATAAGTCCAGAGGGGTCAGTGGGGGGAGGGGGTGGTCTGGGAGGAAAGAAGTGAAATAAATGGGAGAAAGCACAAATTTTCAGCTTCTACCAAAAACACATGATCATTTTTGGCCAAAACTGAAGCATGACTGAAAATTAAAATAACCTTTTGACTGTGACCGAAACTGGGCAGAAAAAGTATTTTGCTGCCATATCCAAACCCAAAACTGAAATTTGATTGACTTCTACCTGGCACCAGCTGAAGACAAATCCAACCAACGCATAGGAGGACTAAAACAGAGATCAATCCTTGCTGGTTATAATACCGCTCTCAGAAACCTGTGCTGTCCTCACACTACAGTGTTCGGAACCATATTCACAGGTAAATGGTGTCTTTCATTGAGTCGGTAATTTCTGTGCAAAAACCACAATCATGCAAGCTCGTGTAAAGTGCTGAGTGCAACAAATAAATAACTTTAAAATAGATATCAAAAAACTTTTTGCACTTATCTTATAAAGAGCTGGCTTGTATGTAGTTCTCAGTTATTCGTTACATGGCTAAACGCCCTACGGGACCCGTTTCACCGCAAATAAAGGGCTTCTTCAGGGGTATTATATTTTAATTAGAAATGTGCTACAGTATTATCGTTAACACAAAATGGCGCTGGCCCGTAGGGCCATGAATGGGTCCCGTAGGGCGTTTAGCCATGTAACGAATAACTGAGAACTACAAGCCAGCTCTTTATAAGATAAGTGCAAAAAGTTTTTTGATATCTATTTTAAAGTTATTTATTTGTTGCACTCAGCACTTTACACGAGCTTGCATGATTGTGGTTTTTGCACAGAAATTACTGACTCAATGAAAGACACCATTTACCTGTGAATATGGTTCCGAACACTGTAGTGTGAGGACAGCACAGGTTTCTGAGAGCGGTATTATAACCAGCAAGGATTGATCTCTGTTTTAGTCCTCCTATGCGTTGGTTGGATTTGTTTTTCATATGAGGACTTTTGTGCCTAACATAGTGGTTGAGTACATTACCAGCTGAAGACAGCCTGTTTTCATTGCTACCACTGTCAGCAACCGCACAGCAAATTAAAGAACTGCAGGGACGGAGGGAAAGAGGATGAGAGAAAATTGTAGCTCTATCCTTCCCCCCTTTCTCTCCCCCCTTCTACACATAAGTTCATGTAATCCTTTTTTCTTCTTCTCTACCCACTATTTTAAGTTCTTGTAAACCGTGTCGAGCTCCATTCTCATGGAGATGATGCGGTATATAAACTTAAGGTTTAGATTAGATTAGAGAGAAAAGGAAGAGCTGCCAGACCTGCAGGGGAGGTATAGAGAGAGATAAGATTGGGAAGGGAGGGAAAAGAGAAGGAGAGGTGCTAGACCCAAGAATGGAGGGAAGAGAGAGAGAGAGGGGGGGGGCGAGGGGGTTGGAGTGAGTGACAGAGAGAGAGATGCCAGCCCACAGGGAGATGGGCATGGGGCTGCAGAGGAGAGAGAGTGGGAGATACTGGACATAGGGAGGGACAGGGACACAGAGAAGAGAGGCTAGGAAAGAAGAGAGCGTAAAGAAATGGACAAAATGGGGTGATGCTGGGAAGGAATAGGGGAGTGAAAGGGTGATCATGGGCTCAGGGGAAGGATAGAGGCACTGAGAGGGCAAATGCTGAACATGGAGAGAGGCTAAGTATAGGGATACAGCGGTGGACATGGAGAGAAAAAATGTCAAATGGACAAGAGATCCTGGAAATAGAATTAGGAAAAAATGGACGAACCGTAGAAAACATAAGAATATCCATACTAGATCAGACCAATGGTCCATCTAGCCCAATAACCTGCTTCCAGCAGTGGCCAATCAGGTCACAATTACCTGACAGAATCCCAAAGAGTATCAAAATTCCATGCTATGAGACAGTGACTAAAACAAATGGAAAAAATACAGTAAATGCTTAGACAACAAATCAAATTTTATTAAAATTTGATAAAAACATAAATTTCTAAGCGATTTACAGTATTAATAAAATATGCTTTGAAACATATAAATGACAGACATTACTCATGACAGGCTCTTTTTAAGGGGAGGATAACAATTTAGATAGGAAAGCACAAAAAAAGGGAAAAACACCAGGAAGAGGTCAGGAATTAACTAAAAATAATAACTGTATTTGTTTAGGCCTGTACTATAATTATGATGAAGAGAATTAGTCTACCTAAGTATTATTGTTATCTTTCAAAAGCGTCTGTATAGAGGAAAAAAACATCTGTATAGACTAAAAAAAGCATTTTACTCTTGATTTTATTAATTGGACTATGTGTGCTTTAGGAAATGTGCACCTCTGATATCCGTGAACAACTGCAAAATCAAAAGGAGGGAGAGGGGGCGAAAAATCAATACTACTAATCCAAAAAACTCCCCAAAACTGTTCAAAAAGAACGCTAAACACCTAGCATTGCTGCTAGGAGTTTTTTTTAAAGCAAATTTTGAACTGCTATGTAGCTTTTTGTATTTTTCATCACTGTATTGAGTAATTAAGCTTTGCTATAGTTTCAGCTACAAAAGTTTTTACGCCTGTGATATGTGGTTGGTGGAGTGGGTTTTCCTCACGGTATGACTCAGGCTTTTTCTTTCGTTTGCTTTAACTTGCATTGCTTAAGTGTTTAGCATTCTTTTTGAACAGTTTTGGGCAGTCTATTGGATTAGTTAGTAGTATCGACTCTGATATCTTGCATTTCAATTTGTTTCGCTAGTATTGCTGTATATGCAGAGTCTGACTTCTTGAGGTTTTCAGTTCAGTTTGTTTATACCCTAATATCTCTACTACTGATCTGTGATCTCTTGTTTCATATCTTTTGTGTTTCATGTGTTGTGTATGTGACCAAGGTGTGATAGTTTGCTACCATGTAGTTTCACATTTTAGCGGCGGATTATCTCTGTCAATAACGAGCTTTCTAGCAGTCTCCGAGAATGACATGCAAATGGGCTCTTCAACATTGAAATGAGCCCTCCCAGTGGATTCTTAAAAAATGCTGAGCCATTTTCTATAAGCGGCATCGGCTTTTTGCGACAAAAATAAGTGACTGGTCCAGGGGTGCCGGTCATTGTCGGAGACTGCTAGAAAGTCTGTGTTGTGATGCAGCGGGGGAGATGCCCATGCTCTCTCCCACTTCATCACAATACCCCTCCCCTGCAGCAGCAGCAAACCCCCCCCCCCCCCTGGAATGGCAGCAACACTTCCCCTGCAGCAGGAGAGATGCCCTTTCTCCCCGCTGCCACTATCGTCACTCATATGCACTCACCACCCACAGCGGTGTTGTATCGGTGTTTTAGGGAATGGTGTAATATTTACAGTGCTGCCTTTTCACAGGTAGGGTTGTTGCTATTTCAGTCTTGGAAGTTAGTGCTATTTTGATATGGTAAGGTTCTAAGTGCGATTTTGAAATCAGAACTTCAATATTATTTTAATGGGTTTTAGAACATTATGCAGGATCTGATGTGTGTTGAAGTGTTCTCTTATAGCAGATGTATTGGGTCAGGTTTAAATTATGAGACATTGCTTCTTGATGGATCTTTAAATGCAGCTGAATTGTTTCCACAGATGTGTATGTGGTTTATTGTTGTTAAGTCCTTGAAATAAATGAGTTTATAATATGTAACATGTTACCCATGATACAGAAATCAATTTTTAGACGCATATAGAGGCATTATTTTTCAATAAGAATAGTCGGCAGCCCTTCCTCAGGCCTCTGTCCCTTCAATACTGTCTCAAATTTGTACTCTAACGTCCCCTTTTACAAAATTGTAGCACGGTTTTTAGCGTTGGCCTCGGCAGTAAAAGCACCGATGCTCATAGAATTTCTATGAGTGTCGGAGCTGTTACCGCCACGGCTGGCACTAAAAACTGCGCTACAGTTTTGTAAAAAAAAAAAAAAACAAAACCCAAAAAAACCTTTTTACAAAACTGTAGTACAGTTTTTAGTGTCAGCCGTGGTGGTAACAGCTTCGACACTCATAGAAATTCTATGAGCATCGGAGTTATTACTGCCAAGGCCAGGGGGTAAATTCACAGCAATGAAAACTTTTCTTATTGGTCTTCAATCTCCCTCAGTTGGGTGGTGCAGGCCACCCTTTTCATCTCTGAAATTTTCTTGTTCTCTAAATTAGCTGCAGAGCAGCAAGAGTTTGCTTTTTCATTCCTGCTAGTTGTGAGACTATTGAAATTGGAGAATAAGTGTTGGCTGTCTGATCTTAACTCCTTTGTGGTTCCAGCAGCCAGCGTGGTGGGAATGAAGAAACTCCTGCTGCTCCACAGCTGATTTAACTGAGGAGGTGGGGGGAGAGGCTGATGCTGAGAATAGGACATGGAGAAGGGGCTGATTGATGTTGGGGTTTGGGGTTGTCATGGGGGCTAGAGGTGAGAGAAGAAGACTTCGAGATGACCCTCGATTGGGGTTGGCAGAACGGTTCTAATGCTGATAGAAGAAAGCTCATGCCAGGGCTGGGAGAATATCTCCAGATATTCAAAGTTGGGCTATGTCAATGCTTTGGCATTGAATATTTGGTTTACTTGGCGCCATATAACACAAAATCAGTTAACTCGATATTCAGAACTTAATCGGCCATGGGTTGCTGCATAAAGATAGGACTGTGTTTTATGCAGTTACCCTAGCTGGTTAAATTCTGAATGCCAGATAAAACTCTGTTAAAGCGTCCCCACGCTCCCTTCTTCGTTGCTTGTAACTTTGTCAAAATTTTGTAAATCAGTGTGTCATCGCGGATCTTAATTAACGGATGTGAACCGCCTAGAACTTCTTGGGTATGGCGGTATACAAGAATAAATTATTATTATTACTATTATTATTATTAACTGGCCCAGCGCCAATTATGCCCCAAAACAGCTAGTTTTCAATAGGTGCTAACCACTAATTTTCAGTAGTGATAACCAGTTAAGTGCCACTGAAAATTAGTAGATAGGCCCGAACAAGTGATTTAACCAGTCAGTGGCCAGTTAAAATAATTTGGAATATTGACCAGCACATATTTTATACAGTACAGAAATAAATACATTTGTTTCTCCTCTGATGTGTTGCATATTTCTAGTTAGACTTGCTTATTCTGTATTTGAGACTTTCAGTGTTTCTACAGGAATGATAGTGAGGTCTTCTACAAGTATTTCATTTCTGGAATTCGTTAGCAGAGAATGTAGTGAAAGCAGTTAGCTCAGCAGGATTTGAAAAAGGTTTTGGAGAACTCCATAAGCCATTACTAAGATGGACCTGGGAAAATTCACAGCTTATTTCTAGGATAAGCACTTTAAAATCTGTTTTATGCTTTTGGGATCTTGCCAGGTACTTGGGACCTGGATTGGCCACTGTTGGAAACAGGATACTGGGCTTGATGAACCTTTGGTCTGTCCCAATATGGCAACTCTTATGTTGTTATGATCAGAAGGACTGAACTGGGCTCCCCTGGTTCTCAGGTAGCTGGTCTACCCGTTAGACTATACTTCCACTAGGGTATTCTAGGGTGCTGCTCTTTTTAGGTAGAGTTGTTGTTATCTGAGTCCTGGACATTATTGCTGCTTTATTATTGCAGGGTTTGGTAACTGGAGCTCTGAAGGGATTCTACCCCACCCTCTTGTCCCTACTATCATGGGAGAGATAGTAGTATAGGGGCCCAAATCATTTATGCAACCTGAATCTATTCAATTCTAGCTATGTTCATTGAAGCCAGCTCTATGGGTGCTCAGCAACCCCAGTATGAGCAACTCCTTCAGTGTCCGGGGAAGGGTAATTTGTATTATGTTTGGCTGTTTGGTACCCCCAATTATTTTTGAAATGTTGGCACCTACGGCTATGCCACTGGTAATGAACATAGCGTTTTGTCCAGTAGCATTATAAAAATGATGTATGGCAACTCTTTATGTTCTATGTTTTTATGACTCTTTGACATTCCAGTAGCATGGTATAAAATCACAGATGGTAGTATTGCCCATGTTTACCTGTAATTAAGGCTGGAGATTTAGTGTGTTAATAACGCGATTAACATGCTAAATCTTTAACAGAGATTTAAAAATTTAATTACACGGTCTGAATCGGGACCCCTCCACCGCTCTGTGTTTGAAAGAGGCTACAATGTCAGCCTCAGCATGTCTGTATTGCCACTAGCTTTGCCTGACCCAGAAACAGGAAATTATATCAAGCTCTGATATAACTTCCTTTTCCTGGGGTCAGACAGAGACAGCAACAGCACAGATACGCTGAAGCTGACACCATAGCCTCTTTCAGGTTCGGAGAAGCAGCAAGTCCCAATGCAGACTAGGTAATCTGTGGGAGCAAGGAGAGAGTTGCTACATGAGCGGGAGGGTGCAAGGAGGGAGAGAGTTGCTACATGAGCAGGAGGGTGCAAGGAGGGAGAAAGTTGCTATATCAACTTGGGGGGGGCAGGAGTGCAAAGAGGGAATGAGTTGGTACATGGGGAGGGTGTAGGAGAAAGAAAAATGCTGGACTCGGGGCAAGGAGGGAGAGAGTTACAACATTGAGAGAGGCAAGGAGAGAAAGAGATGATACAGGGGGGAGGACAAGGAGAGGGAAGGAAGTGCTGGACTCAGAGCAAGGAGGAAGTGAGGGTCTGCATTGGGGGGAGGGTGAGCAAGGAGGAAGAGAGATGCTGTAAGGGGGCATGGAGGGCAAGATGTACTGCATCAGGGGAAGGAGTAAAAGGACAAGCAAAGAGGGAGAGGGGTGCTGCAAGGGGACATGGAGGAGGAAAGAAGTGCTGGACTCAGTGGGGCATGGAGGGCAAGAGGTGCTGCATTCGAGAAAGGAGGAAAAGGAAGGCAAGCAGGGAGAGAGGTACTGCATTGAGGAGCAAGGAGGGAGAGATACTGAACTTGGGGAGAGGGTGGGGAGGCAAGAGAAAGATCTAATGAGGGGATTGAGGATGAGAAGGGGATATGGATGCACAGAGGTAGAGAGAGAGTAACTGGATATGAGGGGTGAGTCGAGAAAAGAAAAAAGGAGACACACTGGCCTGGAGGCAAGGAGAGACTAGAATAGAGCTGCGAGGATGAGCACAGTGAAAGGAAATGGTGGACTAGGTAGTAGATGAAAGAGAAAAAACTACAGATAAATAAGTGGTTTATGCTTGATTTCAAGAATTCTTTTATGTTTGTATTTTCTTTAAAAATATCTTACATATTAATCATGATTAATCTCTAACACATAAAATGATTAATCACAATTAAAATGTTTAATCTTCCTGTAGCCCTAGTAGAAATAAAATGCAGAATGATGCCACTCCTTTAGGGCCTTCTGAGGCAGAGTGGTGGGAGGAGAAGGGGAATATACTTTAAATATAAAGAAAGCTATACACCTGAACATCTCTCTTCATGTCTCTTTTCAGCCCATGAAGCCTCTAAGGGCCACAGCAACCACATCACAGCCAGTGCTCACCATTCAGCAGATTGAGACAATCTTCTACAAGATCCAGGACATCTATGAGATTCACAAAGAGTTTTATGACCGGTTGTGTCCAAGCATACAACACTGGGACAACAAGGTCACTGTTGGCCACCTCTTCCAGAAACTGGTATGTCCTGCCCTCCCCCTCCAAACTTCCCTAAACCTATCTTTTGGCTGTAATTGGGCAGGAGGGAAAGCGCTTGGCCAATTCCATTGGAGACAGTGGGCAGGTGTCCTCACTGCATGTCCCTGGTATTCTTTCCTGATTTTGTGTCTTTTGCTTGAGATAGAACTGGAACATTTTCTGAATAAAAAAAACTTTTAACCCTTTCTTTGCCTTGATAAAGAGGATGCCCCATTGTGAATCTGCCTCTGTCCCTGCGAAAACAAAACTCCAGATTGCTTCGTGATAGACAAATAGTCCCAGAATTCACTGCTGACAGTAGATGATGGAGCTTCCATTTCTTCTGGCTGGGAGATAATGCAGAGAACAGGGATTTAGTGAGTGTGCGGGCATTACCTCCGTGAGGGGTCAAAATAAAGAGCAACCAAAACTAAATCTGCAGCTGAAATTTGTCACTTGATTTAGGCCTGATCCCCACACAGGCACTGCCCCACTTCCTCCATTCCCCTTCCCTCTTTTCATTACTCTGAATAGAAGGAGCCCCTCCCCATGCCCTGATCAAAAGGACCCCCCCCCCAATTCCCAGGCCCCAGTCCTCAGTTGCTCCTGCCCATGCCAGCTCCAGTCTGAAAATGGTTGCAGGATTTCCAGTATCTGTCTTGCTACACTGCTACAAAAAGTCCAGGTGTCCATGGGTTTTGCATGGATAGGAGCAACAGGGGATCACTCCTACCCCAACCAGCTACTAGACCACAAACGATACAATAGGCCAGTAGGGGAGGGGCCTACCTTTGGATCTAGAATGTGGGCTGCCTGTGTTCAGAGAGAGAGTGGGGACTTCTTGTATTGGGGGTGGGGGGAAGAGTGGGGGTTGTGGGCTGGCATTTTCATCCAAAACAGAAAGACGACTGAATCTGAATTTTAGGCTGTTTCAGCACTGAAACTGAAATTCAGTCAACCTCTAGTTCAAAGTAGACTGGAAATAGGAGCGGTGCAGCTAAAGCTTTCTTGAGTGTTAGTATAAGTCACTTTGATCCTGGAGGGAAGACCAGGTGGGTGTGCTTTTTTTTTTTTTTCGTCTGAGGTGAATCACATTTCATGTGACTTATTTTTAGAGTGCACATCTGTAGACGTGGGCACTCTGATCTGGAAAGACAGGTTATTAGGAAAATAAGTAAATTGCATACGCCCCCTTATACTCGGTCATGGCATTTCCAGGGTGTGTGCTTCCTATCTGCCTAGCATCCATAGAGAGAGACTTTAGGCCAGTTTGGGTGGGTTTCAGACTGTTGTCCTGATGTACTCCGGGTCCTATGGCACTTTCCCAGAGAAACTGCAGGGCTTTCAAACACCAGGATACCATGATTTCAGTTCAAAGAATGACTGCCTAGAATTTTAACTTTGGAAACCAGGTCATTTAGCTTTTCTGCAAATATGTGCCTAAGGTGGATTGTAATCTGGATGGGGTTGAGATCCTGGAGAGCAGGAGCAGAAAAATGTGTTTGGGAGGAATTGTGGGCATCAGAATTAGAGAATGACACGGGGACAAATTTGTCCCTGTTCCCGTGGGAACTCATTTTCCCGTCCCCGCAAGTTATTTTCCTGTCCCTGCCCCATTCCTGCAAGCTCTGTAGTCATCTGCACAAGCCTCAAACACTTTGAAATCCTAAGTGCTCGAGGCTTGTGCAGTTAAGGCAGAGCTTACAGGAATGGGGCACGGACAGCGACAAAACTCGCGAAGACGGGACGGGGAAAAATTTGTCCCCGTGTCATTCTCTAATCAGAATCTAGGCTTGAGGTTTAAAATAACTTCAGAGTGGGCTGGTTGTAGTCAAGGATCCTAAGGACTCAGAGGAATGTACATCAGTTAGCATGGAAGGTTGGAGTTAGGACATCATTTCCCGCTGGCTGGCTTATTTTTATATTTTTTTCAAGCACAGGCAGGAGGCAGCAGTTCTTGGGAGTATGATACCAGCCAGGTAGATAGGATGGAGTTGGGGAGAGAGCATGCAAAGGATTTTTGTAACAGTTTTTTTCCTGCCATAGGTTGGTTCGGGCTTAAATGTTGTTGGATACAGTTTGTGTTTATTAGTGCAGCTTCAAAAGTGACTTTTGTTCAAGGTGGAAGAAGACCAACAAAAATTAGCATATCTGTATTTTACAAGCTGTTGGTTTAGACTCGGAGCAAAGGCTCTGGTTGCTAGGTAACAGTGACATCACTAATACTAATGTATCCTGATAGTTTTGCATGTGTTGGAGGGGAGAGAGAGCAGCAAGGCACACGGTGCGGGAGTAGGGATCTTTGAAGGAGTGCTGCATCCTTTTTTTATTTTGGTAGAAATAGCTCAACTCTGAATTTTACCCCCCTCTCCATGTGTTTGAGAAGGGGGAGAATACACGCTTTCTGCTAGGCCAGGGGTAGGCAATTCCGGTCCTCGAGAGCAGGAACCAGGCCAGGTTTTCAGGATATCCACAATAAATATGCATGAGATAGATTTGCATCTCAAGGAGGCAGTACATGCAAATCCATCTCGTACATATTCATTGTGGATATCCTGAAAACCTGACTTGGCTCCGGCTCTCGAGGACCGGAATTGCCTACCCCCGTGCTAAGCTTTCTCTCTATCAAGCGCTGGAATCAAATTGCAATTAGAGAATCTGATGGGAGTTAGACTCCCGGATCATTTCTACCTTCTGCAGTGGTCACAGACCCTGCTTATTGGTCTCCTTTCACTAAGAATTTGATGCTTATCTTTGAATTCTCATACCACAGAATCTGTTGCTAGCATAGCAGGGTTCAAAATAGATTTTGTTAAGCTCTTTGGAAAAGCCGTTGCTTACCCCTTGAAATGAGCTACGAGACATTTGATCTGCTTGTGACCCAGACTAGTCATTGTTATAGACAGGATGCTGGACTTGACATATCTTGGTCTCACTCCACATAGCTCATCTTCTGTTATGTTCATTTGCTCCCTACAGCTTCCTTTTTTTTTGGGGGGGGGAGGTGGCATTCCATACATCCTCCAGCCTTCATGTGAATAAATATATTTATTGTTTCTTGATGTATTGTTTAATCCAACACATGAGAAAATATGTTCTTATATATTATTCCCAAATCCTTTCAGCCTCCCACCTGATGCTTAGTGTTAAAACCTCCATCCTAGCAAAAGAGGCCTCAAATGCATGATATGAATGTCTCATGTGTGTCTCCTGCAACATTTGCTGGTCTTAGTAATGGGGCAGTAGACTTCAGACAGGGTTAGAACATAAGATTTGCCACTGCTGGGTCAGACCAGTGGTCCATTGCGCCCAGCAGTCCGCTCACACAGCGGCCCTTAGGTCAAAGACCATTGCCCTATTTTAGTCTAGCCTTACCTGCGTATGTTCTGTTCCAGCAGAGTTGGTATTAGGGGGGATGTAGTGGGGCAACTGCCTTGTGCCCCACAGCTCCAGGGGTCCCCTGTGGTCCAACATGTCTTCCCCTTCTATCCACCTCCTTCCAGCATCCCCTCTATCATCCCAATCTAGCTTCCTGGTATCTCACCCTCTCCTCTGTTTTGGAGCCCATCACGTCTTCCCCTTAACCTCCCCCCCACCTTGGTCTGGCATTTCCTCCTTTTAAAAAAAATCTTCTCCCTCCCCAGTCTGCTCCAGGTGGCCCTCATGGTCCAGCATGTCTCTCTTCCCCATGGTATCTCTCCCTCTCCTCTGTTTCTGTGTCTTCCCATTCACCTCTTCAGCAGTATACACAGGCACCCATGCAGCTTCATGGACCTTATTAAAATTCACCTGTTTATTGATTGTTATTTGTGCTCAGCAATTGAGACCCCTGATGAAGGCATAATCTTGTCGAAACACAGACCATGGTGGGTCCGAACAGCATATTTGCCTGATTAAAACTGGTCCCTCACATACTCATAGGTTGTTTGCACCACACATTTAGCTGGAGCTAACTGGGTTCAAACAGCAGATTTTCCTGATTACAATGGACTCATGTGCTAATTGGTTGTTTGCACTATATATTTATTTGGAGTTAATTGTTGTTTTTAATCATATGTACCATTCTTTTTTTTTTTTTTTAATACTACATGTGTTTTTATGGTTTTTAGTATTTTTAATAAAATATGTCCTGCTTCATCCAGAGACCTCTTCTTTCCCCTTTATATACCCTCGCCTTCAGCGTAGCATTTCCTCCTCTTTGTACCCCTTTCCCCCAGTCTACTTCAAAAATAGCTTCTCCAGGAGGCCCCAATGGTCCAGCATGTCTTCCCCTACTCCCCACTCCCTTCCAATGTCTCCCCCTTCTCCCCACTCCCTTTCAGCTTCCCGGTATATCTCCCTCTCCTCTGTTTCTAGAACATGGGAGAGAGAGAGAGAGAGACCAAATGGTCCATCCAGTCTGCCCATCTGCAGTAACCATTATCTCTGTCCCCATAAGCCTTATGATGAAGACCACGTACCATTTTAGTAGCCTTCCTTTGGACTGACTCCATCCTTTTATATCTTTTTGAAGGTGCAGATTCCAGAATTGTACACAATATTCTAAATGAGGTCTCACCAGAGTCTTATACAGAGGCATCAATACCTCATTTTTTTCTACTGGCCATACCTCTCCCTATGCACCCTAGCATTTTGCCGTCACCTTTTCAATCTGTTTGGCCACTTTAAGATCATCACATACAATCACACCCAAGTCCCGTTCTTATGTCATGCACATAAGTTCTTGACCCCCTAAACTGTACCGTTCCCTTAGTTTTTTCAGCCCAGATATACGTATGACTTTGCATTTCTTAGCATGAAATTTTAGCTGCCAAATTTCAGACCATTCTTTAAGTTTCGCTAGGTCTTTCTTCATGTTATTCACACCATCTGATGTGTCTACTTTAATGCAGATTTTGGTATCATTCGCAGAGAGGCAAATTTTACCCGACAGCCCTTCGGCAAAATCGCTTATAAAAATGTTAAAAAGAACAGTCCCAAGAACAAAACGTTGAGGCACACCACTGGTAATATCCCTTTCCTCAGAGCAATCTTCATTGACCATTACCCTTTGTCGCCTTTCACTCAACCAGTTCCTGACCCAGCCCATCACTTTGGGGCCCATCCTGAGAGCACTCAGTTATTTATTAGACGCCTGTGTGGAACACTGTCAAAGGCTTTGCTAAAATCTAAATACATCACTTCTAGCGCACTCCCTCTATCCAAATCTCTGGTCACCCACTCAAAGAAATTGATCGGATTTGTCTGACAAGACCTACCTCTAGTGAATCCATGTTGCCTCCGGTCCTGTAATCCACCAGATTCCAGAAACTTCACCATTCTGTTTTAAGAACATAAGAAACGCCTTCACCGGATCAGACCGAGGTCCATCCAGTCCGGAGCTCCGCACACGCGGCGGCCCATTTAGGTACTCCTTTTTGGAGACCCGACTTTACCGTATCCCTCAATATGATATGCAAGAAGGTGTGCATCCAACTTGCACTTGAATCCCAGTACAGTAGTCTCTGCCACAACCTCCTCCGGGAGTGCATTCCAAGCACCTACCACTCCATTAATTTGCCTACCAAAGAAGTCAGACTTACTGGCCTGTAATTCCCTACTTCTTCCTTGCTTCCATTTTTATGGCAAGAGCCACATCAACCCTTCTCCAGTCCTCCGCTACCACTCCCAACTCTAGAGAAGCATTGAAAAGGTCAGTCAGCGGAGCCACCAGAACTTCCCTATGTTTCTTCAGCACCCTTGGATGTACACAATCCGGTCCCATTGCTTTGCTTTCCTTTCCTTTAATTTAGCTAGCTCCTTACGAACACAACCCTCTGAAAATCGATCAGCATGTATCAGCAGTTGGGAAGAGAAAGGGAGAGGTGGTGGGAAAGAAGAGAGGGAGAGATATGGGATGGGAGTGCAATTGGGAAGAGAGATGGTG
The DNA here is from genome assembly GCF_902459505.1 of Geotrypetes seraphini. NCBI lineage: Eukaryota > Metazoa > Chordata > Amphibia > Gymnophiona > Dermophiidae > Geotrypetes > Geotrypetes seraphini. The sequence continues at coordinate 36,199,137 of NC_047098.1, forward strand.
TTCCAGTGAATGGGAGGGAGAGAGGGAGGGAGAAATGAAAGATGGGAGGGTAGTGTGGAAGAAAGAGAAAGAAGTTGGATCTGGGGATGGAAGGGAAGGAAGGAAGGAAGAGAAGCAAAGAAATGTTAGGTTTGGAGGTGGAAGGGAGGGAGAGATGCTGAACAATGGGAAGGAGGGTATAAAAGGTTGCTGCATCAGGGGGTGAGAGGGAAGAAAACAATCAGAAAAGAGGAGGAGTAATATTGGACCATGGCAGTGGGGAGAGAAAGGAGGAGAGATAGGCCTTGGGGGGGGGGGGGGAAGCAGAAGGGAAGAGAAGTGGAACAGGAAGATGCTAGGGAGGGTAGAGGCAAAGGGACAGGGTGATATCAGACAATGAGACTGGGGTGAGCTACAAGAATGGAGATAAAGGAGATTCTGGACATGGCAGAATCATGTGTAAGGATGGCAAAAAAATGAGTAAGAGGAGAATAGTGAGTACAGAGGTAGAAATGTGGTATAGGTGAGTAGATGGAATGAAATAAGAGGCTGAGAAAGGAGTGAGAAGGGAAATGGGAAGAGGTAGAAAAATTGGTAGGTAGCTGAAAATTTCAGAAGAGAAAGGTAATCCAAGATGGCTGCATGCTAACGCTGGCTTCTCTTACCTCTCCCGTGGAGCCGGCTAATTCCTCTCCAGATTTCAACACCGGAATTGTTTTCGCGGTGTTTTTTCCTCAGAATGCCTCATACAAAAAGAAAGGGAGTTCTGAGAATGACTCCTCTCAACTCAGAACTTCCACGCCGGTACAGCAGCAAATCCTCGAGAGGTTTTTGAGCCAGCTAGCAACATCGTTATCGGGAGAAGAGGGCCCTGCTGCAGGTTTTGACGATGGAGCGTCCAGCCTACTAGGGCATGAAGTATCGCTGTCCCCTCCGATATCCAGCGCACCACCATTTACGACCTCAGCATGGGTTGCCCAGGCAGGGATTCCAGAGGTGGAAGTCGCGGACCTGGACCTGGGCCTGGAGGGAGGAGCGCCCGTGGGGAAGACTGCCGAGCAGCTAACTTTGGGAGCCTCAGCGAGTTCATCGCTGCTTCTGTCTCCTCCAGCGGTGACTTTGGAGACCATTTTGCAGGCCCTGCAGAGACTCGATGGCAAGCTAACGGATTCAACACAAGAGGTACTTAGTCTATCAGGGAAAGTGGACAATTTGTCAAAATTTATAGAACAGATTAAAAACGACTCTCGTGAACAATTGACTTGTGTTAAAACTGAAGTAAAAGACTTGAAGGAAATAACAACAACTCTGGTTAGATATAAGGTATATGTTCATTTTAAACTGCACTGAGACCCTACTAGGAACACTCATGGACACTGTTAGACAACACCTCAGCATAGGCAAGAAAATGCTGATCATACAACTAGATCTCTCCACAGCCTTCGACCTGGTAGACCATGACATCCTTCTCCAAACACTAGACTCAATAGGAATATCAGGCAAAGTACTATCATGGTTTAAAGGCTTCCTACAATCCAGAACTTACAGAATTAAAACAAAGAAAAATCAGAACTATGGTCCAACCCCTGCAGAGTACCCCAAGGATCACCTCTGTCGCCCACACTCTTCAACCTGTACATTGCTTCCCTCGGCTTCTGCCTAGACAAACAAGGCCTAACCTCCTACACCTATGCAGATGACATCACCATTCTCCTTCCCTTCGACCAACCAGCGCCCACCATGAGAGGCACAATAAATAGAACGCTTGAAACAGTAGCAAAATGGATGACAGAACACAAACTAAAACTTAACCAGGACAAAACAAACTTTATCCTCCTAGAATACAGCATAACCCCTACCTTGACAAACCTAGTAATAAACTCGATCTCATATCCCATACAACCCATGCTAAAACTCCTTGGAGTACTGATTGACAGAGGCTGCACCATGCAATCACAAATCAACAAAATAATAAAAACATCATTCACAACTATGAGAAACCTAAGACAAGTTCGAAAATTCTTCAACAGAAAACAATTCCAACTTTTGGTACAATCTCTAATCCTAGGCCTAATAGACTACTGCAACATACTATATCTCCCCTGCCCAGCAACTACGATAAAACAACTACAAACAATACAAAACACAGCCCTAAGACTCATCTATCTACTCATTGAAAAAATATGACCACATCATACCACGACTCACACTGGTTCCCTATACAAGCAAGAATACACTTCAAATTCCATTGCCTTCTATTTAAAGCTATAAACGGAGATAGCCCAACCTACTGGAACAACCGACTAACAATTCCACATCAACCAGACACAGGAGAACCCACACACTATTCACACACCCGCCAACCAAAAATGTCAAACGAAGAAAACTGTATGACAACCTACTGGCCACCAGAGCAGCAAAACTGGACAGACAATTCACCAATCTACTGTCATCGACCACAGACTACAAAACCTTCAAAAAAGAAACAAAAACCCTACTCTTCAAAAAATACATAAAACCTATATAACACAACCAGATTATCTCAGCAAAAAAAAAAAAAAAAGTTTAATCTACTCCTTATGTATTTCCAAATATCATGACAACTTATGTTATTTGCCTTATTTATTTAGCAGTATGACAATTCTTATGTAATCCGCCTTGAACTACCTTGACAATTCTTATGTAATCCGCCTTATGTACTTGCAATATCAAGACAATGCTTATGTAATCCGCCTTGAACCGCAAGGTAATGGTGGAATAGAAATCATTAATGTAATGTAATGTAAACTGGAACAATTTGAGAACTATAACAGGAGGCTAAATTTACAGATACTAAACTTCCCAAAATCACCAGCTTTAAATCCTCATGACTATTTTAAAAAGTACTTAATGGAAATTCTCAAAATTCCTCAACAAGGTATTCCTCCCTTTAATAAAATATACTATATACCAACTACTATGACTAAAGCTGATGAAGAAGGAGCATGCTACAGGGCTTCAAAGAAGCTTTGGATAGGTACTTGGAGGACCAAGGGATAGAAGGGTACAGATAAGAATAGAGGTAGAGGTAAGTTATAAAATTAGTCAGGGACCACTGTTTCAGGCAATAGGCCTGATGGGCCGCCTCAGGTGCGGACCCCTGGGCAAGATGGACCTATGGTCTGCCTCAGCGGAGGCAACTCTTATGTTCTTAAGAAGGAAATTTGGTAGTGCAAAAAGATTTGACCGCAATTCTGGAGAAATCCCTTTCCGATGTTAAGGAAAGGGGGACGCTTTTGGTCTCCTTTGTTTTTGAACAAGATTTGAACCATATAATGAAACTTTATTTTCGGAATTTACATCAAGACTTTTCCAGACAAAGAATTTGGATCTATCCAGATGTATCCAAGATAACACAAGATCACAGAAAAGAGTTTCTTTCCATGCGTGATGAAACAAAAAGATTGGGGGCTTCTTACCTCTTAGCATACCCCTGTAAATGTTTGGTTCGCTACCCGGGGATTAAGTACACTTTCTTTTTACCATCACAATTGAGAGCCTTTCCAGACCATAAAAAGATCTCTGAAGTAATGTAATTTAATTCAGACAACCAGCTGGATCTTAAGTTTTTGGGGTTTGTCAAGCATAGTCAGCTTTCCTGTAATTAATTATTTAATTTTCCTGTTTATTCTCTTCATGGAACTTAATGGATTACCCTGTTTAATTTTGGTCTAAGAAAGGAATTGGTTTATTACTTTTATAATATTTTGTTTCTTGGAAAAATTTTATGTTCTGTATTTCTGTAACTTGTGATAAATTATAAATCAATAAAAATTAAAAAAAAGAAAATTTCTGAAGAAGCAGAAGGGTGTGAGAAGGTGAAATTTGAGTGGAGTTTCAAGTTTATTTTAAGCTTGATAAACTGCATCCCACAAAGCACCTATGCGGTGTACATCAAAATGTCTATAGGTGGTAGAAAGGCATATGGAGAGCAGAGAGATGAAAGTTAAAAGGAAAGCAAAACTACAATATTTTGATAGGATAGGATAGTGTAGAAAGAAGAGATAGCTATGCTAAGCAGGTCTGCAGGGTGGTCTTCCAAATGAGGGTTTAGTGCAGAAAGGAGTTTTAGTTGAAGGCATCTTGGGAAAGGAATATTTTTAGTAACAATTTAAATCTGTCGATAGTTGTTGGGTGTCCCAAAGGGTAGGATCTAACACTGAATAAATACTATTCCTGATTGGGAGGATCATGGGTGATCTGCCTTGGGGATGGAATGAATAGTAGGTTTTGTTGGAGGGACTGGGGGTGTGTGTGGATATGTAGGGGATTAGAAGGTTGTCAAGGTAGGATGGGAAATGTGATTTGACATGTTTTATAGACTAGAAGCAAGATTTATAGGTTAGGCAATGTCAAACAGGAGACCTATGAACTGCTTATAGGAGGGGGAGTCATGTGGTTATATTTTTTATCCCAGGACAAGCAGGCAGCATATTCTTTACGCATGGGTGACGTCACCGACGGAGCCCCGGTACGGACCTTTTTAACTAGAAAGTTCTAGTTGGCCGCACCGCGCGAGTGCCTTCCCGCCCGACGGAGGAGTGCGTGGTCCCCAGTTTCTTCGTTTCCGCGGAGCGAAGAAGACGCGTGTTTTTTCAACGGCCGTTGAAACTATCTTTTTTGCCTTCCCGCTCGCGAATTTTTCCTGTTATTTTTCTTTTCATTTGCAAAAAAAAAAAAATTACTTTCTTTTTTCTTCTTTTTCGAAGCAGCCCCGGCGGGGCCTGTTGCCACTATACAGGCCTCCGGGTTTGATTTTGCGGAGGCCGTATTTCCATTCATGCTCCCGCAGCCAGGTTTTAAGAAGTGCCAGCGGTGTGCATGCCCGATCTCCCTCACTGACCCACACAATTGGTGCTTGCAGTGTTTGGGTCCTGAGCATCGGGCGGACTCCTGCACCCGCTGTGCCACTCTTAAAAAACGAACACTTAAGAATCGCCAGATCCAGCAGAACATCCTATTCGGCACCGGGTCTGCAATGGAATCCACTGCGTCGGCGGCGGTACCACCAAAATCGACTCCCACCATTTCGACGACGCCCAATCCGACATCGGCGCCGCTGGCGCCAGGTAAGCCGGCTAAGAAGCCTTCCTCTTCCCTCGAGCGCCCGCCAGCCACAGTGGCGGCACCGACCTTACCGGCTTCACGCCGACCCCGGAAACGCTCCGCCCCGATCTCGGTGAGTGCCTCGTCATCGGCCTCCTCATCGCCGGGGCGTGGAGCGGCACCTATGGAACCGAAACAAAAGAAAGCGGTTCCGGTGCCACCCCTGGATGACCGCATCGCGGCCATCCTCCAAAAGCAATTACAGGAACAGCTGCAGCATCAACTCCAGCACCTGTTACCCACTATCCTGGCACCGCTCCTTTCGGTACCAGACCGGCCCGAGCCCCGCACCGAACAACCGGTATCCACCCCATCGGTGCCACTTAATACATCCATGCCGATTCTCTCGGCTGAACAGCTCCGTGCCCATCCTGTAGTTCACTCACATACCACTACAGATCCACCTCGGGACCGGGCGGGGCACCGTTCTTCCCGAGACCGGGACCGACACCGATCTTCCTCTCCCGGTACCGTTTCGGTGCGCTCGGGCAAGTCTCTATCTAAGACCCACCATACCGAGCCTTCCACCCCGGTTTCTCGGCATGTGCAACCGGAGGTCCGGGCCCGGACTTATGGGAAGAATCCCCTCCCGCTACCGAGGAGGATGTCTCCTCATCGGACGAGGAACCCTCAGCGCCCGATACCACTTTCAAACCTGAGCAATCCTCGTTCTCCAAGTTCCTCAGGGAGATGTCAGCGGCTTTGTCTCTCCCTCTAGAATCAGACTCCAAAAAATCCCAAGCCTTTCTGGAGGCCCTGGATTTTGAACAACCGCCTAAGGAATTCCTCAAGTTACCCGTGCATGACATACTACGGGAAACCTTTTATAAAAACTGGGAGAACCCTCTCACAGTCCCTGGGGCCCCCCATAAGTTAGATAGCCTTTACCGGGTTATCCCTATCACGGGGTTTGACAAACCTCAATTGCCCCATGAGTCTCTCCTTGTTGAGTCCACCTTGAAGAAGACTCAGGGCGCCAGTGTTTATGCCTCCACCCCTCCTGGCAGAGAGGGCAAAACTATGGACAAGTTTGGCAAAAGGCTCTACCAGAATGCCATGCTGGCCAACAGGGCGAACAATTACACCTTCTACTTTTCATTTTACATGAAACACCTGGTCCAACAGCTGTCCGCCCTTCAAAAATATATTCCAGAGAGAAAGATTCCACTTTTCCAGCAACAAATTTCCAGTCTCCTTCAACTGAGGAAATTTATGGTACGCTCTATCTACGATTCTTTTGAGCTGACCTCTCGTGCCTCTGCCATTGCTGTAGCCATGCGCCGCCTGGCTTGGCTGAGAGTATCTGATTTGGACATTAACCACCAAGACTGTCTAGCCAACGCTCCCTGTCTTGGGGATGAACTTTTTGGGAGTCCCTGGATTCAACCACCCAGAAACTCTCGGCCCATGAGACCAGATGGGACACCCTGGTTAAACCCAAGAAAAAGGCTCCACCTGCTCGACCTTACAGGCCACAGTCCTCATATCAACGCAGGTTCTCAACCAGGCTGCTCATTCCGCCTTCACAACAGCCTAGGCGGCCCCGTCAGCAACAACACCACACCCAGGCTCGGTCTCAGTCCAACCAACCTGCCAAGCCTCTTCCACCTTCCAAGCCCTCTCAGCCCTTTTGACTCTTCTCTCAGTCTCCTGCCTTCATTGCCTCTTCCTCAACCAATCGGAGACCGTCTCCACATCTTCCTCAGCCGTTGGGAGGTCATCACATCGGACCAGTGGGTCCTCAACATCATTCGCCATGGCTACTCTCTCAACTTCCAGACTCTTCCACCGAACAATCCTCCCGTAGAGTCTGCTTCTCACTCCTCCCAAACCCCCCTCCTCCTGAGGGAGGTCCAATCCCTCCTTCTCCTCAATGCCATCGAAGAAGTGCCTCCGGCCCAAAGGGGTCAGGGTTTCTACTCCCACTACTTCCTGGTTCCCAAGAAGACAGGAGACCTTCGTCCCATCCTCGATCTCAGGGATCTCAACAAGTGTCTGGTCAAGGAGAAGTTCAGAATGCTCTCCCTTGCCACGCTGTACCCTCTTCTCTCTCAACACGACTGGCTATGTTCCCTGGACCTCAAAGAGGCCTACACTCACATTCCAATCAATCCGACTTCACGTCGCTACCTCCGTTTTCAGATACAGCACCGTCACTATCAGTACAAAGTGCTACCTTTTGGCCTCGCATCATCGGCCAGGGTGTTCACCAAGTGCCTTATTGTGGTGGCGGCCTTCCTCAGGTCTCACAACCTCCAGGTGTTCCCCTACTTGGACGATTGGTTGGTGAAAGCACCTACATCACCACTTGTGCTTCAAGCCACTCATCACACCATCTCTCTCCTCCATCTCCTGGGGTTCGAGATCAACTAACCCAAGTCGCATCTACTTCCTACGCAGCGACTTCAGTTCATTGGAGCAGTTCTCGACACCACACTGATGAGGGCGTTTCTCCCCTCCGACCTCTGTCGTCAGGTGCTCCTTCATCACTCCATTCCAGCCCGACAGATGATGGTCCTCGACGGTCCATGTGCTTCCTCTGGCGCGACTCCACCTCCGGACACCTCAATGGACTCTTGCCAACCAATGGTCACAGACCACGGATCTTCTTTCTCATCCCATCTCTGTGACATCGTCTCTTCAGCGATCTCTTCAATGGTGGTTGAACTCCTCAAATCTTTCCAGGGGTCTTCTCTTTCATCTGCCCCCTCACTCCATGATCATCATCACGGATGCCTCCCCCTATGCGTGGGGAGCTCACCTAGGAGATCTACGCACCCAGGGACTCTGGACCCCTCAGGAGCGTCAACATCACATCAATTTACTGGAACTCAGAGCCATGTTCTATGCTCTCAAGGCCTTCCAGCACCTTCTCTGCCCTCAGGTTCTTCTCCTGTGCACAGACAATCAAGTCGCCATGTACTACATAAACAAGCAAGGCGGCACCGGATCTCGCCTCCTTTGTCAGGAGGCTCTCCGCATCTGGACCTGGGCCACGGCCCGCAATCTCTTCCTCAAGGCTGTCTATATCCAGGGCGAACAGAACTCCCTGGCCAACAATCTCAGCCGCATCCTTCAACTTCACGAGTGGACTCTGGACCCTTCAACACTCCACTCCATCTTTGCTCGCTGGGGCACTCCGCAGGTGGACCTCTTTGCAGCCCCTCACAACCATCAGCTGCCCCACTTCTGTTCCAGACTCTTCTCTCCTCATCGTCTGACCCCAGACGCATTCCTGCTCGACTGGACGGATCGGTTCCTCTATGCCTTTCCTCCACTACCTCTGATGTTGCGGACGTTATCCAAACTCCGCAGGGACAGGGCCACCATGATTCTCATCGCTCCTCGGTGGCCTCGCCAACACTGGTTCTCCCTCCTACTTCATCTCAGCTCCAGGGAGCCCATTCCTCTTCCTGTGTTTCCTACTCTACTTACGCAGCAACGTCGGTCTCTACTGCATCCCAATCTGTCTTCGCTCCACCTGACAGCTTGGTTTCTCTCGGGCTGACCTCTCCAGAGAATCTATCTCAGCCTGTCTGTCGCATTTTAGATGCCTCCAGGAAACCGACCACCCTCCAATGTTACCATCAGAAGTGGACCTGGTTCTCCTCTTGGTGTCGACTGCATCATCACGATCCCACCTCATTGGCGGTGGAAACTGTACTGGACTATTTGCTCTCTCTATCCGACGCTGGCCTCAAGTCTACCTCAATCAGAGTCCACCTCAGTGCCATCACTGCGTTTCATGTGCCTATCCTCGGAAAACCTCTGACGGCTCATCCACTGGTTTCCCGGTTCATGAGAGACCTCTTCAATGTCAAACCACCTCTGAAGCCTCCTCCTGTCGTCTGGGACCTGAATGTGGTTTTATCAGCCCTCATGAAACCTCCTTTTGAGCCTCTTGCCACAACTTCGCTCAAACTGCTAACATGGAAGGTGCTTTTCCTCATTGCCATCACCTCTGCCAGGAGGGTTGGTGAGCTGCATGCACTGGTCGCCGATCCACCGTTCACTGTTTTTCACCATGACAAGATGGTTCTGCGTACCCATCCTAAATTCCTTCCCAAGGTGGTCTCGGCTTTTCACCTCAACCAGTCCATTGTGTTGCCTGTCTTTTTCCCTAAGCCCCATTCTCATCCTGGGGAACAGGCGTTGCACACGCTGGACTGTAAGCGTGCCCTTGCATACTACCTTGACCGTACCAGGGCTCACCGCTCGTCCCCTCAGCTCTTTCTGACCTTCGATCCTAACCGTCTGGGTCGTCCTGTCTCTAAACGGACGCTTTCCAACTGGCTGGCTGCCTGTATTGCGTTCTGTTATGCTCGGGCCGGTCTCTCACTGGAAGGTGCTGTCACGGCCCACAGGGTCAGAGCTATGGCTGCTTCTGTGGCTTTCCTCCGTTCCACGCCCATCGAGGAAATCTGCAAGGCTGCCACTTGGTCCTCAGTTCACACGTTCACTACTCACTACTGTCTGGATGCCTTCTCCAGACGGGATGGACACTTCGGCCAATCTGTGTTACAAAATTTATTTTCCTAATGGCCAACCATCCCTCCTCCCTCTCTGTTAGCTTGGAGGTCACCCATGCGTAAAGAATATGCTGCCTGCTTGTCCTGGGATAAAGCACAGTTACTTACCGTAACAGGTGTTATCCAGGGACAGCAGGCAGATATTCTTACGTCCCACCCTCCTCCCCGGGTTGGCTTCTTAGCTGGCTTATTTTAACTGGGGACCACGCACTCCTCCGTCGGGCGGGAAGGCACTCGCACACGCGCGGTGCGGCCAACTAGAACTTTCTAGTTAAAAAGGTCCGTACCGGGGCTCCGTCGGTGACATCACCCATGCGTAAAGAATATCTGCCTGCTGTCCCTGGATAACACCTGTTACAGTAAGTAACTGTGCTTTCTTACCTGTTATAAGTTTGATGGATTTATTTTGTATTAATTGTAGTTGTTGTAGATCATTAGATCTAACACAGTAGTAGAGCAAGTTGCAGTAGTCTATATGACTGATTACCAGGGAGTGAATTAGGATTTTGAGGGTTGAAGAATGTAGGATACTTGAGAGTGAACAAAGCAGTAAAGAAGCCAAAGGAAGGAAATAGCTGAAAAGGGATAAATCAGTATGTTAGATAGGTATAGTGAGAGAATGGAACAAGAGAGGAGAAGAGAAAAAATGAATAGTAGACACTGGAAACAGAATTAGCAGAAGACAGACAAAAAAACAGAACAGAGAAACTGGGACCAAGATGATGGAAAGCAAAATGTCCAAACAACAAAAGTAGAAAAAGGTGTTTTATTTTGAATTTATCAACTGGAATATGATAGATTGAGATATGTGCATCACGGATGGCTTTTGTATTGTATTCAGCGGCATAGCCAGATAGTTGATTTAAGAGGTGGGGGAGAGGACTTGAACCCCAAATGGATGGGTACCAAATTTTTTCCCTGCCCTGCAAAATATAAATACTTCAGCTGGCAGGGATTCTCAAACCCTGTCAACTGAAGACTTCCATCTCTAGTCTGGCAGCCAGAAATCTCCATGCTGTGCAGTTGGTGGCAGTATCCCCAAGTTGCCACTGCGGTTCCTTCCTCCCCCACCACACGTATACAGTTTTCATACATGCGTGAGAGCCAAGCAGGTGTGTATGGGGGGGAGGGCAGCAGCTCTGAAATACTGCTGATGGCTGCAGAGCTTGGAGTGTTCTTGTCACAGGACCTGAGGAGGGGGAGGCAGTGGTCATCAGCTAGTGAAGCAGGGATTTCCACCAACCACAGCAAGGGAAATGTTAATTATGGAGGAATCTAAGCCCCCCCCCCTTCCCTGCTTCATGGTTAAGCCACTGATTGTATTCACTAAGCCCACCGATCATGTCCCGACCAGTTTGTGACCCCGACCCGATTCACTAACCATCAGCCCATGCAAATGAGGGGAAATGGCATGCAAAGCAAGAAGGCAGCGATTCACTAAAAAGAAAAAGGAACACCGATGAGGCTGGCCGATCAAAAAAGAAGTGACTGCTGAGGACCAGTCGCTCACATCCTTGCCGACTGTCCTGCTTTTTGCCGCCCTGAAATCCCAGCCCTGCAGCCCTGAAATCCAAAGTAAAACTTCCCCCCAAAACCGCCCTGCTCTCTGCCTCCCCAACTCTCCCGGCTCACACTGCAGGGATGGACTCTGCTGCCCCGACTCTCCTGCTCTCTGCCGCCCTTCCCTACAGTGCGAGCCCGTAGTTTTAACCCATGGGTTTAAAGTAGGGCTGCACTACGCCGTGTTCTGTTCTGTTCCAGAACCCGCCGCAGTGCAGCCCCGCTTTAAACCCGCAGGTTAAATCTACGGGCTCGTGAGTAAAAGCACAAAAATTGCTAAAAAGAAAAGTTTTGCCACGGAGAGCAAGCGCATGCCCAGACCATCTACAGGCAAAGAAGATGGTCTGCGCATGCGTCAGGATCGCTCTGCAGCGATCCGTGTGGTCAGTGGTCTGTGGGGCGTGCCTCCGATCACCACAATTTGCATGAGGACGCTTTGTGGATTGGTCGCCCGGGAAGACTTGGCCACGGATCGGAAAGGTAAGGAGGGGTTTAGTGAATCTAGGCCTAAATGAAGTGCAGTTCTGTTTTTATTTCTCCAGTATGGCAACACTTGCCAAGTTTAACTTCTTGAAGTTCCCAGTTCAGTTTTGGTGTTCATATTTCTAATTTGTGATCCCTTGTTCTGTAACTGGTAAAGGTTTGTATCTTGTGTGTGAAGAAATAATTTAAAATTGTTTTGTGTGTGGTAGTAGTGGCAGATGGGAGAGGGATTGGGGACACCTCCTTAATTTCTACCCTGGGCCCCACACTCTGACTTCTGGACTGGGTTTCTTTGCCAGGTTGAATATGCCAAGTAGAAAATGTCCTATTTACTGCAGTGCCTCATTTACATAACAAGAAAATCGAATTTTACAATTGGGTGGCCTGAATGGAGCCTTTAGTGTTAACTGTAACAACAGATTTTGATCTCAGCAGGGTTCCTGGAAGGAGCTGCTTGATTTGTGCTTTGTTGGAATTAGCCTGTCCTCACACCTTGCTATCAATTGCATAGATATTCTGCCTGTGCTGATTTTCAAGCTCCTGGAATCCTTATCTACTGAGAAGAATTCGTCCATTCTTCCGTTTTCCTATCTCGGCCTGCTTTATTGCCTATTCATGTTGCTATAGGTTTTCAAACATCTGTTGTTTGCCTTCCTGAAAGGGGAAAATAGTGAGCATATATTGGTTACTGCCCTGCTGTGATATCAAGGGAGAGCCACCTTGTTGCTCAAAATACATCGGGTGTCTCTTACCCATCCCCACCCACAAGTTATCCTCATGTAATATTTTCCCTTAAACTAAATTTTCTGTGTCTCTGAAAGATTCTCTTTCTTTAATTCTTTTCCTCCCAGTATGGAGGCTAAGATTAACTGAGGGAGGAGGATTTTTGACTGTTGAGTGCAGAGTGCTGGCCACGGATGTATTTGATGGTCTGGTCTGTTTTATTGACTATAATGTTCGTCGGTGAGGTGATATGTTTGCTATATGCAATTTTATATTTTGATGTATGTTAGGATTCGGCCAGTTTTCTTGGTCATTGAACCGACGTGTATGGTACCTGTAATTTGACTTTCTGTATGTAAATGTGCAATTTGTTTTATAGTATTTTATAGGAAAAATCTGAAAACTTTCTTTCAGAGATTCTTAACTGAGGTCTGATCTAATTTATTGAAAATTTTTCTATTACCTTCATTATTGTTTTATATTATATTATTTTAAATCTTTGTTGACCGGCTCAAGTCCTTGCTGGAATGATCCGGTATATTAGATGGAAATTAGATTAGATTTAAGTGATCTGTATGTTAAATGTACTGCCTTATTTTGTATATGAAACTGTAACTCACCCTGGATAAGGGCAGGGGATAAATAAACCAACAAACAGTGACTACAGGTACACTGGGAAGTCTCCTCTGAGACTGCCTCACACCAGTCCTGCTCTTCTGTTTACTTTCCCTTCATTTGGGGGTTTTGTGATGCCTTCAACCCCTTTCTATTGCAAACGCAAGCAGTGTCTCGCTTCCGGCTCACCACACAGTTGTTTCCCACATATTCACCTTTATAGGACCCCCAGGGACCCCTGAAGAAGACTTTTTGTCGAAACGCGGACCGTGTTGGGTCCTGTATCCCTAGCGGACTAGGTCCTTTAAAGCTTTTATGTGGATAACCTATTTTTATGTGGATGAATTTATTTTATGTGGATTATTTCAGTGTACGTTTGGAACTTTGACACTTTCAAATAAAGTCCATTTTGGAACATCGTCACTCCACAGAGTTTTTTTAGTTTTCTCTGGATTTTCTTCTCTGTGGATATTTTGGGGTCAATTCCTTTCGTTTTTTTCCAATCCCTTCAGGACAGGAGATCCCAGCACAAATCCTCCACTCATAGGCAGCTAATCCACTGAGACTTCTCTTAACGTTTTATTCCCAAAGGGAGAAAACCAGTAGAAAAATGAATGTTTTAAAGAGAGAATTATATAACCTGAGCCTTAGGGAAGCTAGGACAACTTGCATGGAACTCAGCAATGTTTACGTGGGGGAGGGAGGGTTTATTTGTGGAAAATAAATGAAACTGACTTGCAGGAAAAACAAGGTGTGTGTACAGTGGTTGCAAGGCTCGTTCATAGTAATGTATCTTGGCTGTCCAGGCTGCCTCTTTGTACTATCACCTCAAACCCTGCTCAAGCTCTAGGCCAGTGATGGCTAACCTTTTTGAGCCTGAGTGCCCAAACTGCCGCACAAAACCAAAGAATTTCCTCAAAGTGCCAGCACGTCAATTAAACCTTAATAACAAGATTTTAGTATCTAAAAACTCTTTATAAAGTTGCCTGAACTATGTAACATCATTTTTAAAGGTTGGAATCTTTGTATTGTCAGAGAATCAATTTGATTCACAATCCTTTGGTTTTCATTTCAATTTATTGGCAATTTATAATGTTTTAATGATTTCATTCATGGGCCGAATACACACATACTTTTCTCTGTCGCCGCACTCTTTGACTAAAAGATTTGTAAGCCTGCAACCACGTCAAGGTAGACTCTTTCAGCAGCTCCCCTCCCTCCCCCTTACCTTTGTGGCCAAGTCAAAATGATCTACCAACAATAAAATTAAAAAAACACAAAGCACGCTGTACGCAGAGAAAATGTTAATTATCATTTACATTCCGCGGGTTTTCAAAGAGGTCAAGGCAGATGACTTTATGCAATGTCACCTCAGTAACAACTATACAAAAATAGACAAATATTCCCCCTCCCTTTTTACTAAACCGCGATAGCGGTTTTTAGCACAGGGACCTGCGCTGAATGCCCCACGCTGCTCTTGAAACTCATAGGCTCCCTGCGCTAAAAAACGCTATTGCGGTTTAGTAAAAGGGGGCCATAGTGCAAAATATAGACAGCATATATAAATTCTCAAAACGGACACATTTTGATCACTAAATTGAAAATAAAATCATTTTCCTACCTTTGGTAATTTCATCAGTCTCTGGTTGCACTTTATTCTTCTGACTGTGCATCCAATATTTCTTCCCTTTTTTCAGCCTCCTGTATGCTTTCTCTCTTCCAGACCTCATTCCCTCCCCAAACTTTTTCTTTGTTTCACCCTGCCCCCTTCTTTCTTTTTCTCTCTCTCCATACCCCCTTTCATTCTGTATGTCTGTCTTTCTCTCTCTCTCCGTGCCCCATTTTTCTTTGTTTCACCCAGCCCTCTTTCTTTTTTTTTTTTGGCTCCCTGTCCCTCCCTTTCTTTCTTTCTCCTTGCCCTCCCCTATGCCACCACCATTGGGAAAATGCTGCCACCGCCACTGGGGAATAGGCTGCCACTGCCGCTATCGGGAACAGGCCGGCGCCAAGTTCGCCCTGCTTCTCTTCCCCACGGGGCCGACCAACTCTCGCCACTCGACGTCAGTTCTAACATTGGAGAGGACGTTCTGGGCCAGCCAGGCAGCGATTGGCTGACCCAGAACGTCCTCTCCGACATCAGAATTGACGCGGGTGGCGAGAGTTGGTCGGCCACACAGGGAAAAGCAGGGAGAACTTGGCACCGGCCTGTTCCCAATGGCAGCAGTGGCACTCAAGTGGCTAAAGAGACGCAGTTTGCCAGCCTAGGGAGAACACTGGAGGGTGGCCAGCTGTGCACCCCCTTGGGGCGTAAAACCGGGGCAGACCGCCCCCACCCCCACCTTGGTATGCCACTGTCTGTACCTCACTCCCTCCCTATGACCAAAAATTCTCCTTTCTTCTATTCCCCGTGTACACAACCATCTCTTTCCCTCCCTTCCTCTCTCCCAAGTCCTTGCCTTCTGTGTCCAAAAACCCATTCCCTCCCCCACCTCAGCATCTCTTTCCCTCCCTTCCTCTCTCCCAAGTCCATGCCTTCTGTGTCCAAAAACACATTCCCTCCCCCACCTCAGCATCTATTTCCCTCCCTTCCTCTCTCCCAAGTCCATGCCTTGTGTCCAAAAACCCATTCCCTCCCCCACCTCAGCATCTCTTTCCCTCCCTTCCTCTCTCCCAAGTCCATGCCTTCTGTGTCCAAAAACCCATTCCCTCCCCCACCTCAGCATCTCTTTCCCTCCCTTCCTCTCTCCCAAGTCCATGCCTTCTGTGTGCAAAAACCCATTCCCTCCCCCACCTCAGCATCTCTTTCCCTCCCTTCCTCTCTCCCAAGTTCATGCCTTCTGTGTCCAAAAACCCATTATCCCAGGACAAGCAGGCATGATATTCTCACATGTGGGTGACGTCATCTACGGAGCCCCGATGCGGAAACATTTTCAAGCAAACTTGATTGAAGATTTAAGTTTGCTCTGCTGCTCCACGCATGCGTGCCTTCCCGCTCCACTAGGGGGTGCATCCCCTCGTGGTCTCCAGTTCAAAATATTCCGCTGAGCCTAGAAGTCGTGTTTTTTCAGGCTCTGCCCCAACTGCCTTCTAGCACCGCGATTTTCTTGTTTTTTCATCGTTTAAGTCATGTGTGCAAAAGTTTTACCTTCTTCAACTTGATTACTGCTTCGTTTGATCGACCCGGAGGCTTCCGGGTCCCCGTGGCCGCGTGGCTACTCGAGCCACGGCCACTTTCGATTCTATGTCCCGGCCTTTGACCGGCTTTAAAAAGTGCACCCGGTGCGAGCGGCTTCTTTCCATCACAGACCCGCATCGCCGGTGCATCCTCTACCTGGGGGCCGCTCATCCAACCGACTCCTGCCCCCAGTGCGCTACTTTCCAGAACCGGGCCCTCCGTCGAAGGAAAGCCCGCATGGCGGATCTTTTCGCCCCAGACCAACCCTCTACCTCGGCCTCGAGGTCGACCCCGGCCTTGGCCCCGGCCTTGACCTCGGCCCCAAATACCTCGGCATCGCCTCGAGACTCGACCCCGAAGTCCTCGGGACAACAGAAAGCCTCGGCTCCGGGTAAGTCCCCTCTTCCCTCTTCAGGTTCTGTACCAGTGAAGAAACCAACCTCGGGGACACCGGCGACGCATGGCGGAAGTCCCATGCTTACAGCCCCGACGAAGCCCTCCAAGCCTTCGGGCCGGGCCTCCACCACACGGGAATACTCTGATACGAGGTCGCCCCCGGTGGAGTGCACCGAGGCAGGCGACATGCCTTCGATGCTGTCCGTGCCCATCTTCCAGGACCTACTCCGAGCAATGATCTCGTCGGAGCTGTCCGCTGCAATGGCCCATCTACAACCGGCCTCTGCCTCGACCTCGACCCCGCATGTGCCAGACCAGCCTGAGCCTCGCGTCGAGCCACCTCGGGGAAAAGTGCGCAAACTTCGCCACATCTCATCCTCCTCGGACTCCTTGCCGAGGCACCCGAGGCGCTCTCCCTCCACAGACCGCCACAGGGCAAAACGTCGGGCCAAACCGACAGAAACCTCGAACCGCCGTACCTCTAAGAAGGCCCGGGGTTCCCCCACTCTACGAGGCCGTTCACCTACACCTCGTACGGGACCGCTGAGGGTGGCAGAGTTATCACTCTCCAACCCACGCATCCTCCGAACTCCCCCTCGGACCGGGGCTCCGATCCGAGGTCTCGGGCTTTCACCGAGGGAGTCCGGGTCGAGGTCACCGATCCGACATCGATCGGTACCCCGAACCCCGGCATCGTCTCCGAGGGGCTCCTCGAGACGTCGGAGATCCACGACCCCGGAACACTTTCACAGTGCTTCCCCGGTCTCGGAGCTTGGATCGGAGCAGGAACCTCGCTACTCGAGGGAAGCCTCCCCTTCCTTCTCCACCCGACGGAGGTCTCGTTCACCGACCCCGCACGGGGCCTCGGGAACATCCCGACCATCCTTCTCACGCTTTGTCCAGGACATGGGCCACGCTTTGAATTTAGACCTCCAGTCCGACTCCAGATACTCTAAAGAATACCTAGCGGAACTGGATATGCCATCACTGCCCAGAGAGTCCCTTCGCTTGCCGCCTAACCCAATACTCCAACAGGCTCTCTTCAGGAACCTGGAGACCCCCCTATATGGTCACAGCCGTGCCCTTCAAAATGGAGGCCAAGTACCGCACAGTACCCTTTCCGGGATTTGAACAACCGCAGCTCTCCCACCAGTCGCTGTCAGTAGAATCCTCCCTAAAAAAGGCCCACCCCTCCCGGGTCTCAGCGGCGGTCCCCCCAGGCCGAGAAGGCCGAACCCTAGACAAGTTCGGCAGGA
Source organism: Geotrypetes seraphini (assembly GCF_902459505.1). Taxonomy (NCBI): domain Eukaryota; kingdom Metazoa; phylum Chordata; class Amphibia; order Gymnophiona; family Dermophiidae; genus Geotrypetes; species Geotrypetes seraphini. The sequence goes on from NC_047098.1 coordinate 36,216,998, forward strand.
GACTATACCAAAATGCGATGATGGCCTCTAGGGTGCAAAGCTACACTTTCACCTTCACATCCTACCTCAAACACCTCATTGGACTACTGAGAGCCTTTGAGACTGACCTACCGGCCTCCCGCCAAGGAGCGTTTAGCCTGTCTTGGAATCCCTCTCCAACCTACGCCTCCATCTATTCCACGCGGCCTACGATGGCTTCGAACTCTCCTCCAGAGAGGCAGCCTTTGCTATCGCCATGCGCCGACTAGCTTGGCTACGTCTGGTCGACATGGACCCCAACTTACAGGACCGGTTGGCTAACCTCCCCTGCGTGGGAAAAGAACTGTTCGATGATACTATCGAGGCGGCTACAAAACGCCTCTCCGAACATGAACGCTTGTTTGCCTCCCTTGTCCGACAAAAGCCCAAATCGCCCGCGTCCAGGCCGTATAGGGCCCCTCCGCGCCGCTACCCACAAAAATCCACCCCTGTCTTCTCGCAGCCCCCACCCAGGCGTCCGCAAGCCCACCACCGGGCCATGCCCAAGTCCCAACCGCCTGCGACTACCAAACCATCCCCGTCCTTTTGACGGGATACGCGGAAGGGGGCGGGCCCCCTCCGCCATAGTCCCAGGCCTCCTTCCCATCGGGAGTCAGCTCAAAGCCTTTTACCCTCGCTGGGAACAAGTCACGTCGGACGCATGGGTCCTTGGCGTGATCTCATCAGGATACTCTCTCAACTTTCGGGCCATTCCTCCGGACAACCCCCCAAGGAATTGCCCTCCCAACCGGACACAGCTACCCCTACTCCTCTCCGAAGCACGAGACCTGCTTCGCCTGAGAGCAGTGGAGGAGGTCCCCCCCCGACCAACGGGGGAAGGGCTTCTACTCCCGTTACTTCCTGGTACCGAAAAAAACGGGAGACCTACGCCCAATACTAGACTTGAGACGCCTCAACAAATTTCTGGTACGGGAAAAATTTTGGATGCTCTCCCTACCGACACTCTACCCCCTGATCGACGAGGGTGACTGGCTCTGCTCCCTCGATCTCAAGGAGGCGTACACACATGTCCCAGTGCACCCCGCTCACCACAAGTTCTTGCGTTTTCAGGTAGGGGACTGGCACCTACAATACCGTGTCCTCCCCTTCGGCCTAGCATCGTCACCTCGGGTTTTCACCAAGTGCCTCGTGGTAGTCGCAGCAACCTTACGCTCCCAGGGCCTCCAGGTATTCCCCTACCTGGACGACTGGCTGAACAAAGCCCCGTCCAGGGAAGCGGTTATCTCAGCGACCGAACAGACTATTACCTACCTACAAAGTCTGGGGTTCGAGATAAACTTCCCAAAATCCCAACTACGCCCCTCCCAGTCCCTACAGTTCATCGGGGCCACGCTGGACACGGTTCGCCTCCGTTCCTTCCTCCCCCCTCCGCGTCTAGAGGCGTTAGTAAGTCTGAGTCGAAGGTTTTCCCTGCTGACCTCAGTATCAGCTCGGCAGATGATGACTCTTCTGGGTCACATGGCCTCCACCGTCCACGTCACACCCTTCGCCCGCCTCCATCTGAGAATTCCTCAATGGACCCTGGCCTCTCAATGGCGTCAAGACCGGGACCCGATCGACCGCCCCGTGACAGTGACGCCTTCTTTGCAACGATCGCTCCGCTGGTGGGCCGACTCTTCAAATCTTTCCAAAGGTTTGCTCTTCCTCACCCCACCCCACAGCAAGATACTCACCACGGACTCGTCGGAGTACGCTTGGGGAGCCCATCTAGACGGCCTACGCACCCAAGGGATGTGGTCAGCAGAAGACCGTCGCTGCCACATCAACGTGCTAGAGCTTCGGGCCATCTATCTCGCAGCTGTAGCTTTTCAACATCTGCTCCACGACCGAGTGGTTCTCATCCGAACCGACAACCAGGTAGCAATGTACTACGTAAACAAACAAGGGGGAACAGGGTCCTGGTCCCTTTGCCGGGAAGCCCTGCGCCTCTGGAAATGGGCAATCTCCAACAACACCTTCCTTCGAGCGGTGTACATACAAGGAGAACAAAACCGTCTGGCGGACAGACTCAGCCGCCTCCTCCAGCCACACGAGTGGTCACTACACTCTCAGACCCTACGACAGTGTTCGAAAAGTGGGGGACGCCTCAAATAGTAACATAGTAACATAGTAGATGACGGCAGATAAAGACCCGAATGGTCCATCCAGTCTGCCCAACCTGATTCAATTTAAATTTTTTTTTTTTTTTTTTTCTTCTTAGCTATTTCTGGGCGAGAATCCAAAGCTTTTCCCGGTACTGTGCTTGGGTTCCAACTGCCGAAATCTCTGTTAAGACTTACTCCAGCCCATCTACACCCTCCCAGCCATTGAAGCCCTCCCCTGCCCATCCTCCTCCAAACGGCCATGCACAGACACAGACCGTACAAGTCTGCCCAGTAACTGGCCTAGTTCAATCTTTAATATTATTTTCTGATTCTAAATCTTCTGTGTTCATCCCACGCTTCTTTGAACTCAGTCACAGTTTTACTCTCCACCACCTCTCTCGGGAGCGCATTCCAGGCATCCACCACCCTCTCCGTAAAGTAGAATTTCCTAACATTGCCCCTGAATCTACCACCCCTCAACCTCAAATTATGTCCTCTGGTTTTACCATTTTCCTTTCTCTGGAAAAGATTTTGTTCTACGTTAATACCCTTTAAGTATTTGAACGTCTGAATCATATCTCCCCTGTCTCTCCTTTCCTCTAGGGTATACATATTCAGGGCTTCCAGTCTCTCCTCATACGTCTTCTGGCGCAAGCCTCCTATCATTTTCGTCGCCCTCCTCTGGACCGCCTCAAGTCTTCTTACGTCTTTCGCCAGATACGGTCTCCAAAACTGAACACAATACTCCAAGTGGGGCCTCACCAATGACCTGTACAGGGGCATCAACACCTTCTTCCTTCTACTGACTACGCCTCTCTTTATACAGCCCAGAATCCTTCTGGATCTATTCGCATCCCCCCACAACCACAAGCTGCCTCTCTTCTGCTCCCGGATGTACTCCCCGGACCGGCTCGAGGCCGACGCCTTCCTCCTCGACTGGGACGGAAGGTTCCTGTACGCGTTCCCGCCGTTTCCTCTGATACTGCGGACGCTTGTCCACCTGAAAACAGTACAAGCCACCCTGATCCTGATTGCCCCTCGCTGGCCACGCCAGCCATGGTTTTCCCTTCTACTTCAACTCAGTGTCAGAGATCCACTGCCTCTGCCTCTGTTTCCCTCTCTACTATCACAGGGTCAGGGTTCGCTGTTACATCCCAATCTTCAATCTCTTCATCTGAATGCTTGGTTTCTCTCCCCCTGACTGCTCGCCCCGTGTTTCAATCAGTCAAGGAGATATTGGAGGCCTCTAGAAAGACCTCGACGAGAACCTGCTACTCCCAAAAATGGACCAGATTCTCAACCTGGTGCTCCTCCCACAGCCAGGACCCGGTGTCGGTCCCCATCCCTCTGGTCCTGGACTATTTACTTCAATTATCTCATTCCGGCCTAAAGACCAACTCCATTCGAGTACACCTCAGTGCGATTGCGGCCTTTCATCAGCCCCTGGAAGGGAAAGCCCTCTCGCTCCATCCCTTAATCTCTCGCTTCATGAAGGGTCTTCTGAACGTCCTCCCCCCTCTCAAACCTCCCCCGGTGGTTTGGGACCTTAACGTGGTTCTGGCTCAACTAATGAAACCTCCATTTGAGCCCCTAGACAAATGCCATCCAAAATTCCTCACTTGGAAGGTAATTTTCCTACTCGCGCTCACTTCCGCCCGGCGGGTTAGTGAGTTACAAGCTCTGGTAGCGGACCCACCCTTCACGGTATTCCATCACGACAAGGTGGTACTCCGCACCCATCCAAAGTTCTTGCCTAAAGTAGTGTCTGATTTCCATCTCAATCAGTCCATTGTCTTGCCTGTGTTTTTTCCCAAGCCCCACTCTCACCCCGGAGAAGTGGCGCTCCACACTCTTGACTGCAAGAGAGCGTTGGCCTTTTACCTCCAACGCACTCAGTCACACCGGAAAGTCCCACAACTGTTTTTGTCCTTCGACCCAAACCGGTTAGGTCACCCAGTTTCCAAACGCACCTTGTCCAACTGGTTGGCCGATTGCATCTCCTTTTGCTACGCTCAGGCTGGTCTCGCGCTGCATGGTCGAGTAACGGGACACAAAGTCCGAGCGATGGCAGCCTCCGTAGCTTTCCTCAGGTCCACACCTATTGAGGAAATCTGCAAGGCTGCCACATGGTCTTCGGTTCATACCTTCACCTCCCACTACTGTCTGGACTCACTATCCAGGAGCGATGGCCAGTTCGGCCAATCGGTTTTACGAAATCTATTTGCTTAAATTGCCAACTTCCCTCCATCCCTTTTCAGTTAGCTTGGAGGTCACCCACATGTGAGAATATCATGCCTGCTTGTCCTGGGATAAAGCACAGTTACTTACCGTAACAGGTGTTATCCAGGGACAGCAGGCATATATTCTCACAACCCGCCCACCTCCCCGAGGTTGGCTTCTTTGCTAGTTAAGTGAACTGGAGACCACGAGGGGATGCACCCCCTAGTGGAGCGGGGAGGCACGCATGTGTGGAGCAGCAGAGCAAACTTAAATCTTCAATCAAGTTTGCTTGAAAATGCTTCCGCATCGGGGCTCCGTAGATGACGTCACCCACATGTGAGAATATATGCCTGCTGTCCCTGGATAACACCTGTTACGGTAAGTAACTGTGCTTTCCCTCCCCCACCTCAGCATCTCTTTCCCTCCCTTCCTCTCTCCCAAGTCCATGCCTTCTGTGTGCAAAAACCCATTCCCTCCCCCACCTCAGCATCTCTTTCCCTCCTTTCCTCTCTCCCAAGTTCATGCTTTCTGTGTCCAAAAACCCATTCCATCCCCCACTTCAGCATCTCTTTCCCTCCCTTCCTCTCTCCCAAGTTCATGCCTTCTTTGTCCAAAAACCCATTCCCTCCCCCACCTCAGCATCTCTTTCCCTCCCTTCCTTTCACCCAAGTTCATGCCTTGTGTCCAAAATGCACTCCCTCCCCCTTTTGTGTTCCCCGTTTGTCTCCCAGCCCATCTTAGCAACTTTCTCAGCAAAATGTAGCTCGAGCCGCGTAGGCTTGTCTTCTATTTCCTGCCTGTCCCGCCGCGCACACATAGCCGATCGGAAATCTTCCCCGACTTCAGCGCTGACGTCAGAGGGCGGGCTTTGCTTAAGCCCTCCCTCCGACGTCAGCACTGACGTCGGGGAAGATTTCTGATCGGCTGTGTGAACGGCAGGGCAGTCGGAGTAGAAGACGAGCCTCGCGGCTCGAGTTATATTTAACCCCGCGGGTCCCCCATCGTCCCCGTTCAGCTCTCTCTCCTGTGCACCCCCTGGTAGTACTGCCCTGATGGCAGCCCTGCGCGTGCCAGCTGCAAGGCCTTCGCGTGCCATAGGTTCGCCATCACTGCTCTAGGCATTGCCATGCTTTACCATTAGGGCCCTTCTTTAGTGGACTTTGAGATTTGCTGGGATGTGTGGAAGAAATAATGCTTAAATGAAACGTTGGCACTTGTATTCTGGATGTGATTCAGGCCCTGCCTTCCCAGGGCCACCTTTGGGTAGGTGCAGTAGCACAGAGCTGGAGAAAGACTTCCCATCCCATCTCGCTTCCTTTTTCTTTATTTAAATGAGTGTTTTATTGATGTTATCGAGACAAAACAACAAACCAATTTTTAACACCAAAAAGTCATTAAAACAGTACAATATAATCAAGACAAGTTTCCAAGTTTATGCTATACTTGATAAACCGCTATCAACATGTACCTAGATGGTTTACAATATTAAAAATTTAAGAGAATAAAAAAAAAAATAAGGGGAAACAATTCTTTTAAAAAAATATGTTAAATAAGCTTATGGAACTGAAATTATGAATAGCCCCTTAATCTCTGCCACACCTAGCCCTCCCTCAAACTATTTCTCTCTGTGTCTCTCTCCCCCCTCCCCTCCTTCGGCTTGGTGCTCTCCCCCTTATATTCCAACCACCTAATGCGAGGCCTGTCCATGCCATGAAAGCAAACACACTGTGGAAGTTCACTGATGGGTAGGGGCGTTTTGTTTTTTTTGCATTGGTACAGCATACCAGCACCTTTTTACCTGCTCACTCTCCTTTCGTCCTCAAACCCCCTTCCCCAAGTCTAACCTTCCTTTTACCTTTCCAAAAGTTGGTGGCAGCAGCAGCAATTCTCAAATGCCGCCCTGCCACTGGCCTTGGCCTCTTTTCTCTACCACAGCCCGCCTCTCTGACATACTTCCTGTTTTCTCAGAGGTGGGCATTGGTAGAAAGGCCAAGCTGGCAACAGGGCATCATTTGATAATCACTGCCTCCGCCAACTTTTGGAAAGCCAAAAGGAAGGTTAGACTTGGGGAAGGGAGTTTGAGGACGAAAGGGGAGTGAGCAGGTAAAAAGGTGTCGGCATGCTGTACCAATGCAAACCCCCCTCCCAAAAACCCTACCCATCAGTGAACTCGCCTTCCACAGTGTGTTTGCTTTCATGGCAAGGACAGGCCTGGTATTAGCGGTTTGCAAGAAGGGCAATTGCCTTGGGCCCCCAAGCTAAAGAGGGCTCCTAGGTCTGGTTAAAATTGAAGGAGATGTAACCTTTTGGTGGACTGTGGACCACCTCACAAATTTCTGCCCTGAGTCCCAACATGTTTAACACCAGGTATGAGGGAGGCAAGGTTAATGAGCTGCTGTTCAGGTTGCTGCTTGCTTGAGTTATGCATGCAAAGACCCTGTAAGGGATATTCCATTTCTGCTGAATGATTGACCTTTACATGGTTGGTACCTTGTGAGTATAGAGGAGCTATAAGAAGTGATGTTCAGGCTTCTGGGGGGGGAAGGGTTGTTGGCAGGCTTGTGGTATAGGTGAAAGCTTAAAATTTTAGGGAGGGTCAGGAGAGAGTTCATATCCTGTACAAACATCTGTTTAGAATAGTGGTCTCAAACTTGCAGCCTGGGGGCCACATGCGGCCCGCCAGGTACTATTTTGAGGCCCTTGGTATGTTTATCATAATCACAAAAGTAAAATAAAACAGTTATAAATTACAATATTATTATTAAGACTTAGCCAAAAGGGTTTGAGTTTGAGACCACTGGTCTAGAAAATCTAGCCCTGTTTCTACATAGATTGCCCTGATTTGGGCATGGATCCCAGACATACACATAATAAACAAATAAGTCAATCAGGTGCTGACAATCAATTACTGGAATTAATTTGAATTGCTTGGCTCTTAATTGGCAGTAATTAGGAGTTACCCACATATCTGCCTTGTGCCCTATTCTATAAGATGTACCTAAATTTCATAGCATGCAGCTCAAAAGGAGGTGTGGCCAAGGGAGGGGCATGAGCAAGTCGGGAGCATTCCCAGAAGTTAGGCACGATGCTATGGAATACTTGGATCTACACACCCAACTGCCATCAATTGAGCAGGAGGATTTACAACCGGTTTCAGTAGGTGTAAATCCTCATGCCCAAAGCTGAGCGTGGGCATCCACACTGAAAGCTATTCTAGGAAGGTTGTGTAATGCTAAATGAGCTTTATAGAGTTGGCGATCCACATGGACGGCAACAGTGCCTAACTTTAGGCCCCACGTACTGAATATGGCCCAACATGCTTTTAACACTAGGCATGCTCGCATGTGCGAGGGTCTCTCTGTCTTTTGACCCAAGGCACCCCCTCCAAGGCATCTGACTGGCTTTCTCCTGGTGAATTCTCACACTCCACTCCTTTAAGTGTAAGTGGAGATTGCAGTCGCTGGTCTGATGTTGTTCAGTCTCTGTATGTTGCCCTTGAGACTAAGGACAGACGCCAAGAGCTAAGAGCAGGCAGAGAGGCTTGGGAGATGCATGCCCTAGAAAAATTTATGTTTTCTGGATGCCCGGAGAGAAATTCTAGCCCTTCCTGGCCAGAGGCCTCTCATTGACCTACTAGCTAAATATGTTACTATGGAAACTGGAAGATCCCATTTTAAAGCTCTTGGTGCCTGGCACATTTTCACTATCTCTCCTGAGCACATCAAGGCACTGGGATCTGGCAGGATTGTTCCTGTAGATTGCTAATGTCTGCTTCCCTCCTTTTTTTTCTCACAGGCTAGCCAGCTCGGGGTGTACAAGGCCTTTGTGGATAACTATAAAGTTGCCCTGGAGACAGCTGAGAAATGCAGTCAGTCCAATGCTCAGTTCCACGACATCTCTGAGGTGAGACACTCCTGCACTAAGAGAGAGAGAATATGCAGTGCTCAGGTGTCCTTGGCTTCCAATGTTATGTGAATGATATCAGGAAAACGCTGGTGTTTATAGCTGACCTTAATTCTCCCTCTTTGTCTCTCCTTCTTCCTCCTTTGATGCATACAGAGTGAGAGTCGCTAGCCAGAATTTTCTGTTTTGTTCATAGGCAATCAATCCACCTCCACATACTCTGACAAGCAACCTCAGAGTAATATTACTAAATCCATTCTGCCAGGCTGCACATGCCCATTTTCTGAGTCAGTCAATGGGGTGAAGGCAGACAAACTGTGAGGTTGCACAGTTGCACTCCCAGAACACCTGTCAGACTCCGAGATGGTCTTGCTGCGCAGAGATCTATTCATGCTTAATAGCATCACACTTTTATTGTTCTACCTGAAATAACAAGCCCTCTTTTCAACTATGGAGACCATATTGATATAAATGCTGACACTATATTAAAGCAAGAAGAGGAAATCCACTGCTTATTCCTAGAATAAGCAGCATAAGATCTGTGCTACTTCTTTGGGATCTTGCCATGTACTTGTGACCTAGGTTGGGTGCTGTGGGAAACAGGATACTGGGCTTGATGGGACCTTCGATCTATCCCAGTATGGCAGTTCTTATGTTCTTATAGATGTGTGAGCCAAGAATAGGATCAAGCCATTGTGACATCACTGATGAGGTTGGCTCTTAAGCATTGGTGGAATGAGGCATTAATATATCATTCTCAGCTCTGGAATGCTGCTACTTTTGGGGTTCCTGCCAGGTACTTGTGACCTGGGTTGGCTGATGTGGGAAACAGGATACTGGGCCTGATAGACCTGTCCCAGTATGGCAACTGTTATGTAAATGAGGTACAAGTTGCAAAGCCAATCACTTAAAACAAGATCACACTTTATTGCAGAAATCACATGATATCAGCACCCGCCTCAACACTGACTATATATGTTGGAATTCGCCCATTGCCAATGTTGCTATCGGGGAAAAAAAACGATTGGTCTAGACTTGTGTTACTGACAGATCTGCCTGGGTTTTTTTTTTTCAATGGCACAAATATTTTGCGTGTGAACCAATTGGGGACTTAGGCTTCTCCCCGTGCATCACATGATGCACCGGGGAGGGGAAGGCCCATCATTTTCCACGGGCGGGGCTTGGAGCTGGAGGAATGTGCTTCTCTCCATCTCTCTAATGTCTAGCAAAGGTACTGTGTTGGGGGGGGAGGGGGAGTTCGTGGGAGCATCCAGTGGCAGGAGGGAGTGAGCATCCCTCCTGCCTTTTTTTTTTTTTGGGTGGGGGCATGGCACGAGGGTATTCGGCCAGGCAGGAGGGAATAGGCATCCCTCCTGTCATTTTTGTTGCCATGGGGGCTCGTGGTGCCAGTTCATGGGGGGGGAGGCTTTTTCTTTTTTTTTTTCCTTGGGGCAGATTGTGCATGTGTAACACACGCACATTTGTGCCATTAAAAAAGAAGAAGCCCTAACCGCAGTGACAGGAGGCTGCTTTCCTTGTCACTGCTGTTAGAACTCTGCGCATGTGTCAATCACTCATTGAGCAATTGATCTGTCGGGTTTGCAAGCAAATGATTTGCACCTATGTGCAAATCATTTGCATGCAAACTTGGTAGTGCATCGATCGTTGTTCCACAATCGGCCAGAGAATCAGCCAACAGCGATTCAGTCGATATTACCGAATGACTTTACTACATCTAGCTCTTTGTATGAACATTCTATAGAGTGGTGAATGTCATTTTAGTGTGTGAATCTCAAGGGGGTGTGGCCCTGGGTGGAGCATAGGCGAATCTTGGGCATTCCTAAAAGTTAGGAGCACTATTATAGAATATGCTCGATCCGCGTACAACCTAGGATCGGGTATTTATGAACCTGGTTTTCCTTGGCCTAAATGGGTACACCTAAATGTTATGCTGCGTTCGGCCACTAAGTGTGATTCTCTTTAGCAGAAACCTTTTATAGAATCGCGCTAAGCACCATTCTGATCGACATTGATTTTTTTTTTTTTTTAGGCACCATATGTAGAATTTGGGAGTGCAGTTATGCTCATAACTGCAAATTAAGATCAATCAGCACCAATTATTGATTAATGCTAATTAGCACTTAATTTAACAATTAAGTTATGCACACAACTGGCTTCAAGCAAGTCTGGGGCCTAGCACCTTCCTACCTGCAAACACACTTCACTCTGCACAACCCCACACATACAACCAGAAACAAAAACATCTTTGCATACCCAAAAATCAGAGGCTGCAAATACAAATCCTTCCTAGACAGAACCTTCATGTTCCAAGCAAACAGACAGCAATCCTGGCTGGGAAACCACATAAATAAAGCCAGGCAAACCTACAACACATTCCGAAAATCAATTAAAACTGTTCTATTTGACAAATACCTTGCTTAATGAGATCACCTCTCTCAGGTTTTTTTTTTTTTTTTTGTTTTTGTTTTTTTTACCTTATAACCCATTATATTATGTAACATCTTTCTTCTCTCATGTATTCTTTCACCATGTTTCTCCAATTCATGATGTAACTTCCTTCTTGCATTTTGTAATTCGCTGATTGTCCAGCCTTCTTTCTATGTTAACCGCCTAGAAGTCAGTTTGACTATGGCGGTATAGAAAAATAAAGTTATTATTATTATTCTGTAATTCACATGTGCAATTTTGCACGCTAAGTGTGAAAAAGGATGCACAGGACTATAGAATTAGGGGATTGGCTGCTGAATGTTACTGCTGTCCAGATAAGTTTGCGGTCACCTTCTCTGCCTCTCTACTATAGGGATAATATTGGGCCATTCATAGGTATTAGAGTTATATGTTCACCAGCTACTGGTGACTTTATAACTCCATTTGACTCTCAGCCCAAATATTTTTATTTAGTTATAACACATTTTCTTAATCTTTTTCAGGATTTGAAAGTGAAAGGTCCTAAGGATTCCAAAGTCAGCATGGAAGGTTAGAGTCAGAAAATCGCCTAATATTTCTCTCTGTCCTTTTCTCTCTCCTGCCCCTAATCCCCTCCCCCAGCATATGTGTGTGCGTCTCTCTCTCTCTCATGCGCGTGCACACACAACTTACTGATTAAAGCACCCTGGGAGCAGAGCTTTGTGTCCAGCTGAATAGCAGAAGCAAGAAATCTTCTTTATAAGATACAGCATCCTCGTCCCTTCCCCTCCCCCTTCTCCTTTGTGTATGTGTGTGTACGCGCGTGCGGGGTGGTGCGTTCTGTGTGTGCAGGGTTGCTGGTGGTGCTTCTGCCACACGAGAAGCATCCCTGGCTATGGATGAGAGCCAAGGACCTGGACAGGACATGGGCTTTCTGCTGCTTCAGGTCTCTTGGAAATGGAAATTCTCTTCATCCTAAGACTTTGCTGTAACTGCACCTATGGTAACAAATTTCTTCTTTGCTATTCTACACTCGTTTCTGCCTCTGGTGATAGCTGTCTATTTATAGATTTGTGCAAGGGGTGCTGCCAGGGCCACTGTTAAAGAGGGTGGGGGCTCCTGGATTCTTGCTTTGCTGGGGTTTTGAGGAAAAACGGTATACAAAGGCTTCATCGATGGATTTGTACAGTGTTTCTTAGGGGTTTTATGAAAGAGGAAACAAAGAAAGGAAAATAGCTAGTATATCTCTTGCTGTGGGATAATATGCCTTTTAGAATAGAGGAATGGTCACTGGCAGGCACAGTCTCCTCAGTGCTAGGTCTCTGCTAAGGCCTGGGCTCTTTTTGTTATAAGAGGAGGTTGGCACCGAGACTCAGCGAACATGGACAGACAACTTCTGTCACTGGCTTGCAAAGAGGCTGATTTTAATGCCAGATTTAGGGGTAGCACAGGTTAGTTGGTTTGTTATGATGTTCTGGGGTCTCAGCTGCAGGGCTGTAGCGAGCTAAGTGCAGGCAGGGTGGCTGCAGAGAACGTAAGGGAGACGGGGGCTCCAAAATTGTGTCCTATCCATTGCTTTCCCTGCTTGGTTACAATGCAGTGGATAGGATAGGAACTCTTAAGGGGTGTGTCGCTTGGTGTGTTTCTGGCTTGAGATAGTCCTGCTCGGCTGATGGGTGAGCACAAAGAGGCTGGTGTGATTTTTGTCTTTTTAGCGCAAGGTGTACTGGGGGTGATCCTTCACCATAAGACTATGGGTTGCACTACTGGGCCCTGACACTACAATGGGAGAGGAAAGGAAAAGGACATGCAGTCGATCACTGTATTGCAACGTCCTCAGCAGTGCAGTCTCCTAGGTGCGTGTTGTGGACCATAGCTCTGAAGTACTATAAAACCAATAGCCACCCAGCTGATTGGTTGGTTTATTTGGTGGAATGTGTTGCCCTTTGAGTTAAGGCAGGCATCTACTATTCTGCCGTTCAGGAAAATGGTGAAAACCAGGTTATTTGAGCGAGTGTTTTCTTCTTAATTTGATTTTTTTAGTTTTATTTTTGTAAGTTTTGAAGGAAGTTTGTAGATTTAGGTTGTGAGGTAAATTATTATTGTCATTTTTAATAATGTTTTCATTTTTAATTTTATGTTGTTACCCGCTTAGAATTGTAGGATATGCAGGTTATAAATTTTTAAATAAATAAATAAATTTCTGGTGGTGGTATTACATTTTTATTTATTTAGATTTTATTAACTGCCTTTTTCATGAAGAGATTCACCCAAAGTGGTTTACAGTACACTGAATGGTAATCAGGTACTCTTGTAAGTATTTTCCCTGTCTGTCCAATCTAACTATGGTACCTGGGGCAGTGGAGGGTTAAGTGACTTGCCCAGAGTCACGGGGAACAGGCTGGGATTGAGCTCACAACCTCAGGGTGCTGAAGTAGCAGCTCTAACCACTAGGCCACCCCTATGTCTGGACATAGATGTTTCTGAGCTTGTGTGTTGGGTTCTCTATGGTTCCTTCCCATGACCTTTGTGCCCTAGTGCTCCTTGAATGAGGTCTGACTGAAGAAATCTGTGTACTTTACCCCTAGCATTGGAAAAAGTGCAAAGATCGCAGAGATTTCAACTTGCATCCCAGGATTTCAATTGGCTTGTGCAATTAAATGCTCATTACCTTTAGAAAATCCTCAAAAATCCTCTCCTCCCCCCCCCCACCACACTTTTAACTCTAACCCACTTCACTCTCAATCAGTCCTTATTAGAGCTCTCTGAGGGGAAGGGGAGATGTTTGTACGCAAAGCCAAAGAAGAGGTGGAGGGAAAATTTTCTAGGGCAGAAGGAAGAGCTGCTAGTGATATAAATCAAGAAACAATATATCGTGAGGTAAATATGACAAAGAAAAGCTCCTGGCAAAGCTCAACCAATGGACTTGTTCAGGAAGGCCCTGAACATTAAGAAAGGTACTGCGCTGATTGTTCCAGCCCCAACCCATTCAGCTTCTCATGTCACGTGTCACGAAATGCTGTGACTAGTTCTGCCTAGCAGCAATGAATCCGGTGTCTTATACATGTGAAGAGGAAGAGGATGTGTTCTCTGTGGAGCTGGTGGTGCTTCCTCCCCCACTGTAACTGCCTGGCTGAAAAATGTCTTCTGCCTCACTCCCTTATCTGCTGTCTATATTCCCAGAGACTAACCCCAGCACCAGATAGATTGTAATCTCTATAGAGCAGGGACTAGATCTGGCCATTAATTATATTATTGCTAGTACTATTAATTTCTTAACTTCACTCTTATAGTGAGAACTAAGCCTGTGAGACTAGGGATCGATATCCAGAAAGATTTAATCAGCCTGGCAATGGCGCAGTGAGGGTGAGAGGTGCCCGGGGCGCCTCTCCCCAGCTCTCGTCTCTGCCCCCCCCCCTTTTCCATTCCCCCATACCTTGAGTTGTTCACCACCTCGAGTAACAATTTCAACATGCTCCTCACAACCGCGTTGGCTCTCCCTCTGATGTCGCGTCTACACGCAACACCCAGGAGTGACGTCAGCAGGAAAGCTGATGCGGTTGCGAGGAACATGTTGTTGCTCGCGGCGGTGAACAAACTAAGAGGTAGGGGAGAAGGGGGGAGCACATGACGAAGGGAGGAGTGGGAAGAGGCAGGGGGGCGGAGGTGAGGAGGGGTGCCAGCGCCCCCACCAATATGGCCCCTGGGGCGGACCGCCCCCCCCCCCCTTCCCCACCTCTTACTACGCCCACTGCAGCCTGGAGAGGCTACTGGTTGTTTAAATCAGCTGCCTGGGGATAACCAGCAACACTTAAATGGATGGTACTGTTGATTAGTACCCAAGCCAAAACAAGTTATTTTGGGGGCATTCGAGGAACAGAGTCAGTTGGTTAAATGCTGAAAATTGCACTTGGGTGAATCTCTTCATAAAGGCAGTTTATATAGCTCAAATAAATAAAAAAAACTCACTAAGTTTCCGGGTCAGTGCATTCCTGGAGCTTTAACATGGCCTGGGGATAAAACTGCCGGCGGTCAACAAAGTGCTGACCACTGCCGGATGAATATCAGACTCTAGGAGTGCAATTGATCAGTGTGACCTGGAGCACTCTGGCTTAGACTGTCAACTCTTGAGAGATAGTTCCTTGTTCTTGTGTGATTTTGTTTTTTCTGCATTTGGTGATACTCCATCTATATGATACGTCTCTTTGTTCTGCTGTTTTAGGGTGTCTCTGCTTTACGGATTGTCACTCAGGGCCGGATTCTCCAAAACTTACCCTACCTTTAATGACAGTCACTAAACCGGCTCCAGCTGGATTAGCTTGGCAGTATTTTTACTGCGCAATGATCAGAATGACTCACCATGGTCTTTTCCAATCTTCCTAGCAGCCTCCGACTCATTAATATTTATCGAGCACGCAGATTCTCCATAATCGCCGGGTAATTCTCCAAGTACAGCACCGGTTTTTGACGACTAAAAATTGTCGGTTGAACTAGAGGTGCTAGTACTGTGTGTGTTTCTAGCTGTGGCTCATGATAAAATTAAAAGAAAAAAAATACTCAGTTTACATAAATTATAGTAGTATACTGTAGTTGTAAAATAGTTTTTTTGGGAAAAAAATCTCAAAAACAAATGTTTAGGGCATGTGTACTAAAGGCGTGTCTTATGGATGCTTGTTGAAAGCCAACGCACCTCCCCTCCATTCCCTTCTCCATCCAGTGGCACTGGAATGCCTGTGATTGACAGAACAGCCACATGTGCCCCACGCCTATGACGTGTGCATATATTGCGCTCTCAATAGGGCACGCCCACGATATGCTTGCCTACGGCCTGGCTTTTTCTCGGGACATGCACACATTTACACCTTCTGTGTACTATTCTGTGCATGTGCCGATCGCTATCACCAGCGACTTATTTCATGTAAATTTGGCGACACGGTAAACCTCATTTGCATGTGCTGTTCTTTGAGAATGACTCGTTGTTTTGAAGTACAGTTGTGGTAGCGGCCCGTTGGATTTTATTGGCGATAATTAGAGAATCTGGCCCTCAGAGATAGCGAAAAGGAGCCACTCTAAACTAATGGTGTTTCTTTGTGATTACATAGTAGCAGAGGCTGTCTTTGGTTGTGGGAGAGGGGGGGAGAGAATACCTGCAAATGCCTGGATAAAAGGAGAGGAGGGGAAGAAGATGCCTATGAGAGATGGGGAAGAAGGGAGGGTTCACATTTGTTCATTCTGTAGTAGTATTATAAATATATCTTCAGGGGTTTTCAACCTTAAATCAGTCTTTTCTTGAAAGGTTCTGATGCACAAACCTTCTTTCTTACCTTAGTAGGCATTCTAGGAGTAAGTCTAGAACAGTAGCCTCAAACTTGTGGCCTGGGGGCCACATGCAGCCTGCCAGGTACTATTTTGAGGCCCACGTTATGTTTATTATAATCACAAAAGTACAGTCAAACCTCTGTTTGCGAGTAACCTGGTTTGCGAGTGTTTTGCAAGACGAGCAAAACATTCTTGCAAAACTTGTCTCGCAAGCCAAGTGTTGACTCTATTTGCGAGCACCCCCCCCCCCCCGAGAACCAGCATCGCTCCCCCCCACTCGCAAAGCCCCCCCCCACTCGAACCGGCACCCCCCGAGAATCTCAACGAGAGGGAGAATTAGAAGGCCTTGAGCATGCGCAGATGCATGCTCAAGGCCCGGCAGAGGCAGGAAGATCTTCAAGTGGCAGCAGCACGTCCTGTGGGCTGCGTGCCGGTGCCAGACGTGGGGGGGGGGGGGTAAGTTCAAGTTGTTTAGGCGTGGGGTGCCGTTTCGCACGGGGGGGAGCCTTTGCGAGCGGGGGGGGGGGGGAAAAGCGCCGCTGGCCTCGGGGGGGGGCGGGGGAACATATCAAAGCGAGTTTCCATTATTTCCTATGGGGAAACTCGCTTTGATATACGAGTATTTTGGTTTACGAGCATGCTTCTGGAACGAATTATGCTCATAAACCAAGGTTCCACTGTATAATAAAACAGTTTCTTGATCATATGTCTCTTTAGCTATAAATGACAATATTATGATTAAGACAGCCAAAAGGAAAGATTTATAAACTGTAAAGAGTTTCTTTAATAAGACATTAACTATTTTTTCTGAGGCCCTCCAAGTACCTACAAATACAAAATGTGGCCCTGCAAAGGGTTTGAGTTTGAGACCACTGGTCTAGAACAACAGTGTTCCACTTGATGGAAATTAGAGGCAGCCACTTCATAACAGTGTGTGTGTCCTTTTCCGGTAGAGAGTGGCAATTCTAGTAATACTAGGTAGAGTAGCCTTACGGGAGTGTACTATTTCTTGGGTTCAGAGCATTGACGTAGTAAAGGGGGGGAGGCGGTCCGCCCTGGGCACCGTCTTGGTGGAGGCACCGGCACCTGTCCTTTTTTCCTTCCCCACCCTCCACTATCGTGCGCACACCCCTTCCCTTCCCCCATATCTCTTTAACGTTCCCACTGTGAGAAGCAACCCCAACCAGCTGCTCGCACCAGCGTCGGCGCTTCCTCCGACATCATTTCCTGGACCCGTGCTTAGGAAGTGACGTCGGAGGAAGAGCCGACGCTGGAGTGAGCAGCAGGTTTTGATTGCTGCTTGCGCTGGGAAAGTTATAGAGGCACGGGGGAAGGGAAGGGGTGCCCCGCGCATGGCAGGAGGGAGCGGGGAAGGAGCAGATGGTGGGAGCGGAGAAGGGGGTGGGGGAGGGGCGCCTCTCACCCTCGCTACGCCGCTGGTTCAGAGGTTATATTGCACTAATGCCGGTCTCTCCTCCCTGCAGCACTCCTTTACAAGCCGATAGATCGAGTGACACGCAGCACTCTCGTACTGCATGTAAGTATGAAGCCCCCAGGGCTGCCTCTGACTCAGACCTCTGCTTTAAGAGTACCCAGCAGCATTGCTCACTTTCCTGGAACTTTCTGTTCCACACAATGGTACTTTTTTCCCCATCCACCCTTGTGCTGCATCATCCTGGTACCTATTGGCTAGATTTTCATCAGTGGCAATCCATCTTATTAATTTAAATGCCAGCCACAACATTTAAATAGATATGTACTGTATATTTTTTGGCACTGACCACCAGTGCCACTATTTCTATAAAGGGTTATTCTCTAATTTGCCTAAAGTTAGGTACTGGGATGCAGAAAATTCTATTTCAGCAAATAGGCACATAACTGACATTACAGAATGCTAGCATAGGTCCATAGTTATTTACCTAATTTTGGGCAATGAGCACAAATGCCAGCTCATAGACTGGTGTAAATGCTCACACCTGACTGAGGCACATAGCTGCTAGCATTCTGTAATCTGAATGCTTAAGTGCTGCTCGTGCCCCCCGCCCCCCAGATCCATGCTTCCCTTGCAGTTGAGGAATGTTGGATTTTGCATGTAGAACTTGTAGGATTTTTGTTGTTCCTGCTAATTAAGCATTTAAATTACACACCTGACACTATTCTACATAAGAATAACCATACTGGGTCAGACCAGTGGCTCATCTAGTCCAGTACCCTGTGTTCAGCAGTAGCCAATCCAAGTTACAAGTACCTGACAGAAACCCAAATAGTAGCAACATTCCATGCTACTGATCCCAGGGCAAACTGGCTTCCCCCATGTCTGTCTCAATAGGAGACTCAGGACTTTTCCTCCAGGAACTTGTCCAAACCTTTTTTTAAACCCAGCTATGCTAACTGCCGTTACCACATCCTCTGGCAATGAGTTCCAGAGCTTAAATATTCTTCAAGTGAAGATATTTTTTCTCCTATTGGTTTTAAAGGCATTCCCATATAACTTACCGTAATTGAGTGACCCTAGTCTTTTTATTTTTTGATAGAGTAAAAAATTGATTCATTTGTACCTGTTCTAGCCCTTTCAGGATTTTGTAGATCTCAATCGGCAATCTATTTTTTTTTTCCAATCCAAAGAGCCCTAACCTCTTTAACCTTTCCTCATATGAGGGGAGTTTCATCCACTTATCATTTTGTATGCACAAGCTTGCGTACTTGCTCCATGAATTCTATATAAGTAGCCCAAATTTGTGAGTGATCCTGAGTTGTTCCATTTATGGACTTTACATCCAGGAGCTGAAAAACTACAGCACTGGTGAACCTATAACTGTTTGAATACTAGCCCTTAATTTTTGCAACTTGAGTTCCACCCCTGAGATGGCTACATTTTGTGTATCATAATCTGTTTATATGGTCTTCCTTCGTACTTGGTTTTTTATCTTTGAAATCTTGTGTCTTCTGGTTCTAATGTTTATGTTGCTGGTAGTAGACAAGTCAGAAGTATGCTGTGGTATTTTTGTTTTGTAATTCCCTATACTGAATCGTTCCCAGGATCTCCTCAAACATACCCCAACAGATCACCCAGATTATCCATTGCTCCAGGACGCTCTCCGCATCTCCCAGAACTTTCTCTCCAGTATCAATGAGGACATTGATCCTCGAAGAACCGCCATCACCACCCCGAAAGGAGAGGTAAGAGGCTTGTGGTATCCTTTTGGATTTGTTCCAGCAGTAGCAGTTACTTTATACAAGGTGCATAGTTACAGGGTGGGCCTGGGCAGGCCTGGCCTGCCCAGTTTGGGCTCAGGCTGCTAGCAGCAGTACCTACAAGCTGCCAGCAGCTGAACTTGAAGCTTTCTTTCTGACGCATTTGCATTTTGCTTCAGAGGGAAGGCTTCCAGGTCAGTTGCCAGCAGTGAGTAAGAACAGCTATTGGTGACCTGACGACAAACATGCTGCATGTGCTGAAGGGAGGGAAAGAGAGAAGCTGCTGCACAAGCTTGGAGGTGGGAAGGGAGGGAGGGAAAGAGAGAGGCTGCACGGGTTGGGGTGGGAAGGGAGGGAGGGAAAGAGAGAGAGACTGCACGGGTTGGGAGGGTGGGAAGGAAGGGAGGGAAACAGAGAGACTGCACGGGTTAAGGAGGTGGGAAGGTAGGGAAAAAGAAATGCCCACTTTGGGCTCGGGCCAAAATTGACTGTTTGGCTACACATATTGATTGACAGTTACCATAGAAGCCTACCCAAGTCTGGGATACTGGCTGTAAAGTTGGACACCCCAGTTCTTTATCCACAAAATGTGTTGTATGAGTTCAAAATCTGCAGGCACAAGATTCTGGGAAAGCTGCATTGAAGAGTGCAGCTCTATGGTTGCCCATGAGATAGAACTATAATCAATCATAGCTCTTGAGGAAAGCTGCAATGGGGGCCACAGGACTGTGTTTTTTGCCACTGGTTGGGACTGTAACCTGTGGACTGTCTTGGACTAATTCTAATGTTCTTTGCTCTTGCAAATTTTCCTTTTCCTTGGTCACTTCGGAGCAGGTAGGTGATAGGATCATGACACAGTTCTGAACTTGTGACCAGAAAATGGAGAAATGATGGAGGGAAGATGGATGGCAATAGTTTACTAGAGACTTGTCAGTGCGATGCTACGATAGTCTAAGTCAGCATGTGACCAGGCATTGGGGACAGTGCAGCAGATTTTAATTTTCTTTCTTTGCTTGTTGTCATGGTTTCTTCTGTACAGACGCGGCAGCTGGTGAAGGATGGTTTCCTGGTGGAGCTGTCGGAGGGTTCTCGGAAGTTAAGGCATGTTTTCCTCTTCACTGACCTCCTCCTATGTGCCAAACTGAAGAAGACATCTGTAGGGTAAGCCTGACATGTTTTCATTCACCAAATCTGAAGCAGGCAGCATCTCTGACTCCTCTGCTGCTACTCAGGCTGAAGGTGGGATTACTGATGCTGCTGTTACCTTGTCAGATCTTGGTCATAGACAGATCTCTGAATGTACTGACAAGTTCTCAACCTCTGAATGTGCCATAGAACTGAGGGTGGCAAACAGTATTCCAGAGAAGATTTAATGATTCTGGTATTTCCTATTTCTTCTCCAACTTTGATAGGTTTAGGGAGAAAAGCTAAATTGTAGATTTCCTTCTATAGACAGTTTAGATCCTTAAAAGAACAAACTTAGCTAGTCTCCATAGAATAATAGCCTTTTATAGTTCTACAGTTTTGTAAGCTTGAACCTTCTGCTAGAGATAGTTTCTGGCAGGCAGAGCAGGGTCTGGCTTAGTCTCCATTTCCGCACTCCCCTCTTCTGCCCATCCCTAGCTCATTTCTTTACTTATAGTCTTAATTTATAGTCAATTATTTTAATTAGGACAACAGGAGAACTCTTTATTACATATTCTTATTATATTTCATTACCTGCTAAGAATCAAACACTAAATAAAGCATATAATATAATCCTAAGGCTCTCTATACTAGTCTAATATATTCCTAGTAGCTTAATAGAGTTTAATTAATTAAACAGCTCAATAATAAAATGCAGACAGTAGTCCAGCAGCAAGAGGTGTGCTATCCAGTCTTATGCACTGAGTGTCACATATATGATTTTCTCCCGGTTGGTGAGAAGTTATATATGTGTGTTCACTGAAAAGAGCTCCTAGCTCTGAGAGAATGAGAACGTTCTCTTGAGGCTAGAGTAGCAGGCTTGGAGGAGCTGAGGGAGACAGAGAAATACATAGAGGAGACCTACAGGGATATTGTAAAGAAATCCCAACTCCAGTCTGGTAGCTCTTGTACTGCCTTGGAGGAGAGAGGTCCCCTGGTGAAGTAGGAAATAATCCTTAGCCAGGACCTTCCCACCAGGGGATGCAATATCCTCTCACACAGAGGATGTGTCTCCAGGGGCTTCTGCTGAGGAGGAAAGGGTTAGGATAGCTGTTATAGTTGGTGATTTGATCATTAGGCATGTAGATAGCTGGGTGGCTGGTACATGTAAAGATCGCCTGATCACTTGCCTGCCTGGTGTGAAGGTGGTGGACCTCACACATCACTTAGATGAGGAGTCAAAATTAGATTAAACAAGCCTGTAAGGTTACAGGTTTTACAGGAGTCCCACACAAGAAAGGTGGCCCAAATGTCAGAGATGGTGACAGAACTATTCCCAACTTTCATCTTTTAACAGACCAAGTTTCCAAGTTTATTAAAATCTTACTATCTCGCACCATTGACAATCTTTCTGGATGGCTTAGAATCTAAAATTCGGTAATACAATTAACAAATTTCAAACAAATCACTTATACATGAATTTAAGGATAAAAGCTTGAACTACAATTTTTATAATAAAGAAAAAGAGAGGTAAATACAATTTCATAATCTTGTGTTTTGCAGAGTTCCTCCAGCACAGGTAAACCCACATACAATTCTTCTATATTAAAATTTACTTTATAATTTATAAGCATCTTCGAATAGAAATGTTTTTAAGCTCAGTCTTAAATTTTTCAAGATAATTCAATAATCTAAGAGATAATAGTAAAAAGTTCCAAAGTTTGGGACCAATTACTGAAAAGATAGCATCTCTAATATGTTCATGAACTATTTCATGGTATGTTGGAACTATAAGATGATTTTGAGTTCCTGATCTACGTGGTCTTAATGGTACATATGGACTCAATAAACGCATAAGATATACAGGTTCTCCTGTATTTAAGGGTCCTTTTATTAAGGTGCGCTAACTGATTTAGCACGCACTAAATGCTAAGACATCCATTATATTCCTATGGGCTTCTTAGCATTTAGCGTGTGCTAAATCATTTAGCGCACCTTAGTAAAAGAACCATTTAATGTTTTATAGATTAATAACAGAATTTTATAGGTAATTCGATGATTTATAGGAAACCAATGTGCTTCTTTTAAAGAAGGGGGTTATATGATCAAATTTACGTAGATTATAAATTAAACGAATGGCCGTATTTTGAATTACTTGAAGCTACAGTTTAATCTGAGAAATATTCCAAATACTTCTCAAAATCGAGAAAAATGGTCATGGAATGCATCCTGCTTGAAGCCCATTGAAATAAGGGGAGCAGAAGCCAAAATGTTGACTTGGCATCCTCTTCCCAGCTGGTGTCATACGGTGACCCACAGCTAAGGATGGGCTTCTTAACAGATAGTACTAGCCACAGATACTGGACAACTTAACTCTGAGGCATTGAAGGTCTGCACCCCACAATTTGACATTTAGGTGTCCCGAGGGCCTCACTGCCTGCCCCCTTCTTTGGTAGGCCTTTTTAGTTTAATAGTAAAATATTCAAGTTCAGTGACGTGGTTGACCTTTAGAACAGTATATCGCAAACTGTGTGCCGCAGTGAGATGCCGAGGTGGAAGAGAGGCACCAACTTTGGCTGATTGCCTGCAGGACGTGCCTCTCACATCGGTACTTAAAGAACTTTAGAAGGTTTACGTCTGACCACACCGTGCATGCGCGAGTGCCTTCCCACCCGATGTAGGCACGCGGCTCCTCAGTTCAGTAAGTCGGCTAAGAAGCCAACCAGGGGAGGTAGGAGGGTTGTGAGAATACCTGCCTTCTGTCCCTGGATAACACCTATTATGGTAAGTAACTGTGCTTTCAAGGCACCCTCTAGATGCCTGGTTCTAAAATTTTCCCCCTCCCCCCCCCTCATGGATAGTATAGGTTGTCTTTTATTCAGACAATTGGCTTTCTAATTGTTAGGTCTTGAAAGCCTCTTGGCATAGCTGTGGATTTAAAAATGTAATGCTCACAGTGAATTTTCTTTTCTTCTTTTTTTACAATTCTTTTTTTTTTTTTTTTTTACAACTATTTGGGTGTTTCCATGTTAGATTGCCTCACTGATCAGAAATTTGGGATGCCTATCTTCTGTGGCATTTGCATGTAAATTACACAGGTCTACAAATTTTCATTTACCCTGAAAGTCCCCTCCAGCAGTGGAAATGCCATTTTTCCTACGAGATTATAATAAATGTTTTTGAGTGCCTGATGGTTATGCAGATTTTTGCTTAGTATGAGTTGGATGTTGATTATGCAATATCGAGCCTCACCTGGATAAATTTCACAGGTCTACAGAAAGTCTTCCCACTTCTGCTTTGTTTATAATAGGCTTTTGGTTATATTATAGCCAGTCTTTATCATCATGCCTGGCTGGAAGCTTCAAGAGAACAAAGCAGTGATACAGATTCTTATCATCTCTAGATTATTAAATCAGATCAATTTTTTCCCCTTATAGTTTCTGGGAATTCTGAGGGGAGGAGCCACGTTCATACCTTGTTTTGGGGTCTAGGATAGTGCTCTAACTTTTCTCTTACTTCCTGTTTTGGCTCAGGAGACACCAGCAGTATGACTGTAAGTGGTACATCCCTCTGGCTGACCTGGTCTTCCCCTCCCCAGAGGAGCTGGAGCCCACCCCACAGGTCCACATGGCACCTGAGCATGAGATTGAGGATGTGAAAAGCAAGATCTCTGCCATTAAAAGTGAGATCCAGAAGGAGAAGGTGAGCCTTCCAAAGGCCCTGTTCTGACGGCTCCTTGGGTGCTGCTTGTTAACTCCATGTTCTGCTGTCTTAGTGCATCTAGCAAAGAGGTGTCTAGGACTGTTTAAGGAAAAGGACCAGAGCTGGCTGTAGTGGGTGGCAAACAGGGCAGTTGCCCTGGTTGCCAATGCCACAGGGGGTCCCCAAGTCTGTCTACAGCTGAAGAAGGCATAACCTGCAGGTAGGCTTGGGTCTGCCTTCCCTGTCGTTGTGCTGGGTCCCTGAATGTTTAAAATGAGCCCCAGAAAGGACATGTTCTAGCTGTAACACCTCAGCTGGAGAGGAAGAGTTCTTATCTATTTATTGTATTTTTTATTTGCAGGTGTTTTGACATAATGCCAGTAGCATATAAATGTAGTTAGGTGGTTTACAATTTAAAACTAGTTGAAAGAAAAGGAAGCAATGAAATACAGTCAGCATAAAAAGCAAGGGACAAAGAGACGAATGAGGGAAAGAATACCACAATGAGAGGGAGAGAGGGCGAGTAAAGGGGGAAAGGGAAAGTTTCACATGCAAAAGAGTTGAATTATTAGTATAGGCTTGAAACTTCTGAGCAAAAGCACCAGATGTCCAAGCTTCGGCCTGAGCTAGTGGCCATTTGCTCACCTTTCATACAGATTCATAATTGGAACGTCTTCTGATTTTAGGTTTTAACTGATTAGGTTTGTATGTTGAATTGGGGGGGGGTACAAAGTTTGCTCTGCTTCTTCCCCACAATATCTGTACTGATGGAATATTTGCTCTTGCCGGACCTCATGAGGCTGATTCTATAAATGGTGTCAATCAACTGCTAGGTGCTGTTTACAGAATTGCGCCTAACTTAGCTTAGGCATTGGTAGGTATTGTAATGTTAAGCGTTGGTATATTAGGCCAGGGTTTTCCTGGCTTAATTTACTGGCACCTAGTTCATGTCATGCCTACTCTCTAGCCCCTAACATGCTAGGTAGGCATCGTGATGAATTCCTTGCACAACTCCAATTAATATTAAATTAATTGGTTTTTTTATAATTTAATTTTTAATGATGTTTTCAATTAAAACACCAATTAAAGTCAATTAAACAATTATGAGTTGCATATGGAATTCGGCTAGGTGCCAACGATGTAGATGCCATTTATAGAGTCTGGCCCTTGAGTGGAATAACTTACCACCTATGCTCAGGATGATTCTTTCTATTGAGTCATTTAAGAAGCAATGGCAGGTGTATTTGTTTAGGCTGGCCTTTTAGAATTGCCCCAGGCTAGGTGCCTTAGTACAGTTTAGACAATACGATTTTCTTCCTTTTATATTTTTATATTGTATTATATCTGCGTTGTTTTATGTATTGTGAATGTTTACTTGTACTTCACTGAAGTACTGTAATTAGGTGGATTAGAAGTGTTTTATATAAATAAATAAAATTTGATTGAATCGGGTCAGGTATCCAGAAATAGTTCTGTGGCGTGAAAACACTAACATGTTTTGTATCCTGAAAGAACCCCTAATTAAATGAAAAATAAATATATTTGCAAACCCCTAAGCAAAAGAGGCTTACAGCCACCTAAAAAATATAGAATATACTCTTGTCAAAAGTAAACTTCCACCTCTCACCTACTGTGTGGATCTATAAGAGATTAGTGTACTGGCTATGAGCTCGTTAAAGTCTTCCATTACCAAGTGGAGCTATCACTAGGAGAGGAAGGTTGCAGTATGATTTATGTCTGACTCTTTCTGTAGAAGGCCAGCAGAGGGCAGAGCCGAGCCATTGAGCGATTGAAGAAGAAGACGTTTGAGCATGAGTCTTGGCTACTGATGAACACCCCTACCATCCCCTTTCGAATACACAACAAGAATGAGAAGGTGAGACAACACTGGAGTCCCTGGAGTCTAGCCAGGGACTCTACCTACTTATGCCTCAGATGCTGCAGCCCCCAGCAGTGACGTAGTAAGGTGGGGTGCAGACTTCCCTGGGCGCCGGCACCTCTCTGACCCCTCTCCACACCATGCTCGCGCTCTTCACCTCCCCCATACGTGTTTTAAATCATCGCTAGTGCAAGCAACTTCTCTGGCCTGCTGCTCGCACCATCCTGGCTCCCCTCTGAAATCACTTCTGGTTGTGAGGCTGAGAAGTGACAATCAGAGGGAAAGCCAACACTGGTACGAGCTGCAGGATGGAGAAGCTACTTAAGAAGGTACAGGGAGGGGGGGGGGAAGGGAGGGCATGAATGTGGCATGGGGGGCGGGGAAGGACATTGTAAGAGATACGCAACTGCCCTGAGCACCAGATGGGGGTGAAGGTGAGAGCATCACATCTTTTTTGAATTTGTGAATCTGAAAGCCCCAAACTGCTGAGAGCAACTCTTGCTGCTTCTCTGCCTCCCTGCACTCCACACTAGAGAGTTGCGCGGGGACAGAAATCCCACCCGTCCCCACCCGTCCCCGCCAAAATCCCACCCATCCCCACCCGTCCCCGTGAGGAATCCCTCCGTCCCCACCCGTCCCCGTGAGGAATCCCTCCGTCCCCACCCGTCCCCGTGAGGAATCCCCTCCGTCCCCACCCGTCCCCGCGAGGAATCCCCTCCGTCCCCACCCGTCCCCGCGAGGAATCCCCTCTGTCACCATCCTTCCCTATAAACTTCAGAAATAGTTATTTTATTTAATTATGCTACTGAATTAAAGGCTCTGGTAGAGACCCATTTACAAATAAGCAAAGAGACTATTAATTTGGAAATATTAATTGGGAAGAATACATACTTTGTAAATGGGTTTCTACCAGAACCTCTAATGTAAATATAAAATATAAATACTCAGCTGATGAGAACCCACAAACTGTCAGCTGAGGACTTCCTTTGCAGTTGGCCTGGGGTCCCTTTTGCCAAGCTTGGCAGGCAGCAGTAGCGTCCCTGAGTCACAGATGCTGGCACCTCAGTGGCTCATGGATGCTGCCAGCGACTGCTGCGCTTGGTGGAGGGGAGTTCTGACCATCTCTAGAGGAGGTCCTCTGCTGGCGGTGCTTGGGGATCCCCACCAGTCACAGCAAGGGCCAACAAGTACTTCAACACTGTAGAAATAAAACCAGAAATGCATTTCCTTTTCTTTTGAACACAAAACAAAGATATCTGCCATATACATTTCCCAAGGCAGATGACTCTATGCAATGTCACCTCGGTAACAAAATACAAAAATAGACAAATACACCCCCCTCCCTTTTTACTAAACCACAATAGTAGGTTTTAGCACAGGGAGTTACGCTGAATGCCTCGCGCTGCTCTCAATGCTCATAGGCTCCCTGCGCTAAAAAACAATATTGCGGTTTAGTAAAAGGGAGCCATAGTGCAAAATATAGACAGCAGATATAAATTCTCAAAACAGACACATTTTGATCACTAAATTGAAAATAAAATCATTTTTCCTATCTTTGCTGTTTGGTGATTTCATGAGTCTCTGGTTGCACTTTCTTCTTCTGACTGTGCATCCAATCTTTCTTCCTTTCTTTCAGCCTCCTGTATGTTTCCTCTCCTCCAGACCTCATTCTCTCCCCCAACTTTTTCTTTCTGTCTCCCTGTTCCCCCTTCTTTCTGTCTCTCTGTCTGCCCCCTTTCTTTCTTTCTCCGTGCCCTCCCCCAAGCCACTCGGTTTGCTGCCACCGCCATCGGGGAATAGTCCCCAAGCCACCGCTGTCCCAAGCTTTCCCTGCAGAAGCGTCGCGCTGACCAGCATTCCGCTCCCTGACGTCAATTCTGACGTAGGAGAGGAAGTTCCGGGCCAACAAGGCATTTCTCCTCATTCCATCCAGCCTGAGCCCCATCTCTCCTTGATCCAGCATTTCCCTTCTGTGTCTGTCAGAATTACCATTCCACCTATTTTCCAGCATCACCCTTCTTTGTGTCCATCTCACCTATATCCCTATCTCACCACTTTTTCAGAATCTTCATTTGTCTCTGTCCTTGTCTTTACCCCATATTCACCATTTGCCCTTTCAATGTCTTTATCTCCCCCCCCCCCCCACACACACTTTTTCAGCATTACTTCTATGTCTCTATTTCACCTCCTCTTCATGTCCCCTCTGTATCTCTATCCTTATTCAGAAGGTCCTGCTTACCCTTTCTCTTCTTTGTGTCACTATCTCCATTTTCAGCTTTCCCCCCTTTTCCTTTGTTACTGCACCCTGTAGCCAGAATCTTTCCACCCTCTCTCCACTCCGGCCCAGCCCAGTATGAAATATTTCCTTTTGTTTCTCTCCCCTCTCTCTTCTCCTCCCTCACCCACGAGTCCTGCATCTGGCCCTCTCCCTTCTACCTGCACCTGGCAACACCCCCCTGCTCCGCGGCTCTCTTAAGCAACTCGTCAGCAGCGGTGATCAAGACAAGCTGCCGACATCGAGGCCTTCCCTCTACGAGTCCCACCTTTGTGGAAAAAGGAAGTTGAAACAAGCGGGACTCGCAGAGGGTAGGCCCCGACGCCAGAAGCTTGTGTCGATCGTTGCTGCTGAGTTGCCGAAGAGAGCCGCAGGTAGAAGGGAGAGGGAGATAGGAAGGCTGTAGAAGCTCCGGAGCATGACACCGAACCCGGCCAGGATGATTTCTTTTTCAGGCTGCTGCTGCCGCTGCCATCCCCCACCCGAAATGACAAAAAACAGCCTAATGCCCGCGTCGGGAAATAGCCATGCTGAGCAGTGAGCTCAGCACGTACACAGATGAAAGCCTTGCTTGCTGATTGGTCCGGCGGCACGGTGGGGCGGGGCCGCCGGACCAATCAGCAAGCAAGGCTTTCATCTGTGTACGTGCTAAGCTCACTGCTCAACATGGCTATTTCCCGACGCGACGCCAGACTTGTAAGCTGCATGCTTGCATCGCCAGAATTTAGGTAGGTTGTTTTCATCCCCGTGGGAGTCCCGTGGGCAAGGGGGCGTCCCCGTGGGAGTCCCGTGGGTCAGGGGGGCATCCCCGTGGGAGTTCCGTGGGCCAGGGGGCGTCCCCGTGGGAGTCCCGTGGGCCAGGGGGGGAACCCGCGGGATCCCCGAGATCCCCGTTCCCGTGCAGACCTCTACTCCACACCAGGGCTGTCTTCTTCAGTGAGGATTGGGATCTTTGTGCCCTCTGCTGGCTGTTAGTGATATTATTAGTAGGAATGAGCTGTCATTTAAAACTAATGTCGTCTGTTGGTAATGGTGCAACCTCTTCTTAAACAATGCACATGAGTACCCTATCGGGAAAGAGGGAACACTATTAATAATATTCATCAGAAACAAAAAAAAATTATAAACAAAAATGACACTAAAATTTCCTGGGTGCCTATCCATAATTACTATTTCCTTGTTCAAACGTAGTGCTGGATATACTAGTTATTAATTGTATTAGATTTAGCTAATACCTTTCAGTAGCAGCTCACTAGATATTTTCCCTGTTGCTGGAAGACTTAATCTGTTTGTACCTGATGCAATGGACAGTTACTGTGACATGCCTAAGATCAAAAGGAACAGCAGGGAGATTTGAACTGGGATTCCCTTGTTGCTCGCCCAGTCCTCTAACCACTAAACTACAATGGGCATCTTATAAATAATAGCAATTACAACCCAGTCTTCTGGAGATGAGATCCTGCTGGTGTGTCTAGCTTTGCAGAGGCCTGAAGAAATAAAGGAACCTGCAAGCTATAAGATAAGTTTGCTGTTCTTTTCCAACTAGACATACACAGACAGGTGAATAAGTTTAGCCCTAGTGGCACGTTATAAATTTACATAATTGAAATCTTTTCATTTTTGAATACGCGATGATTGGGCGGTGAGGCAGTAGTGTCGAGGTTCTCCCCAGTTATTGCCTCCATGATTCTGAGCGGAAAATTTAGTAACAGTTCGTGAACTATTGATACAGCATACTTACAAATATTACCAAGAGTGATTATTTTTTTCTGTATTCTGAAGAAATAAAGGAACAGCACTGAGGTAACAATGTATGTATAAGCTCTAGTTGATGAATGTCACTTTTGGATATTTTGTATTGTTCTGGGTCAGTGCACACAGACTTTCCATTTTCTGGAGCATGCTAAGCTTGAAATATTGCATAACCACCTTTACAAAGATGCAGTTTATTTTGGCTAGCTCATTTTTCCTTTTCTCTAACAAATTCAGAGGAACTATATAATTCTTCCAGTGACATCTTGCACTGGATCTGTTACTCCAGTAGACTACTGTATTTTCACGCATATAATGCGCGCGTTATACACGATTTTACAAACCGTGCATAACCATGCGCGTTATACATGTGAGCGTGTTTTACAATTTTTTTTTTTACATTCTGATCCGGCATTCCCCCTGCGAACCAGCATCCTCCCCCCCCCCCCCCGCTCGCGTCACCCCCCCCTCCCCCGCGATCCTACATCCCCCCCAGCACCGCAAATACAACTCTTACCCGATTGGGCACCAGCACCAATGCACAGCATGTGCCAGTGCCCGAAGATCCTCCCTCGTTGGTTTGGGCTGGGCTGGGCTGGGCCGGGCGGCGCGAGAGAGATCCTCCTTCTTCCTCTGCCGGGCTGGACTAGGCTTTGAGCATTTGCGCATGCTCAAAGCCTTCTGGTCTCGCTCTCTCCGAGATTATCTCCGAGATTATCTCGTAGAGAGCGAGACCAGAAGGCTTTTAGCATGCGCAAATGCTCAAAGCCTAGTTCAGCCCGGCACAGGATGAAGGAGGATCTCTCTCGCACTGCCCAGCCCAGCCCAAACTAACGAGGGAGGATCTTCGGGCACTGGCATTGGCACATGCTGTGCATTGGTGCTGGTGCCGGTGCCCAATCGGGTAAGAGTTGTATTTGCGGTGCTGGGGGGGATGTAGGATCGTGGGGGAGGGGGGTTGACGCGAGCGGGGGGAGGATGCCGGTTTGGAGTAGGCGGGAGGAGGTTTTAGCATGCGTGGTATATGCGTGTGCGCGCTATATTAACATTTTATTACATAAATTTGTGTTCCCCGCGCGGTATACCCGTGTGCACGTTTTACACGGGTGCGCGGTATATGAGTGAAAATACGGTACTTGTATCTTTTATCGAGCTTCTGAACTGTATTTCACACGCCTGACAAGCTGGGACTCTTGTCCTCGAATGCTCATGTCTCAATGAATAGTTTAATTTCTAAAAGTGCCACCGGCGCCTCTTGTCTTTTAGCTTTTAATGAGTAAAATTCACAGGGATGGCGATAGGACCTGGTGCATGATGTGTAACTTCTTGCTTGATTGCTGTTTCTCCTTTTGCAGAGCTACCTATTCCTGCTCTCTTCAGATTATGAGAGATCAGAATGGAGAGAAGCTATCCAAAAACTTCAGAAAAAGGGTGAGGATCACATGAAAACTAACCCCCCCCTCAATTTGTGTGAGCAGATTACTGGATCTCCCATCCGCGCACAGGTATTGGGCGTGCTTATGGTCACACCTGCGATAACCGTGAGGTTCATAGTGGATCAGCTCACTGCTCTGGGAAAGCAGCTTGAGTTGTCATTCTAACAACCCCACCCTGTTGCTTGCGCCAGGGCCGGCTCTTCTTCTGATGTCACTTCCTGGACCCACACTTAGGAAGTGACTTCAGAGGAAGAGCCGACTCTGGCGCTAGCAGGCTGGGCTGCTGCGCTTGCCGGAAACATTAAAGAGGTATGGGGAAGGGGGTGGAGAAGTAGTGGATGGGAGGTGTTAGATAGAGAAGAGGGCAGGGAGGGGTACCACCGTCCCAGGCATCTCTCATCCTCGCTTTGTCACTGAACTGCAGTTCTGGTTACTGCCCACTAGAGAGAGATGGAGAGCAGCCTTTGTGTTTTGACTCATAGAGGTTAACTGTTCACCTTTCCCTTTTCTCATTAGATCTTCAGGCCTTCGTGCTTAGTTCAGTAGAGCTGCAAGTGCTCACAGGGTCCTGCTTCAAACTTAGGACTGTACACAACATTCCAGTCACCAGCAATAAGGACGGTAAGTTCATGCTCCAGTGAGCAAGGATTCTGTTCCAGCCCTGGAATCTGTCAAGTCAGAAGGTAGAAGTCTTCATTAAAACTAGACCATTTTTTGACATCTTTGGAGCTCTGTCTTACTTGATGGAAATTGATAGCTAAAGGTGAAGTGTAATAAATCCTAAGCATGATCTTAGCAGGGCAAGAAGTGTGCACTGGATAAAATCAGGGCTGACCCTACTACAAGACAGACACCTAGGGCAGAAGACCTCTGGGGCAATATCGCAATACCAGCAAGACTGCAGCAGAGAGAACAGTGCTTTAAATGCATTGTTGGCAGCAGTGCAGCGGTAGTCCTTTAGAGCCCCGAATGCGGGGCCGGCTTAACATATGGACCAGGCGAGGCTCTGGCCCAGGGCGCTGGTGCTAAAGGGCAGCAAACACCCAGTGCTGTGACCTCACTGACCCATAAGTTAAGCTGTGAAATGGCTTGAACACTCTCCAACTCCTCCCTCCTCTGACGCTGCTGCCCAGTCCTGACAGAATGCGGCTTTATAGGACAGCTGCCATGAGAGGGGTGGGCCAGCATCAATATCAGCTCAGAGGAGAGTGAACATAAGAACATAAGAACTGCCATCTCCGGATCAGACCTTTGGTCCATCAAGTCCGGCGATCCGCACACGCGGAGGCCCTGCCAGGTGTACACCTGGCATAATTTATAGTCCACCATATCTTTATATGCCTCTCTTAAGGAGATATGCATCTAGTTTGCTCTTGAAGCCTAGGACGGTAGATTCCGCAATAATCTCCCCTGGGAGGGCATTCCAGGTGTCAACCACTCTCTGAGTGAAGCAGAACTTCCTGACATTAGTCCTGAACCTGTCCCCCCTTAGCTTCATTACATGTCCTCTAGTCCGTGTCAAATTGGACAATGTAAATAATCTTCTCTGCTCTATTTTGTCGATTCCTTTCAGTATTTTGAAGGTCTCGATCATATCCCCACGCAGTCTCCTTTTCTCAAGGGAGAACAATCCTAATGTTATAAGTCTATCCTCGTATTCCAGTTTCTCCATACCCTTCACCAGTTTTGTTGCTCGTCTCTGCACCCTCTCCAGCAGTTTTATATCCTTCTTTAGGTAGGGAGACCAATGTTGGACGCAGTATTCCAAGTGTGGTCTGACCATTGCCCTATAAAGCGGCATTATAACTTTCTCCGATCTACTCGAGATTCCTTTCTTTATCATGCCCAACATTCTATTTGCCTTCTTTGCCGCTGCCGCACATTGTGCCGACGGCTTCAGGGTCCTATCTATCAGTACACCCAGGTCCTTTTCTTGTTCACTCTTCCCCAGAGTTGCACCTGACATTGTATACTCGTATTCCTTATTCTTATTGCCTAAATGCATAACCTTGCATTTCTCCACATTGAACTTCATCTGCCATTTCTCCGCCCATGTTTCTAACCTACACAAGTCGCTCTGGAGTTCCTCTCTATCCTCCTGCGTTCTGATTGCACGGCATAGTTTTGTATCGTCTGCAAACTTGATGATCTCACTGGATGGTCCCTCCTCCTGATGCTGCTGCTTGATATTGATGTTGGTCCAACCCTCCTTTTGGCAGCTGGTCTGTGAAGCCAAGAAGTAGTGTCAGAGGAGGGAATTGGCCAGGGGATGGGGCATGAGGGCACCAGAAAAAAAAAATGGGTCTGGGACGCCATAACCTTTTCTGAGCTGGCCCTGCCTGCATACATCCTATGTTACTCCCCCTCTGTCAGAAAATTTGCATCAAAGGGGGCAGGGCAGAAGTGGACATGGAGCTCATAGGCCTGCCAATGTGGTCACTTGTAGTTTGCAGCAGTAGCCTCAGGTGGAAAGCAAGGACAGAAGCAGGATGTAAGGTGGCAATTGCAAAAGAAGAGATGATGGACACCTTCAAGAGGAATAGGAAAGCAAAGGGAAGATGCAGAACATTTTGGAAAAGAGGGTAAAGAAGTGAAAGGGAGATGAAGGTCACTTTGAGGAGTAGGGAAGAATATGAAGTGGACATATGGGACAACTTGGGAGAGAGGGTAAGGAAGTGAAGGTGAGATGTACACCTTGATGGGATAGAGAGGGCTCATGAGCCACACCCAGGAAAGAGGGGGAGGGAACAGCTGAAGGTTTGCCTAGGTGTCAGGTAGCCTTGGCCCAGCCCTGAGAATGAAATGACTGGTTTACAAATTAGATGAGTTTTTGGTGAATGTCGGATCTGTCCTCCTTTTACTCCCACATTGGCCTAGTTCATAATCAACTGCATGTAACTGAGTGCAACCTAAGCTGAGTCTCCAGATCCTACTGGATTTCAGGTTTAGGTTCTGGATTTGATTCCAGTGCTGCTGGGAAGGGAGCTGTTCCCTCACCCCAAGTAGAATTCCTGATTTCTCCCCCTTTGTAAGAGATTTATAATTGTTTTGTTATACGGAGGTGAGGATTGTATCTGAATTCAAGAAAGGCATGAGACAAACACAGAGGATTTCTAAGGGAGAGGAAGGGATTGTTGATGGTATGGATGGGCAGACTGGATGGGCCATATGGTCTTCATCTGCTGGCATCTTTTGTGTTTCTGTGTAGAAATAAAAACATACAGTAAAAAAATAATACTTTTTTAAAAATCGGGTTACCTTTGAAAGCTAATCATAAACTATATTAAGTTAGTCCAGAGGGCGTGATAGGACAGTATTAGGATTCAAGAAGGGATTGGACAATTTTCTGGAGGAAAAGGGGATAGAGGGATATAGATAGAGGACTACTACACAGGTCCTGGACCTGTTGGGCCACCGCGCGAGCGGACTGCTGGGCACGATGGACCTCTGGTCTGACCCAGCAGAAGCACTTTTTATGTTCTTATGGATTCCTTTGTTTTTGTTTTATCTCGACATACTAGCTTGAAGAGTGGACTAACATGGCCACCATACCGTTTCATTGTGTTTCTATGAATCTGAGAAACTAGCAGATAGTTGTAAGTCCAGCGATCATCTGCTTCTCCTTTCCTTTCATAAGCCTGATCAACCAGGGTGTTTCAGCAGGTTTATGGCCAAATGCAAAAGATCATAATCAGTTCTCAAGAAATTCTCCATTGCTTCACTGAAGCCTACAAGTGTAGTTAGATTTTCACAGAATTAGCGGTCCAGTGCTTGAAATCAGTGTTTGGGGGTGGGGGGGTTGCCCCTCTCATGTGTTTTTTGCCCACTCACATGTTAGTTTCATAAATTTAGGAAGTGAACTCCACTGAATTTTCAGAAAGGCCAATTTAGGTGCCTAAACAGAAGCCTTGAAAGTAGAATACAGATATCTGATAATAAGTCTCTACATTTACAAGCTAACAAAATTCTCTGTTTTTCAATATTTAGATAGGCTGCCTTTCTCTAGGCTTACCAGATGTCCGGATTTCCTCAGACATGTCCGCCTTTTGAGGACATGTCCTGGGGTCCAGACGGCTTTTCAAAACCTGGAAATGTGTTTGGGTTTTGAAAAGCCTCCTCTAAATCGTGTTTGGCAGGAGGAAATCTGCGCGGATTTCCTCCTGGCCGATGCAAGCTGGGGGCAGGCTAGGGCGGGATTGGGGGCGGGGATGAAGTGGAACAGGGCAGGCCTGGGGGCGGGTCTGGCAACCCTACCTTTCTCATCAAACAACCTGCCAAAATTGCTCAGTCCTGCCATTTGATAGGTTCATAATGTCACCTTCTATGTGTATCGAGACATTTAAAATTCATTTTATAGGACAGAGACGCTAGAAGTGCACACAGTGAATGGAGGCTATTTTCACGGTAGCTTTTCGAAAGAAATATCTCACTGTCTTTTGGTGGGGATGTTATATTTTTGCAGATGACGAGCCTTTGGGTCTCTACGGCTTCCTTCATGTGATTGTGCACTCAGCCAAAGGGTTCCAGAAATCTGCCAGTAAGTTGTGAGAGGGAGGGAGAGAGGGTAGAGATGTGCAAGTGACTGGCCGTTGGGTTGGGTTGGTGGGAATACGTTAACTATTGTTGATTGGGGTAGTGCTAGAGCAGTGGTCTCAAACTCGCGGCCCGGGGGCCACATGCGGCCCACCAGGTCCTATTTTGAGGCCCTCGGTATGTTTATCATAAAAGTAAAATAAAACAGTTTTTTGATCATATGTCTCTTTAGCTATAAATGACAATATTATTATTAAGACTTAGCCAGAAAGAAAGATTTATAAATTCTAAAGAGTTTTACCTCATGCAAAATTATCATTTCTTTAATAAGACATTAACTATTTCTTTTCTCAGGCCCTCCAAGTACCTACAAATCCAAAATGTGGCCCTGCAAAGGGTTTGAGTTTGAGATCACTGTGCTAGAGGGATGGTGATGTCTGGCTAGGGGAGGAGGGGTGGAACTGAGAGACTGCCCAGGACAGGAGAAGGTCAAAGAAAGTGGTCATCATGGGGTAGGGGAGGAGAAAACAGGAGATCATAATTCTTATCAATAACCTCTCCAGTCTTCTAAAATAGCCCAAGCATTTGGATGCTGGGAAGAGTGCTGCCCGTATAAGGTGATGTCTAGAATGAGCCTTTTTGGGGGTATGTGTGTGTGTGTGTCTCTTCTTCATCTAAACAGCTGATTAGACAGATGTGTATCTCTTCTCCATCTAAATGTGTGTGTGTGTGTGTCTCTTCTCCATCTAAACTGCTGATTAGACAGATGGAAGGATTAGATTGAGGCACCTCAGCATTTTTCTATCTGATCTGCTGCCGAGGGTGATTCCTCCTTCAGAGATGTAGGAAACCACACAGCCCTGCTACTGGGAAAGAAGCCTATGAACTCCGTATGCAGGGCTGTCTGGGATAGATGAGGTGTTTGGCAGAGAAAGTTTTGGGATCCCGCAGTTTAGTGGCATGAGCCCTTCCAGTTCGTGTGCATGGAGCCTTTCTAAAACATGGTTCGGACTGAGGAGAGCTGTTAAGGCCCTGGATCTCAGCAATTACAGGGACCCACCGCCACTGACACATGCTTCCTTCTTCCCGTTCCTCAGATCTCTATTGCACACTAGAAGTTGACTCCTTTGGGTATTTTGTCAGCAAAGCCAAGACCAGGGTGTTCCGTGACACTACTGAGCCACAGTGGAACGAGGTAAGTGAATTCCTAGAAAAACAAAGGAGGCTCAGATTCCAGGGGACAGGAGGGAGTATTTGAAGGATACAGTCCAGCTCGCTCTTTCACATAATTATTCCCTCCAGTCTTATCCATCTCGTCCTTCAGCCATGTGTTGGTGACCTTGGCTCTGAGACCTTAAAATAACACTGCTAGCAAGCTTCTCCACAAGTCAGCTCTAAACCAGAGGATTATGTCCCGACAAAAAAAAAACCCCAAAACATATGTTGAGAAGCTGTTTCTTTGGAGTTGTTTCTCGGCCTGTGGTTTTTTTGTTTTTTTTACCTGGAGCTTGCACTCAGTATCTCTCCTTTTTTCTGATGCAGGAGTTTGAGATCGAGCTGGAGGGCTCCCAGTCCTTACGTATCCTCTGCTATGAGAAATGTTACGATAAAAGCAAACTCAACAAGGACAACAATGAGATCGTGGACAAAATCATGGGCAAAGGGCAGATCCAGGTAGGAGGATAGAAATCATTCTGGGTACAATCCGGCTGTGATAGTTTGAGTCCAGATGGCAGAAAGGGTAAACTCAGAAATTATAGGGCCACCTTGAAAGTGTCCCTCTGGGGCAGGCGTGAGACCTGTCAGTAGGCCTCTTCTGCAGTGTCCTCCTCTGAGCTGCTCAGCTGACTGGTCAAACATCACAGTCACTGCAGAGAGAAAATGAAAAAACTCAACTCATGGGATTTCTTTTTTCTGTTGTAAGGAAGTGGCGTCTGTCTCCTCCTCTTCCCCCAGCTCTTGGCCAGGCTCATGCAGCTCACTGAGAAGTCCCAGCAGCTTGAAGCTCAGAGCATTTCTCAGGGTAATAAAGGTTTCTTGCCTAGGCAAATTGGAGATAATTCTGTAAAAAGCTGCTAAATTTTTAGACACCTATTTGTGTGAGCCTGTTCTGTAAGAACTTACAATTTGGATTCAGTAAACAGTGCCCCAAATTTGGGTGCTGAAATAAATGCACGCTGAGTGCTATCCTATAAACAGCACTCTGAGTTCAGCGCCATTTACAGAATAGTGTATAGGTGCAAAGATTTACACTATCCGAAACCTGATGTAAACCCTTGCGCGGAAATTAGGTGTGGATCCCCTCAATCCCACGCATCTCTAGTGAACGCCCCTGACCTGCCCACTCATCTTTCCCATGGCCACACCCCCTTTTCAGTTGCATGCTGATTGTTATAGAATAGCCCTTAGCAAGACGCAGGCACAAGTCCAAATGGTTGTCAGCGCTTATAATTGATAGCATCCATTTATTGATGCTAATTAGCTCATTAATTAAATTAGGTGCACACACTCAAAAATCGCACCTGCAATTTTGAACCCCATATACAGAATTTGGAGGGGGTTGAAATCCTAGTATAAGCATGCATCAGCGCTCTTACAACAGGCATAAATGCAAGCGCTGAAATGTGACATTTATTATTATTATTAAGGTTTTTTTTATATACCGCCTATCAAGATTATCTAAGCGGTTTTATAATCAGGTACTCAAGTATGTTTCCCTACCTGTCCCAGTGGGCTCACAATCTATCTAACGTACCTGGGGCTATGGAGGACTGAGTGACTTGCCCAGGGTCACAAGGAGCAGCACGGGGTTTGAACCCACAACCCCAGGGTGCCGAGGCTGTAGCTCCAACCACTGCGCCACACACTCCTCCTTTAGGTGCATATTCAAAATTTGACAGACCCACTTTCTGTTGTTAGATCACTTGCTGATCCCATACACTTCCTCCAGAACTCTTTGCTCTGTTTAGCAAAATCTTCTTTACCGTCTCTCCAGACCGGCACAGAAACTGATGGGTAATAGCTCACCATGATCAGCAGGTGGAGACTGAGACACAAACTTTTGGCTGTGGTATAAGTGGGCCATGCAGTCCCAAGTACAATAAGTCTGCTCTCAGTCTCCAGCAGGTGGAGGTTGTAAGCCTGTGCAGTCTTCACTGGTTCAGTGTAGGGCTGTTGGATGTTGTTTAAATTGGCCTTCTTCCTTAAAATCTTCTTACTCAATTACACCTTTAACCCTGCCTTTTCCTCTAGCCATAGGTGATCACCAATGAAGAATACCGGAGATTTCCCTGTGTTGGCAATCTGTGAATGCTGCACTCCCTTCCCTCTCCTATTCCCACTACTTTTTACTAACAATTATTGAATTTCTCTCTGCATCCCTTTATCTATTCTTTTCCCTATGTAATTTATTCCCTCTCTGTTGTTTCCCAAAACTTGTTATGCTTTATTGTAAATCATTTAGATGTCCTTGATAGGTGGTGTATCAAAAATTGAAGAAACTTGAAACTGCCGTGGGATATTCAATGTCGGGGCATATGTGGCTTCCAGTATTTAATATTCAGGTATCTGCGGTCAACCAGATTTTAACTGGGTACCAGCAGATAAAGTTAGGACAGCTGTTTTGCTAATTTACATATCTACCCAAATTCCACCCCTAACCTAGCCAGTGAGTGAGTGGCGGTATTTAGTCACACTCTGGTTAACTGCTGCTGAATATTGGTGATCAGTCAGCTTAGCAGAGTTTAACTACTACTACTACTACTGGGGGTGTAGGCACGTGCGGGCCCAGACGGGCCTGGCCTGTTAAGTTTGGGCTCGGGCTCATCCATTCAGCAGTCACAGGCCATTGGCAGTAGGTTGGACCCGCCCGGAAGCCTTCCTTCAGATGCGTTTGCGTTTTTTGTGTCAGAGGGAAAGCTTTGGAGTCAGCTGCCAGTGGCCTGAAAACAGAAATGCTGGGCTGTTGGTGGTGGATCCTGCATGGAGCTGCTAGGCTCCAGCCCAGGCCTGCGCGCCCTCTTCTTGCAGTTGAATGAGCAGTTCTTCTGGGGAAGATTTGGCAGTGTAGAGGTGAAATGGGATGACACTGTAAGTATGCTTCTCGTTCTGCTAGTCTGGTGTTTTATGGTTGTCAATTGGCTCCAGATCAACCTGTTGAGATAACCATGTCGGGCAAAGCCGGAGCCATTGGACAGACCTAGTGGCATCTTTAGAAACTTGATTACAGCTATCTTTGGGCTAGTCGGAAGTTGGGGAGTGGGAAGGGAGGGAAAGAGAGAGACGCCCACCCTTTTTGGGCTTAGGCCCACCCAAAATTGTCTGTCTGGCTACGCCACTGACTATTACTACTTATCATTTCTATAGCGCTACACATTAAACATGTAAGAGACAGAAACTTGACAGCAGTTAAAGACCAAATGGCCCATCCAGTCTGCCCATCAGCAGCATCCACTATCTCTTCCTCTCCCTAAAAGATCCCACGTGCCTGTCCTATGCTTTCTTGAATTCAGACACAGTCTTTTGTCTCCACCACCTCCACCAGGAGACTATTCCATGCATCCACCAACCATTTGTTAAAAAAAAAAAAAAAAAAGTGTTTCCTTAGATTACTCCTAAGCCTCTTAAACTTCATCCCATGTCCTCATTCTGGAGTTTCCTTTCAATTGAAAGAGGTCGCCTCATGCGTATTTATTCTACATGATAGAGACGTTTAAATACATATCTCCCCTCTTCTGTCTTTCCGCCAGAGCTTACAATCTAATCAAAACAGACAAATGAGACAAATAAGGGAATGATAAAACAGACATTGGTATGAGTTGGGAGTTAAACTATATAAATAGGACTGCATAAATCAGTCCTAACTTTATGCAGTAACTCATAGCTGGTCAAGTTTAACCAGGCAACAGCTTCTCCTGCCCATTTAAACACCTTTGAATATTGACTGCTATGTGTGTATATACTGACCCTGCCATGCCCATACCCTGTGAAGTCCCCCCCCTTTGAATTTACATGCTAATCCAGTCACAATTTCATATTTCAAAGCGATTTACAAGTATAAATCGGGGTATCAATAAAACAGAATGTACATTAAACTCCGACAGTACACGACAGACAGAGGGCAGGCTGGTTGAACTACAATTTATTAAAGAAAAGAAAACATGGGTTAGAACAGGGATAGGCAATTGTGGTCCTTGAGAGCTGGAGCCAGGTCAGGTTTTCAGGATATCCACAATAAATATGTATGAGATGGATTTGCATGCACTGCCTCCTTGAGATGCAAATCTATCTCATGCATATTTATTGTGGATATCCTGAAAACCTGAACTGGCTCTGGCTCTCGAGGACCAGAATTGCCTACCCCTGGGTTAGAACATTAGGGTAGGGAGTTGTTACTCATTAATTTTCTTTTATAAGGTTAGTAGATCGCTGTTGAAAGCTGAGAACAAGGAATCTGAAAAACCAAATTTTAGGATTCAAAAGCATCTTTATAGAGCCAGGTTTTTAGAAGTTCTTTGAACCTATCTACTGATTTTTCTTCCCTAATATATAAAGGCTTTGAATTTCATATTTGTGGTGCCGTAACAGAGAGGAATGTGTCCCTCCGAGTGTAGATGAACCTTAGAGAAGGGACTGAAAGAAGATATTGCTCCTCAGATCTTAAGGATCTAGTGGGAGCATATGGAATCGGGTATCTTTCTAAAAATGCAGGAACTTTGTCCATTAATATTTTATGTTTCAGTAATGCTAATTTATAGGATATTCTGTGGGTTATTGGTACCCAATAAGCTTTCTGTAAGAGTGGAGTAACATGGCCAAATTTTTCTCCTTAGTGATTATTTTTATTGCAGTATATTACAGAATATTGGTTCATCGAGTTGCTGCCATTTATGCATGTAACTGCACATTTATGCACATAGATGGCAGTATTCTCTAAATGTAAGCAGCTGCTGGTTAAATTTAAGTGACCTGTTACAGTGAGGGGTATAGCGTTTAGGTTTTTAGACCACTATAGTAGGAGAAGGAGGAAGAATAAAGTAACCAGCTCTTCTCCCGTGCCTTTACCCCCTCAGT
The DNA here is from genome assembly GCF_902459505.1 of Geotrypetes seraphini. NCBI lineage: Eukaryota > Metazoa > Chordata > Amphibia > Gymnophiona > Dermophiidae > Geotrypetes > Geotrypetes seraphini. Next base: position 36,258,959 of record NC_047098.1, read on the forward strand.
CAGACGTCTGGTTCCCACTCCCTCCACCACCATCATTTGTAGCCTGTAAGAGAGGATCTTGTGTGTCTGCTCCCAGTATGTTCTTGGTTGACTCTCATTCTCCTAAGAGTCCTGTAGAGTTTTGCCCAGTTATGAGGCTTTGCTTATGTGTATCCAGGGAAGCCAGTGAAGGTAACATGCCAACATTTTTGATGTGTTAATTTCTGGATGATTATCAAATCGCTCAAGGTTTATAAAATTTATATTGAGCAATTGGAAAAAATGGGCTTTACAACCTCAGCCTGTTAAGTCCTTGTGCATTGTGGCTGTCACCTGCTTTGTCCCATCTCAAAAGGGCCTAGTGGAGGGTGCCCCCTTGTGCTTTTGTAATAGTGATTTTGCATGAAACAGATTAGTTTTGATAGGATACAGATTCATGGAACCCAGCTGAGAGAGTGCTGCCCCCACCACATGCTCCCCCCTACCAAAAATAATAAATGAATAAAATAAAAGGCTGTTGGAACTACCCTTTGTAGGTCCTCAGCACTAATGTACATTGAGGGGGGGTGTTCTCCACCTTGGGCTGATTTCTGAACCAGTGGTGTGGGGGCTGGGCTCCCTCAATTTTGGATTCTACACCTCCCCCCCCCCCCCCCCAGATTGATGTGCTGTTTTCTGGTTTGGCTGGCAAGGATTCCCAAACCCCACCCATAGAAGCTCTCCTCCAGCCAATCCTTGTTTTTCTGAGCTACTGTACTGCCTGCCCTGTACCCCCTTCCTCCCCCTCCAATGCACATGCTTAGTTTTATTGAAATCAATCATACACATGGGGTGGATGCAGGGTAGGCAGTGTGGCAGCTCTGGAAAACAAACATGGAGTGGAGGAGGGCTTCCGCTGGCGGGGCTTGGGGACCCCCGCTAGCCTAGGTATGTGGGGTTGTGTCAGGGAGACAGGGCAAAATTTTGCACACATACCACCCTCCACTTTGGGCTCAGGCCCCCCTTCCCCAAAAACCTGAGGTTTAGCTGTGCACCTATTCTGAGTCATTCCTGCTGTAGGGCACAGAATACATTCATGTACATGATCAGGTTAGCAGGAACAGGGTGGGTTATATATATATATATATGTCTATAGGACCAGAGAGAGTGTCTTTTGTGTGCAGGGAGTTGTTGAGCTAGTTCCTCTGTTCCTTCTCTATGTTGTGGGTGTTTTTTGGGAAACATTTCCTGACCTCACAGCTCCAGCAAGTCCTGAGCCTGCTTGTCTGACGAATCCATGAGAAAGTTCTGCTGTGTAGATCCCTAGGGAGCATTCTGAGAGGGCCCTGGGAATGGTACTGTGAAGGCAGAAACAGGCAGAGGTCCCAGGCCTTCAGCTTCTATTTTTGAGTGAGACTCTGTGCAGTTGTATATTTTGGGAGCCGTGGTATGACTGCAGAGCCAGGCCTCTGAGAAGAGCCTTAAAATTTCTTCCCTGCCCAGCCCTCCAGTCAACATCAGAGATGGATATTTGCATGTGTGCAGCATAGTTAAAGGTTCCTGGGAACATGCAAATGAGTGTCTGGGCACAGAACAGAGCAGTAGAGCTTCAGGCTGGTATTTTGTTATCCCACTTCCCACAAACTGCTCTTGAGCTCTTGACATTGGATGGGAGAGGGGGGCAGTGATGAAGGATGAGACTCAGCTGGGGTCATTCTGTATTGGGGAGGCACTTCCTCTGTTCCTGTGAGTAGCACCAGAAGGTGCTTGAGCTGGTACAGTACCCAACAATCCTGACAGGTTGAGAGGGAGAGAAGACATACCATATTGAATATTTTCACATGTTGGCCGCATTTTATTTATACCTAGATAAGCTCTCAGCAAGGTGACCACTACTTCTGAAGTATGAAAAAAAGGAAAAAGATTCATACTGGTGGCATGATGCCCCTCCCCCCCCCTGCCGCCATTCCTTAACTTAAGCATTAGAGCTAAAGATAGTGGTAGTAATAGAGTAGACCCATCCGGTGACGATAACATCCATGGTGTAGCTGTAGGCCATAGTAAATTTGCACTGCAGTAAGAGAGATCACAAAAGCTAATGAAACAAATTAAGAAAGCTAGGGTACAATTAAGTGGGCTCCTGATGATAAAAAGGAGAAAATGTACTACTGTATTTATAACACAAATCCTATATTCAAAACAAGAGGCTTGATTTAATTTAATTCATTTCTAGCCCGCCTATCGTAAATCTAAGTGGGTTACAAGTAAAACAAAATCAAAAGTATACAAGACATAAAACAATACAGTAAATTGAACAACAATTTATTATTTCTATAGCACTACCACATGCATGCAGCACTGTACATTAAACACTCAAGAGAGGCCCTGCTACAGTCTAATTATGACAGACACACAAGACAAAAGGGTGAGTCTATATATGCTGATCAAGTAGAGAATTAGAAAGGGGAACGATGAGGCAGGGAGGGAGGGAATGACCGGCAAAAATGGGTGCTTTACCAGTTGGTTGGGTTAGGCCCTAAACTGTTGGCTATAATTAGGCCCCTTAATTCAATAAAGTTGCACGCCTAAATTTCTGAATAGCATGCAGCTTATAGAATAAGGTTAGTTGCACACTTAACAATGGATTAGAGCTCCTTTATGGGGAGGAAAGCATCCTAGGGTAGGAAGACAGGCAATGTTCAAGTCTAAGGCGGAAGGAGGATTAGGTTTACCTTCTCTGGAGAATTATTATTTTTTTATTTTTTTTCAAATATATTTTATTGAGCTCAACAAAACCAGCAAACAAGAAACCAATCAATTACAAGCAAGCTCAGCATTTTGGATAACAAAACCCGTCTCTACCAGATAATAAAGCCCCCCTATCCCAACACAACCCACCCCAAAATAAATAACCCCCCCCTTCCCAGGGTCCCCCTTCCAAGTATCTGGAGAATTATCATAAAGCTGCACAGCTGAGAGCAATAGCTGAATGGCATTCATCCCCATCTAAGCTTTTGGTAAGGATAGAACAAGCAATGCTAGATGGGAGAGAAGGAATTAGGGATTTGAAATATTTACCATGGGTAGGAGAAAAAGATTTAATAAATATAAATAATCCTTTTAGTAAATGCTCTTTGGTTATGTGGAAAAGTGTTAGGAAAAAACTTTTAGGCAGATAAAAAGATTTCCCCCCCCCCCCTTATATTATACTCATGAGATTTTATACCAGGCAGGGAGGGGGGGAATCTTTAAGAAATGGGAGGCAAGAGGGCTAAGATGCTTTGGCCAACTAATTGCGGAAGGGGAGGTAAAAGCTTTTATAGACATGCAGGGTCAATATCAACTACAAGCGAGAGATCTTTCCCCTTATTTACAGATAAAAAATTACATATTGACATATAAGGGGAAGAGTAATGAGTTTTAAAGAAATCTGAATTTGAAAAAGGATTAGGGGAACCAGTAGCAAAAGGGTGTATTTCCTGGTTATATAAAATTATAAACGAAGACAAAGCAATCAAAACTTCATACATGAAAGCATGGGAAAAAGACCTGGGAAAGGAATGGTCCATAGACGAATGGGGGGTAATTGTATCGCATCTTTTTCAGACAGCTAGAGCTGCCACTTTGGTGGAAAATGCTATTAAACTCTTAACACGTTGGTATACTACTCCGGTTTTAATTAGTAAATGTATTAAGCAGAGTGATGCTGCTTGCTGGAAAGGATGTGGCAGAAGAGGTACATTCTACCATATGTGGTGGGAATGTCAAAGGGTACAGAGGTTTTGGGAACAAGTATTTGGCTATGTGAGCAGATTAATTCAGACTCCACTTAAGTTGAATGCTGAAAGGGCACTGTTGAGAATAAAAATAGAAGGTTTAACATCCTCTCCATCTAAACTTTTGGATTTGGCATTTATAGCTGCTAGATTGACATTGGCCCAGCAATGGCGCATGCGAGATGTACCTACATTAAGAGATATGAGGGAACGTCTGGGAATAGTCTGAGAAATATAGATTATTGGCCCGTTTAACAAATCAATGGGCAAAGTTTAATAATATATGGGAGAGTTATATTCAAATGGAAAAAGAATTTTAATGAAAGAATTGAAAGGTACATTGTCTTATCCTTATAGATTGGGGATCCAGGTCTCCTGGGAGGGGGAGTGGGGGAGGTAGGAGATAGGATTCCTTTAATAGTAGGATAGATAAGTTGCATTATCTTTATTAATTTATTAAGATTGTGAAGCACATTCAATGTTGATTATGTGCTGTAATGAGATTGCTGTATTAGAATTAAAATTATGAAATAAAGAATTTTTTTTAAAAAAAAGAATTAAAGTTCCTTTTACTAAACGGTGCTAGAGGATTTTAGCACGGGCTGGCGAGGTAAATGCTCCAATGCTCATAAAATTCCTATGAGTGCCGGCCTGCGCTAAAAATCTCTAGCACCATTTAGTAAAACCCAGCATTAATTAGGTGCTTATTGGCCTAACATTCCGTTGTTAGCTTTAATTGGCATTTATGTGTGTAACTGCCCTTAGTCTGTTTTCCGTAAGTTGCATGCTTAAATTGTAGAGTGCACAACTCCAAGGGGGACGTGGGAAGGGCATAGGCGGGTTAAGGGTGTGTCAAGCAGTTATGCGTGCAAATTAAAGAATACTAGTCAAGCTGCCTACAGCCAGGCACATTCTGTAATGGCAGTTGCACACTTAACTGCCGTTACAGAATTTCCACTTCGTGTATCGTCCTGGCAACAGTTTATAGAGAATTATTTTATTATTCATTCAGTTTTCTGTACCGTTCTTCCAGGGGAGCTCGGAACGGTATACATGAATTATTCAGGTACTCAAGCATTTTTCCCCGTCTGTTCCAGTGGGCTCACAATCTATCTAATGTACCTGGGGCACTGGGGGGATTAAGTGACTTCCCCAGGGTCACAAGGAGCATCATGGGTTTGAACCCACAATCTCAGGATGCTGAGGCTGTAGCTTTAACCACTGCGCCATTCTAGAAATCAAAATGTAGTAACAGTGAGCCAAGTATAGGGCAAGGAAGCCATTGTGACATCACTGATGAGGTTGGCTCTTAGGCATTGGTGGAATGAGGCATTATGATGTCACAATACCAGCTCTGACTATCAGAGACTGAAACTTTTCACACTATTTATTTATTCCATTTTCTATACCATTCTTCTGAGGGAGCTCAGAACAGTTTACATGAATTTATTCGGGTACTCAAGCATTTTTCCCCGTCCCAGTGGGCTCACAATCTGTCTAATGTACCTGGGGCACTGGGGGAATTAAGTGACTTCCTCAGGGTCACAAGGAGCAGCGTGGGTTTGAACCCGCAACCTCAGGGTGCTGAGGCTGTAGCTTTAACCACTGCACCACACTCTCCCCTAAAATGTCCTGCCAGTGCATAAACCCGTTCCAAGAAAGCCCTGTTCTGCCAGCTAGTAAAGATAAAAACCATCCCTGCTCCAGGCATCTTGTGCAAGAATCTAGGAGAAAGCTCTAGTAATCAAAATGGCCTTCGGTCATAACCTACCAAGCCATGGGCAATTGATTTTATTCCACGGGGCCAGCGATTGAAAAAAGACAGCTCTTCCTACCATGCAAATATAAAGCATAAGAAGGTTTGTGCATTTTTAGGACTGAGTTCAGATGCAGCAGAATGTTGTTCTGTAAGGCTCTGAGTATCAATAACAGAATCTTAAATTTGATTCTGTAGCAAACAGTCAACCGATGCAAATCCCATAAATTATGGGTAATGTGCTGTGACTTAAGAATAGCAGACAGAAATTTGGCAGTAGACTTTTGAACCGGTTTTAACACTTTGAGTTGTGATTGACCAGCCACCACTACCGAGAGCCCTTTGCCCTGATCCAGCCAGACAAGTAAGCTCTTCCCCCAGCATTCCGTTGGAAAAATCAATATGCTTGCTTTTAAATATCATCAGAAGTAGGAGATCAACTGCTTTTACACCTAAGCAGCACCAAGACCAGCCGCAACTATCGAGAGCTTTTGTCCCAATCCAGCCAGACGTGTATGCTCTTCACCATACAATTTGTTGGAGAGATCAATCTGCCTGCTTTTAAATATCAGCAGCATTGGGAAAACAACTGCTTTTACACCTAAGCAGCAGCGGGTCCATCCACAACCACCAAGAACCCACAGACCCGAACCTGCCAGGAGCGTGAACTCTTCCCCCTGCAGTCCATTGGAGAGATCAATCTGCTTGCTTTTAAATATCAGCAGCAGTGGAGATCAACTGCTTTTACACCTAAGCAGCAATGAGACCAGCCACAACCACCGAGAGCACACAGACCCGATCCTACCAAGAGTGTGAACTCTTCCCCCCCTGCAATCCGCTAAGAAGATCGACTGTCGGCTCCGGGCGGCTTTCCCGCAGAGGAGAGAATCCTGCATTCACCGTGGACCTCATCTGGGGCAGCCTCCTTGGAGCGGCTGGGGCATGGGCAGTGTGTCTGGAGGGAATGCATGGATGGGAGAACATCGCAGGGGAGGAGACATAGGCATCCTGGAACTGTCGGCCAAGTCTCTTCCCTGAAGAAGCCCTTTCTGGAATCGTCAATCGCTCCTCCTAAACTTACTTGCTCCACTTCATCACTGACGCTGACCCATTCTGCTTCTATTCCTTTCTCTCCTCTCTTCTACCTTCCAAAGTATTTAGATCAATGCTGTCTTGTTAAAATGTTTATTTTATTTTTATTTTTCCTCTAACTCTACTTTTCACTTCTCTATTACCCTCCAGGTACTTTAGTTAGATTGTGAGCCTTCGGGACAGTAAGGGAAATTTTCAAGTACCTTTCTTATTTCTAATCTTAATGTATATTTTCTGTAAACCGCTTAGAACCTAACGGATGTAGCGGTATATAAGAAATAAATTACATTACATTACATTACATTACATTGAGGTAGTGAATGTGCCAAGGAAGTTCTCATGGGTACATTGCAAATATTAAGAAGAGTACTAGCTCAAAATCTGACATAGCGAGATCATATCTAATATACTCTGGCTTTCACATGAGATTCATTCCTGTCACAATTTGGACTTTTTACTCCTTGAGAGGTTGCAGACATTTTATAGGCATGTTAAAGCCAACATGCTTGATATTCAAAAGCATTTATACAGCCAAGCAAACATATTTTCAGCAGTACAGTATGCCCCCGCGAATTTGTAGTCCACTATTTGCGGACTCAGTAATTCACGGGTTTTTTCCGTGCCAGTGTTTCCAAGATATGAAATCACTCGCGTTGGGCTGCCCTCACTCGAGCACGATTCAGGGACCGCTCTCCCCTCCCTGTGGTCCACCATCGCTTCCTGGTCTCCTTCCCGGAGCTTTCCTATCAATAATCCCACAGCACTCCTCCTTCGGTGCCCGTCTCCTCTGACACAACAGCTGTCCCGCCTTGCCGGAAACAGGAAGCAACCTCGGAAGAGGGCGGGACCCCAGAGAAGGGAATGCTGCTGCGGGTGATGTAGAGGCGAGTTTACAGTATTTGCGGTTTTTTGAAATTCGCGGGGGTATGGGAACGTAACCCCTGCGAATTTTGGGGGAATACTGTATTTGTGGGCTTCTGAGAGAGTAATTCTGTAACTGAGTGCCTCCTTGTAGGCACCTGGGGGCATCCAGTGAGCACCTACTGTATTCTCTAAGGGCATTGATGCACCAAGCTGTTGTTATAGAATACTAGCGTAAGCCATCATCAGCACATCTACACCCTATGGCACTCAAAATAGTGCACAGACCCAATTTGCATGCACAATGTAATGGACAAACTGATAATTAGGCGCTAACAATCAGTGGTGCTCGTTGACATCAATTTATATTTACATATGCATCTTTAGATGCCAGGATCTGCACATAAAGTTTACACACAGATCCAAAAAGGAGACATGGCTGTGTGAGGAGCATGAATGGATCAGGGGCATTCCTTAAATTTGCAGACAATGTTATAAAATATGGGAGATCTGCACCTAATGTAGGTGCTTTATACTAAGTTTTAGTTCAGTGTATCGCAAACTGTGTGCTGTGGCACACTAATGTGCCTCCTGAGATTTCAGGTGTGCCGCAAGACGCTGGGGAGGAAGAGAGGTGCCAGCGCCGGCTGACTTCCTACAGGACGTGCCTCTCGTGGTGAGAGGCATATCCTAGAGGCAATCAGCCGGCGCCAGCTTCTCTCCACGTGTCTTCCCTGCTGGCACCCTCCACTGGCAGCTCAGGGCCCATCTGGAGAGCTTTCGCGCATTCACGAATGTTGACATGATGACATCACGCATGCACGTGACATCGTCCTGTCAACGTCCGTGCACTTCTGGATGCCTCGAGCCGCAGCCACTGCATTTAGTGTGCTGTGGCTCAACAAAGTTTGAGGGACGTTGTTTTAGTTGGTGTAAATCCTCATGCCTAATATTGGGTGCAGATGTCGGCGCTAAATGCTATTCCAAATGCCACCTGGCCGTTCACTCAAGTCTGAAACAGCCAGAAGACGCTCTTATTCTCATTACTTATCTAAATTATGGCACACCATCCCCCCATCCATTAGATCTCTAGACAGTCTTTGGAACTTCAGGAAAGCCGTGAAAACCTTCCTCTTTACAAACCCAGCTCCTTAACGATCCGTGTCCACATCCCTGACGGATGGACCGGAAAGACACCACCAAATACACCAATCGGAATCTCATTAAAACTCGCTTGCCACCGCAAATATAACTATAATTAGTACCACATTCTCAAACAGTCAAAATGCACCCACCTGCTAAGAAAAGCTCCTTTACCTCCATGTCCACTAAGACTATATTTTAAGTCTGTATGTTATGTCCACACTGTAAATGCTGAAATCTAAACCCCTTTGTCTATACCAGGGGTAGGGAACTCCGGTCCTCGAGAGCCATATTCCAGTCGGGTTTTCAGGATTCCCCCAATGAATATGCATGAGATCTATGTGCATGCACTGCTTTCAATACATATTCATTACGGAAATCCTGAAAACCCGACTGGAATACGGCACTCGAGGACCGGAGTTCCCTACCCCTGGTCTATACCGTAAATGCTATAAACTCTATGTCTCACTAAAGCATGTCCTACCCATACTATGAATGTACTCTTGTAACCCATTCTGGGCTCCTTTGGGAGGATGCACTAAATAAATGACAAAAAAAAAATAAACCAATGGGCAAATTTTTTTTAATGAAAAAAGCTTTTATTCCTAGTTATAGCTTTTTTTTCATTAATAAAATTTACCCATTGGTTGAATAGACGTCTACCTTGCCTTCTATTGGATTGTTTGGACTTTTAAGGCAGGGTGTTCTCTTTGCTTGTTTGCCCACTTCTGAGTGCCATGTATGGAATAGTGCTCAGTTCTAATTTTTATTGGTTGCTGACTTTTCAGCACCATATATAGAATCTGGTCCTTAATGTTTACATGCCAACAATTACACCATCCATTGAGCTGGCATAACAGCTGGTGTATGAATAACAGTAAGAACATCCATAACTTGCATTATCCCAGGACAAACTTTAATCAAGTTTGCTTGAAAAGCTGTCCGCGCCGGGGCTCCGTAGATGACGTCACCCACATGTGAGAATATATGCCTGCTGTCCCTGGATAACACCTGTTACGGTAAGTAACTGTGCTATATAGAAGGAAACGAAGATCACAGTTTTGAAAAAAAGCCAAGTTTTCAGATGTTTACGAATAATTGGAGAGAGCCCAGATCATGTAACTAGACAGGAAAATTATTCCAGAGCTCAGTAATTTTGAAAAGAAGAGACTTCCTTAGTTTTGCAGTATAGATGACACCTTTCAGCGTAGGAAAAGATAATTTTCAAGTTTTTGAGTAGGTCTGGTAATCTCAGATCTTGTAGAATTCCAAAATTGAGGAAGGAAGGAAAGATGCCATGCAAGATCTTAAATGTAAAGCAGGCATATTTGACATAGACTCTAGGAAGCCAGTGAAGTTTTAGCAAAAGCGGAGAAACATGATCAAATTTACTTTTTGCAAAGATCAACCCAGCTCCAGTATTCTGGATCAACTGAAGTCTTTGATGCCTTTTCATAGTCAGGCTTAAGAAGATTGCATTGCAATAATCCAACCTCGAGAGAATAATTGATTGTACAAGAACAGAAAAATGTTGTTGATGGAAGCAGGATCTCACTTTCCTCAACATATGAAGACTAAAAAAACATTTTTTCACCAGAGAATGAAGATGGTCATTGAAAGAAAGTGTTGAGTCTAAAATGACATCCAGGACTTTACTTGAGAATTCAATCAGTAGTGAGGATCCTGAGGGCAGTAGAATAAACATCAAAGTCCCCGTGTCTTACAAATCAAATGTGGGACATTGGACTGTAAATTAATCTCCAGGCTGGCTGGAGGAGAATGTGGTGTATTGGTTAGAGCTATAGCCTCAGCACCCTGAGGTTGTGGATTCAAAACCCACGCTGCTCCTTGTGACCCTGGGCAAGTAACTTAGTCCTCCACTGCCCCAGGTACAGATAGGGAAAATGCTTGAGTACCTGATTTGTAACCTGTTCTGAGCTCCCAAATAAGAGCTGCATTCTCTGACCAATTCCAGAATTCTCAAATCGGGTGCAGAGAACAGATGAACTGGATTAGATACATCAGCTCTGGTACCAAAGAGGACCAGTCTGTTCTGTAGTCATCCAGAATTGGGTGAGCCTCTGCCCCCACCCCCTCCCAAATCTATTTCCTGTAAACTTGGAGCTGATTAGGATTTGTGATTTTGTCCTGTCATCCTTGGGAGTCCTTGCAGTTGAGAATATTGGATGAGACCATCTGAGAAATGAGCAGGAAGTTGAAGGTACATGTACTGGTGTCTTTTTTTTTTTTTTTTTTTAAGTTCAATAATTTTTATTGAGTATTTTGAAAAATACAGGGAGCATTTCAAATACATAAAAACAAAATAAAGCTTTGTGTATAAAGAATCTGCAAATATATATTTAACTGTAGAGGACCATAGCAGTAAGAAAAGCTCCAAGTATTGGAACTGCTTGTGAAGACTATATGAGAAAAAGATGAGGGAGAACAGAAATAGAAATTAAAAGAGAAAGGAAAGAAAGAAGAAAAGGAAGGGAAGACAGGAGTGTCTACGAAGCAGAGCGTACATAGGAATCCAGGAATGACCAGGGTGATTTTTTGCTCTTCAAATTCATGGAGGTTCGGAGTGTAATTTTATTCTCATATGCATAGGATTCAAATCTATGATACATACACAGAGAGTTCCACCAAAAAGTATAGTCTAGTAGCGAAGATGATTTCCAATTTTTCAGAATGTGCATGAGAGCAGTCACAAACATGGTATTGATGAGCTTAGGAGGACAGTTTGATTGTGCGAAACAGGGATGTTGAGAGCGAAGGATTATAATGTCCATAGAGATCTCTTCCGAGCAGTTAGTGATAGATTGTATGGTGTTCCAAATTTGAGACCAAAAGGAGCGGACCAAAGTACAATGAAAAAACATATGATCAAGAGTTCCCTCCTCTTTCAAACAGTTCCAGCAAAAAGAGTCTTGCTTTAAGTTGGCTTTCCACATGCGAAATGGGGTCCATACTGCATTCCACATAATAAAGAATATTGATTGTGAAAAGCGGGCGGTTTGTTGAAGACCAAAAGAGTTCCCAATCAATGTCAGAAAGCGGAGTGGTGAGTATAATATCCCAGTGTTTCATAGATTGAGGTGAAAAAGTGAAGGAATGATCTCTCAAAATATTATAGAAAAAAGATATAGCCTTGCCTTTTAATAGAGTCAATAAAGACCAATGGCGGATAGTATTTTTGGAAGTCATGAAGTCAAAACGTATATGCACAGAAGACAGCACTCCAATGAGTGAGAGCCACTGTGAATAAACAGAAGAAGGCAGCAGGTATGTGGAGCAAAGTATATCAAAAGGAACTGACGCAGTAAGAGTAGACAATTGATGGGCAAACCATATACCTGCCCGCTGCCACCTTTTCCATGAGAGGGATTTGCCATGGTTTTGGATTTTGGGATTATTCCAAAGGGACATGAGTGGGCTAACATTAACTGAGATCTCAGCTAATGTATCTAAAAGATGAAGAGCATGCTGCGTTGAACCCAACAAAGAGTACCTTCTCAAATGTCTGGGTACTGACACCGTTAGTAAGCAGGAGATGTGTAAAGGCGTGCATAAAAAGCACTCCATTTCAAACCAAGCAGGAGGATCTTGGGGATAGGAGTCAGTAACCCAGTAAGCTCCATATTTAGCTAGTGAAGCAATATAATAATGATAGAAATCCGGGAAGTTAAGACCACCGTTAATCTTAGAGGCTTTCAGCTTGGCGAGAGCAATTCGAGGTTTTTTCTTGTTCCAAATGAATTCAGATAGCTTCCTATTTAGCCAATGAAAAAACGACTTCCGGCATAGAGGAGGAAGCATAGAGAGAGTGTAATTAATTTGAGGTACTAGGGTCATTTTGATGGATGCTATTCTACCCCACCAAGACAAAAAAAGTGGAGACCATCGAGATGTAGTATTTAGAACTAGATTTTTGACTTTAGATATATTAAGATCTTGAGCAAGAACCGGATCCTTATGTATTAAAATCCCCAAGTATTTCACAGCTTCATGTGACCATGAGAAGGGAAAATGAGCCAGATCTGATTGAAGAATGTTATCATTCAGAGGGAAGATCTCTGATTTCTCCCAATTGACAGAGTATCCGGATAGGAGGGAATATTGTTTGACAATATGTATAAGATGAGGAAGAGAGGATAGAGGGTTCCTAAGAAAAATTGGTATTGGTGTCTTTTTAATCACTGGGGAGACAGGCAAAGAAGAGAAAGCAAACTACTGTAGGATTAAGCAATTTCCTCTGTGACATTAATTGTGAAACAAAAGCTCATTGCATTGCTGACTGAGCTAGTCTGTGTCTGTCATATGGTTACATTTACGTGAACCAGAGAAGTGAATGAGCTGCTGTCTGTATTGTTTCTTAGGCTGATGGACGTATAGTCCCTTCTCCTATCTTCTGGTTTTCCCTAGCTTCTCTCATGTACATCCCAGTGGCATAGACATGACTGGGAAGGGCCTACCCACTTTGGTCTCGGGCCCACCCAGCAGCTGTGCACCCTTTTGTGGTAGCTGATAGGGGGTCCCAAGCCCTACCAGCTGAAGATCTCCGAAGGCACCCAGGATGCCAGCTTGACATTTGGCAGCAGCCAGGCCATGCACTGTTATCTTCTTGCCATGCTCTTATACGTATTGTCTGTCGTACCATGTACTGTCACACATCCTAATGCACTGCCATGCTCTGTACTGTCAGACATTACAATGAATTGTCAAGCTCTATTAGTTACCGCAATGTGTCATACCAAACTCAACATCACCACCCCATGTTGTATGAGGCCTTGTCCTGTCATATCCTATTTAGCATTTGCCATGCTTTTGAGTACCATCATGCTCCCCCTATGTACTGTCCTACCATGTCACGATTTAAAGTACTGTCATGCTCTACAGTACTACACCCTGTTACGTTTTATTATATATGTAAACTTGTAACCTGGTCTGAGCTCTTCTGGGAGGATGGGATATAAATCCAAATAAATAAACATTCCTGTGCCATTGATGCTGGCATCACATGCATGCTCAGTTGTACTTTCGGAGAGGGTCTTCAACTGGCAGGGTTTAGGGATCCCTGCCAACTCAAGTCTTTATATTTTGAGTTGGGGAGGAAGGGGAGAAAACATTTTGTGCCCACCCATTTTTCCCATAAACCCACCCAGAATCTGCCATGTGGCTACACCACTTGTACATCCTCTCACATCCATGTCCTCCTCTCCTTCTAGCCCCTTTTCCCTCGACCTTGAGGTTGGTGCTTGGTGGGCTTCTCTGGCGTTTGTTTTATCAAAGAGGTATTCGGCATTCATCTCATCGTGAGATAGTTATAGTTTGGGCTAATGGCAAATCGGTCATCTATTCCCTACTCTTTTTGTTCTTCACTAGCTAATATTCAAAGTAACTGTAGCTAGGTCACTGTCTTTTTCTAAGCCTGAATGTCACACAGGCAAGAGCCATAAGCAAACCGCCAAACGACGTCCCTACTCCCACTTTATACCAAGCCACTGGAATCTACTGCCCCCACAAATCAGATTCCTTGAAGGACTCCTGAATTATAGGAAAGCAATAAAAACATACCTCTTCACCTAACTCCATTGCCTAAGGCCAGTGGATTACAAAGAAATATATATATTGGTATATGTCATAGAAACATAGAAGATGACGGCAGATAAGGGCCATAACCCATCAGGTCTGCCTATTCTACTGACCCACCCCCAAGTCTACTATCCTAGGGATCCCACTCCTGGTGACAGGTTCCCTTGGCTTAACCCTCTAAGGGATCCCACACGGGCATCCCATTTGCTCTTAAATTCTTGCATGCTGTTTGCCTCGATCACCTGCACTGTTAACTATATATTAACCTGTAACCCGTTCTGAGGTCATTGGGGAGAACGGGATAGATAACATTAAATAAATGAAAAGAAGCCAAAGTCCTGCTGCTCTTTTAGTTTTAAAATGTTTAGCTTAAAGAGAAATTGCAAACTCACTTTTTTCTCAAGGCTTATAAATATATGCTGGATTGAAAAGGGATCGTAATGTGGAAAACTTTCCCCTGCTAATATTGAGCTCCATTCAGAAATAGCCTTGACCTCTAACCTTTTCTGCTTCCAATTTCCTAGCTCAGTCTTCATGCACCATAGATTTGGAATTGCACTGGAATTGGTATCTATGCCACCAGTGGCACAGAGCTAGAGGGCTGACCTGCCTTTCTTGGAATTTCTCTAAAAAGTCTTCCTTCTGGAAACTAGACATGCAATAGCTGCATTTTTGGTTAAAAGATGAATTGTTGCCGATGAGATAGATATATCAAAACAAAACCTTTACCATATGTTTGACGTGCCCAGGGTAGGTCAAATCAGTGGTTGGTTAAATAACATTCTATCTTTGACAATGGCCAATTTAGATCATAATTAACAGGCAGGATCCCAAGAGGTAGATTCATCCCTTATTGTTCATGCTCAGAGAAACATAGAAACATGACAGCAGATAAAGGCCCATCCAGTCTGCCTGTCCGCAACATCTACTATCTCCTGCTCTCCCTAAGAGATCCCACATGTCTGTCCCACGCTTTCTTGAATGCAGTCATTTATTTCCATGTGATTTACTTGCCTCACCAAAGTGAGATACAACCAAACCCAAGTACATGCATAACATGAGCAAGAACTTAATTAAACTTTCTTTAAATCTTTCTGTGGTAATTGCTTTGACCGTGTCTCCCAGCCACAAATTCCACAGTTTAATTGTATGCTTTTTGGAAAAAAAATATTTTTCTGATTTGTTTTAAACATGCAATTAAAAAAAAAGTCATGCCCAGTGAGACCAAGGTGCATCGAGCCCAACATCCTGTCTCCAGTCAGGGTTACAAGTACCTGGGAGATCCCAAAGGTAGATTAGATTTCTCTTGGCTCATTTCAGGGATAAGTGACCTCCCACCCCTATTAAAACTTAGCTTACAGTTAAATAAATCATATGAAAACCATATCTAATAGTGAAGTATAGTAAAACAATTAAGAAATGATGAGTTTAGGGTATTTTTATCTTTATTGCTGACTTTATTTTGTATTTATTTGGAGAGAGAGCCCACTTACCAGGTGCACACCACTGGGGATAAGTGATGGCTTTCCCAAGTCTACCTGGCTACCTGACTTGGAAAAGCAGGTCTACCTGGCTACTAATTTTTTAGGGGCTTGATCATATCTTCTGACTACAGATCCCATCTCTTTGTGTCATAGAAAATCCCCTAGTCATTTGGAAAGGGGGAGCAGCCATTCTCTATTTCTCTCTTCCACCTGGTTCCTGGTTTTCTAGACTTCTCTCATAACTCTTAGTTGTGTCTTCTCTAATAGGCAAGCCCAGTCCATATTGCCCACTCTCTCATGGGGGAGGGGGAAAGAGCACCTCACTTTCTTCCGGATTTGCCTTTTAAAACTATCTTTCTTGTAGATGTACCTAATACTAGCCTTCAGCGCATTCTGTGGCAGCATATTCCATTGTTTAATTATGCATTGGCTGAACAAATACTTTTCTAGAATGAATTTCTGATCTGTTACTAGTTAGTTTAATGGAGGGGAAAAAATATACATCAAGAAAGGGACAAATTGGAAAAAACATTGGGTTTCTGTTCTGGACTTGCACAAATAATTTTTTTTTCTTGGTTTCAGGAGATGATTTTTTTATCTCTTCTTTTCCTACCTTCACCTACAGTATAATAAGCTTCCTTTGGCAAAGTGAACACTGCTATTTTATCTTTCTATTTTCTTCCTTTTTGTATTGTAAGATTACTCTGGTTGGTTGTTTCTTTGGACATTTTGATTATTGGGGTGAGGGTTAAATGTTTTTGTATATTGATTGGTTGATATGTTTAATTAAGAGCTGCAATTTGATTAAAAATTTTAATCACAATTAAAAATGTTTAATGACGATTAATTGCAAAATTAAAAGATGCCTGCCAATGTCTGTGTCCATCTCTTCCTCCCTTCCCCTTTGCCTTTCTCCCAGTCTAACATTATTTCTTCATTCTCTTCTGCCCCGCCTGGTGCAGTATCTCTCCTCTGCTCTACCACCCCCTCTCCTCCTCCAACCTGGTCCAACATTGCTCTCTCTCTGCTCCTCTGCCTCCCCCAAGTCCTACATCATACCCTTTTTTCTCTCCCCCCACCCAAACCTTCCAGGTCGCTTAGACAGCAGTGGCAGTGCAGCCAAGTCTATACACTGCCTGCTGCATAAGCACCCTCTAATCCATCCTGCCCCTCTCTGATGCAATTCCCTGTTTCCTCAGGTGTGGGATAGGTCTGAGGGAGCCTCAAGAGCAACCAGTGTATAAAGACACTGCACTGGTGCTGCTCACTTAACAACTTAGAAGGTGCGAGGGAGCCAGCAAGGGCGACAACTAACGGTAACCGTGTCTAATGTGAGCCATAGTTCCATTATTATTTTGTTGCAGTTTTCCAAATAGTTATTTATTTTTAGCATTTATATACCACTTATAGCCTAAGCATTTTCCCTATCTGTCCTGGTGGCCTCACACTCTATCTAATGTATCATGGGACAATGGAGGATTAAGTGACTTGCCCAAGGTCACAAGGAACAGCAGGGGATTTGAACCTTCAACCTCAGGGTGCTGAGGCTGTAGCTCTAACCACTGTGCCACACACTCCTATACTAGAGGCTTCTTTTTCTTTACTTTGCATTTTGCTCACTCCTTGTTATTAGTAGCTCAAAGTGAGTTACATTTGGGTACACTAGATATTTTCCTGTCCCCCAAGAGCTCACAGTCTCGGCTTTTACCCGAGACAATGGACAGCAACTGTCTCCACCATTAGAGGTAACATAGTCGAGTGCCGGCAGCCGCTACTGCTAGAGAGCTCTTCCTGATGAAAGGCAGCCTCTGATATCCACTTCTACAAATGAGCTCTTGGGATGTTTGTTAGTTGTCTGATTTGGAGAAGGGTTTGTGGTCTATCAGCGTTCACCCTGTAGGACCCACAGAGTCTACTGTCAAACCCCAGATCCCTGGAAGTTTGTGGATATTTAGCACTGAAACTTTCTTTAGGCTTCATAGGGTCAGGTTTTCACATGGAGAGAATGTTTGGATCCCAACAAATAATGCTGTTTTTCGTTTGTGCCCTCTTTCAGTTGGACCCACAGACAGTACAGACCAAAAACTGGCACATGGATGTGATTGAGATGAATGGCGTAAGTAGCACGAGTGGCAAATACCCACATATCTATAATCCCTGTTCTTTTACCCTGTGTTCTGTACCCTTTCTTTGTAATGAAATAAACCACCTGATTACCAAGAGACATGGTATCTGGGAGCAAGTGTATCCTGCTTCAAACTAGAAAATGTTCTGGAGCCCCAGGAAACAAGGCCTTCCCAGACTGGCTTAAAGGGTAATGGGATTTTATATACTACCTTTCTTTGGTAACATCAAAAAGCACAAGAAAGGAATGAAGACCTTACTTTTCTCAGAATACTTTAATTGATATTGGACTAATTGGGGGGTGGAGGAGGGAGTAATAATATGGTGAATATAGCTCACTACTTCATAAGTCGTACATGATAGGATTAAGCAGGATATACAAAGGAAGTTTAAATAGTAACTAAAAGGTTTAGTATGTATATTTATAGAGGTTAATGATATAAATAAGTATAATGATTGGATATAAGGTTATTTGTATTCTTAATTGTTAAGTCAATCAAAGGATAGACTAAGGTAAATAATTTGTATGTTTATATGTATAATGGACATCTCAGAAATCTAATTCTGTATATAACACCATTACTATGCTGTTTTGTCATAACTCCAGCAGTGAAGTGTTACACCTTGTGTATAGTTAGTACTGCAACTCATCATTCCTCTAGTCTAAACTAAACAAAACTAAACCTTAAGCTTATATACCGCATCTTCTCTATAAGAATAGAGCTCGACATGGTTTACAGTAAATTTTAAAAAATATATATAATAGGGATAGGGACAATATAGAAGAAACAAGATCACAATTTTGAAAAAAAGCCAAGTTTTCAGATGTTTACGGATTGATTGGAGAGAGCCCAGATCATACAACTGGACAGAAAAATTATTCCAGAGCTCAGTAATTTTGAAAAGAAGAGACTTAGTTTACCGAAGTTAATGTTCATATGTCCATCAAAGCTGCTCATGTAAACCACTCTGAATTAACTTAATAGTCATTATTGTTTATTTAAAGCTTTTATACCGCTAAGAGGTTTATGTTTTTATTGTATGCAAGAACTTTGTCCCTAATGGGCTCACAATCTTAAATTTTTTTCTTGCTTGGTTAAGTGACTTGCCCAGGGTCACAAGGAGCTGCAGTGGCATTCAAACCCACTTTCTCAGGCTACTCTCCTCTATAGAACTGAATCTTTTTCTAATGTTGCGTCTAACCATTTCAATATGTACCAGATAGAAGCATTATAAAATCCTATTTCACTAAAAAAAAAAAAGAACTGTTTTTTCTGCCTGCCTCTCCATGTCTCACTGTGTGCTTTTGTCTTTCTCATTTTCTTGTCCTTTAGATTAAAGTGGAATTTTCCATGAAGTTTACAAGTCGGGACATGAGCTTGAAAAGAACCCCATCCAAAAAGCAAACTGGTGTTTTTGGAGTTAAAATCAGCGTTGTAACAAAGTATGTGAAGCAGCTTCTGCTTTTTAGCCTTGGTTACCCAACCATAGAGAGAACAAATTATAGTACCCTCTCCAAATCCGCGGTTTTAGTATCTGCAGATTCGGTTATTCGTTTTTGTTTTTTTAAAGGAAACACTGCATCCTGGACCTTCCCCAGATCTTACCCTGGTGGTCTAGCGGCGACGCAGGGCAGGATTAATCGTCCTACGCTCCTGCCCCATGCAGAGCCGTCATCAAAATGGCTGCCGTGAGTTCCCGCTACAACGGGAACTCACGGCAGCCATTTGTTGAAGGCGAGAGACATGGGATTTATTATGTGGATGTTGTTTCACAGGACTCTTACTGTGTTTAGGATGTGCTGTATTTTAAACCTCTTGTGCTTTTGATCCCTCAGGCGAGAGCGTTCTAAGGTCCCTTACATTGTGAGGCAGTGTGTAGAAGAGGTGGAGAAAAGAGGCATTGAAGAGGTTGGAATCTATAGGATCTCTGGGGTGGCCACGGATATCCAGGCTCTAAAGATTGCCTTTGATGCCAGTGAGTTAACTGCAGGGCAAGATGGTTGGGGGAGTGAGGGAGGTAAGGGCAACAAGTGAAAATGATTGAATTTTGAAAGTTGGCAGAGCACCACTGCAGTGTATTAGAGAGCGGCAGCTGCCTGGCATTGATCAAGTTTATTAGGTGTTTATATACCACTTATCAAAGTTGTCCCTATCTGTCCTGGTGGGCTCACAATCTGTCTAACATACCTGTGGCTTTGGAGGACTGAGTGACTTGCCCAGCGTCACAAGGAGCAGTGTGGGGTTTGAACCCACAACCCCAGGGTGCTGAGGCTGTAGCTCCAACCACCGCACCACATGCTCCTCCCCTTTTAGCTCGGGCCTGACTAGCCTTCCAGTGCCAAGAGGGTTTCGCATCCTCAATCATTTTGAAATGTTGGCTCCTGTGCTGGAGATGTTGATGTGGCTGTGGGATTGTTGGAAAGTGTGTTCTTCAACAGGACTGACTTGACTTGCCTAGTTTCCTGTGCAACGATCACCAGGGGAGGGAGAGCAGTGTCTGCAGCATTTTGTGTTTTCTGTCCTGTAGTCTCATTTCTATGAATCGCCTTATTGACAATTGTTTGGATTAGAGAATGACACTGGGACAAATTTGTCCCCATGGGATCTTTCCACCTCCGTCCCCACGAGTTCTTCCCCTGCAAGCTCTGTCCTCATCTGAGCAGATGAGGATAGAGCTTGCAGTGACCTAAACTTTGGAATCTTTTTTTTTTTCACATTTTTAACATTATCATTTATACAAATAATAATAAAGAGAGGAAATTTCACAGAAAAAGAAAAGAAAAAGTAATTATAAACTCCATGGATTATGTCGCTAATTCCTCAAGTCCATATAATTGAGAGAGAACATTCTGGTATTAGCTAAACAAAACATTCAATATAATCATGATCATAAAGATCAAACATTATGGTGCTTTATACATCTGAACTCCAAATATTAATTCACGTGGTGTCTAACTAGCTTCATATTGTTGTAAAAATTGTTCCAACTGAATAGAGTCCCAATAAACATAATCATTATCTTTAAATTTAATTAAGCATTTACAAGGAAACTTCAAATAAAATGTAGCCCCTAAAGCCAACACCCTTGATTTCAAAGCTAAAAAAGCTTTCCTTCTCAATTGTGTTGCTTGGGTCACATCTGGAAATATCAATACATTATTTCCACAAAATTTTATTTGCTTATTCTGAAAGTAAGCTTTCATAATTAAAGATTTAACTATCTCTCTTGTACATGTTATTAATAGTGTAGATCTAGTTTGAATTATATCTTGTGAATCCTCTAGGAAACCAGTTAAATCAAAATCAATTTATTCTAACTGATCTACACCCAAATCTGCTGGAACTTTTTTCCTCTGAGGGATAAAGTATAAATTTGTTAGGGGTAGATTGTCTACGTCAGCCATCCCCAATACTTCTTTAAAATATTTCTTGACCAGTATTTCTGGAGACAATAAATGAGTTTTTGGGAAATTAACTAAACGTAAATTTTTTGCCCTCTGTAAATTTTCCATTTTCTCGAATTTCATATGAGTAATATGAGAATCTTTAACGGCTGTTGAAGATACTGCTTGCAATGTAGCCACATGAGACTCTGTTGTTCTAATAGATTTTTCCATAATCCTCAAATTTGAATCAACATTTTCAAACTTGTCAATCACTTCCTGTGAAAATTTAACATTCTGAGTCACCACTGACTTTAATAACCCCTCTATTCTAATATTAATTTGCCATAAATCTTTTAAGGTAACTTCCTGAGGTTCTACCTGGGAGTCTTGCAAATAAAGCCTCATCTTGAAAAGATAAGGCTTTAGGTATCACCCCATATACTAATGAGGACGATAACTGTTGCTCTGACACTCCCTCCGGTTGAAAACTGGAGCCAGACTTGGGCTCCAGAGCAACAGGAATATTGGGTGGAGGCGGTGGAGTTCTTCTTGGAGGACTAAGAGACGCCCTTGAAAGCGAATCAGCTCCCTGGCTGTGACCTAAGACACTGGTAGAAACCAGGTGTCTATTTATGGGACCAGGTAATATAGGCGTAGATACTTTGGCTTTCCCTTTCCTTTTTCCCATAGTACATCAAAAATTTAATACATACAGTTTTCTTCCTGTGTCTCCAAGGGGCTCCCAAGGGGCAGGAAGAGCCCCTTAGGGCACGCCTCTTTGGCCATGCCCTGCGGCCGCGGCATCTCTTTCACTCGCGGGAAGAGGACCCGCGTGACTTCAGGGCGTCTGTCTCTATGGATGCCCGCAGAGATTCAGCTCCCAACGCTCCAGCTCAAGTTGGTAAAAAGCGCTGCAGTCCTGAGCAGTAACAAGTCCCCACAAGGTAGCACTTCTATTTCCTGTGTCTCTCCCAAACTTTGGAATCTTCTACCAACTCATCTTAAACTTCAAAAAACATTAATTCAAGAAAAAGCTGAAAACATTCCTTTTTTCTGATGTCTATACCTAATTTTGGGCTTTTAGGCTACAGATCCAGTGTGACCAGTTGCACATGAAGATGATACCTCTTGTATTCTTCCCTCTCCCCCTGTTCTATTCAATATTGTAGTTCTCCCTCCGTTTCCCTCACTTTCATGTATTGTCCAAACACAAGCCCTTTCCCCCTTTTTTTATTGTAAGCCGCCTAGATATTTTGTGATAGGCGGGACATCAAGATTTAAATAAACTTAGATTCCAAGGCTCCAGGATGATGGAACATATTTCCCATTGATCTGACAATCAGGCCAGTTTCTCCAGCACTGCAGGACAGGCCTAATATAATAATATTGTTACGTGCCGTCGACTCTTGTTCAAGTCCTAGCAACTTGATGATATCATCAAGTTTTCATTGAAGAATACTGAAGTGCATTGCCAGGCCTTCCTTCTGCGCAGTATGAATTCGATGTTGTCGCTGTGGTCGCATCAAATGCGATCCTCCCCCTCCAACACTGCCCATCTTCTGCTGCCCAGATGGGTGGTACATTGTTAGTCTGGCATCATTAGTCTGTCCACTTTGGGAGGCCCTGCTGGTAGTAAAACTACCGATGGCATATCTTTCAGCTTCACAGATGTGTGCAAGTCCCAGTGGCTCGACAAGCCCATATACCATGACTGGAGATAATAATATTAGGCACCTTGAATTCCCTCTACATCAATCAAATTTCAGATCTATAAGCCCCTCCTCTCCCTCCACCAAATTCCTCCTTTTTCTCCCCTCCTCTCCCTCCCCCAAACTTAACAGTCATGATCATCTCTTGGCCAACACTCCAGAATGGTTCCATTATAGCACACGATTGGATATCATACTTTTAATACTAATTTAATTTTAAAGAAAATGTCTGTTGAGATTTTGGGTGTAGAGAGAGAGATCTGCGAGTCGTTGGCATAGAGGTGATACTGAAAGGCAGGGGAGGAGATTAGAGCACCAAGAGAAGAAGTATAGATAGAATAAAGAAGTGGTCCCAGAACAGAGCCTTGAGGTACACCAACCGACAGCGGGATGGTGATGGAGGAGGATCCACCACAGCATACGCTAAAGGTGCAATGGGAAAGCTAGGAAGAAAACCATAAGATAACAAAGGATTAGTGAGAGTCAAGGTTGCCACTCAGGGACAGATTCCAAGACTCACTGCCAGGATGATGGAATATATTTCTCCATGATCCCACAGCCAGGCCAGCTGTAACTCTGAATGCCTAGCACTGCACACCTGGCCATTCCAAAACATATTCCAAGTGACGCATGAGCAATGCGTTTTGATTTTTACCAAAATCAAAATATTTAAAGTAGTATTTCCTGAGCTCTGTTTATTTTACAGCTATGTTTGTATGGTTTCCGGCATTAGCTTGTCTAGTTCAGACGAGCTTTCTGGATACATATCGAGTCACATTGAGATTGCTTCCTAGATGGGGAAGGGGGAGTAGCAGACCACCAGCTAATACAGAGACCAGCTGCTCTTGGTCCCACTCAGTGTCATTGCTACCCTGAGCTGTGGTGAATTGAGGGGGGGGGTATGGATATATGATTTTAACACTGGCCTATGAAAGGCATCTTTGGCAAATCACACAGACCTCCTTCCCCACTTTATCACTAGGACCATTGCCAAACTATGATGTTTCCTGTTCCCTTTTTCTGTACTTTACACAAAAATGGGGTATTTTGTTTACCTTCCTGGTAATCACTCTTGAAGAAAATACAAAAATTAACTTCTAATCAGTTTTTTAATTAATACTTTATTTTCTTTATTATAGCTATTTTAAAATCATTCTGCCTAAATAGCAATACCATCAATCATAAGTATCCTAAATTGAAATGCTACTGGAATACTACAATACCAAATAAAGTGCTCAGTGATCTATGGACAGACTTAAATCTTATACTTATCAGCTTATCTAATCATGTTGATTTTTATTCTTCTTTGGCTTTACAAAGTTCATTGTTAAAGTTTATTTCAAAGTCCTCCCTGATGACGATTGTGGTGAAACTCAGCTTGAGTAGGAGGCAACGGGCAGCAAACGAAGCGGTGGTAACGCGGATAACCACTAAAAAAAATAGTTTTTAACGGACACTTTGCACAAGCACTAAGTCACTTTTTTGCACTGGGCAAGGCAGCGCCAAACTGGAGCCTGAATCGAGCAAGCAGAGCAATTTGTTCTCACTGTCTTCTTCATAAAGGCCTTTGAAATAAACTTTAACAATGAACTTTGTAAAGCCAAAGAAGAATAAAAATCAACATGATTAGATAAGCTGATAAGTATAAGATTTAAGTCTGTCCATAGATCACTGAGCACTTTATTTGGTATTGTAGTATTCCAGTAGCATTTCAATTTAGGATTCAATTTAGCATTTCAATTTAGCATTTCAATTTAGATTTAGGCAGAATGATTTTAAAATAGCTATAATAAAGAAAATAAGTATTAATTAAAAAACTGATTAGAGGGTAATTTTTGTATTATATGTTTCCTGTTCCCTCTCATCTGTAGAATGAATGACTAGGTGTAGGCAGGCCCTGCATGCTGGTGCTGGCTGCATGTTTTCATCTGGCACTTTTCTACGTAATTGCTTTTTTTATATTACAAGGGGGGGCGCTTGGCAGTGAATGGGGATTTGCTCCAATAATGTCTGTTCGGGCTCTCTTAGATAACAAGGATATCCTGGTGATGCTGAGTGACATGGATATCAACGCAATAGCAGGAACTCTGAAGCTCTACTTTCGGGAACTCCCCGAACCTCTGCTCACTGACAGGCTGTACCCTGCGTTCATGGAAGGCATAGGTAAGGTTACATGGCTCACCCTACTCTGCATTTATGGAAGAGTTAATAAAACTGAGGTAAGTTGCATGCCATAGTTGGCAAATAGTCCAGCTGCTGGGCATGGGGACACACTGCATATATGCTGTGACTGGTAAACTAAACTAAACTAAGCCTTAAGTTTATATACCGCATCATCTCCACGGAAGTGGAGCTTGGCACGGTTTACAAAGCTTAAAAATATAAGAAGAGAGGAGAAAGATTTACAAGAGTATATGAATAGAGGGAATATAAACAAGAGAGTAAATGGTTTTATGATAGAAAAAGTGATTATATGTTAGAAAAGAGCCAGGTTTTCAATTGTTTGCGGAATAATTGGAGGGAGCCCAGGTTCCGCAACGGGAAAATGAGATCGTTCCAGAGGCCTGTGATTTTGGAGAGGAGAGATTTTCTCAGTTTGCCTGCGTGGAGAATACGGTGTAGAGAGGGGAAGGACAGTTTATGTCTGTGGGCGGATCTGGTGGTAGCAGGCCTCGAGGCGTTAAAAGATAGTGGGATTAGGGGCGGAAGGATGCCGTGAATGATCTTGAAAGCGCGTGAATGATCTTGGTAGCGCTACTGCTGGACACAGGGAAAAAGTAAGGTGTATGTTATTTTTAATGAAGGCAAAGTTAAGCTGATGAAGGGCTCAGACTGAAGACCAAAGTTTTGATTATGATGGATTAAATTTGCCTTATGAAGCGACACTCCCCCTCCATATTCTTGGGTTTAGGATTTGCGATTTCAATTATTTGCCAGTCTCTAAACCACTCTGCCTCCTGGACCTCTCCACATCTTACTTTTAAAGCCTGATGGTCTAGTGCTGAAGCGGAGCAGGAGCAATCTTCCTACTCTCCTGCCCCGTGCAGAGCTGCAAACAAAAATAGTTGCTATGAGGTCCTGTGGTTTTGCGAGACTGCAGCGGAAACTCACGACAACCGTTTTTGTTCATGGCTCTTCACGGGGCAGGAGCATAGACAGATCATTCCTGTTCTGCTTCACCTCTAGACCACCAGGCTTTAAAATTAAGGCGTGGAAAGATCTGGGAGGTGGGGGTGGTTCACAGTCGGCCCTAAAATTGTTTACAAATTTTTGTTGTTCATGAAGGAGCTGTGCCTCTAACCCCTGTGAATTTGGAGGGGAGGAGTGTATTCTGCTTTGTAGTCATTTTGAACTCTCTCTCTCTCTCTCTCCTCTATCATGCTATCACTGGTGAGCAGCAGCATCTCTTTGTTTCTTGTTTCCAGCTCTGTCTGATCCAGCTGCCAAGGAAAATTGTATGATGCATCTCCTCCGCTCACTTCCTGACCCTAATCTCATCACATTCCTCTTCATGCTGGAGCACTTGAAAAGGTAAAGGGGAAACAGAAGCCCTCCTGTGCAATTGCAAAGTGACTCAGCCCAGGCGGGGCTCCACTGTTATTGCAGTGAATTTTACCCACTATGGAGCAACATTGCATTAGCAGTGTCATGTTTTGGTCGTACTACGATGCAGTGTCCTCTGTGTGATAGTCTGCACAGGGCCCAAATCCTCTAGTTATGCCCGCCTGTGTGACGGGGAATAAAGGCCTACTTTTAATGGGATCTACAACATATTTTAAAAAGTGTGTGCAGTGTTTCTTTGTTTTGCATCAGACTGTGGTGGCAGAACATTCTTTGTAAATGGATAAGCTGCCCTGAGTACATGGAATTGCTGTCAGTGATGGAAATGGCTTGTACTCTTAGGAATATTTCCTTGTGGTTTGGCTGCAGCCAGATGAGAAAATAAATGGGGGGATAAAAGTTGAACAAAAGCGTGGAGACATTACAGGGAAATCCGCTTTTTCCATCCTGTGTAGAACTACAGTAGTTAAACATTTTTTCTGTTGAAATATTCCAAACATAGAGAGTGGGAAGTAGAGGGGGGCCTTCTACCTTGGCCGTGCTGAGCTGCTGTTTCTGAATGATCAATCTGCTCTGGAACAGCTGGAGGGGCTCCAGGAAAGAGCAGCTACTGAAGAGAAACCACAAGAGTTTTCCGTGGTTAACAAACTCCAGAGGCTACCCTGCTTTTTAGTTTGTCTACCATTGTACCTGAAGCGTGCCTTGCAGTGTTGAAGACCCCCCAATCCAAAGGAGAGAAGCTAATACACTGAACAGATTGGGGCCAGTTTAATACGAGGAGATTTGGATGTAGTAGTAATTCAATAATAATCTCAAAGTAGTAATAGATTTGTGTGGATATGAGGTCTCAGATACAGTCTCCAGTCTATGGTTTCCTTCTATCTCAAACCTTTGTTTTTATTCTTCCAGTGGAAATTTGAATTACACTAGAAAATCTAAAGGTTTTTTTGTTAAAATGAATATTGCACAGGTTGCAGAAAGCTGGGCTTTCTAGTCTTTAGAAAAACTCTTTAGACAGGACTGTTTTGGGGGGAAGCACAGGATTTCTGCCCTTCCGGGACAGACTGTCTTTGTGCCCTTTCTGAGTTCTGTTCTAGTGTGATCCATTCTGAAATCTTAAACCACCAGCTTGGTTTCTTCCTTTCCAGGGTTGCCGAGAAGGAGCCCATTAACAAAATGTCCCTACACAATCTTGCCACAGTTTTTGGCCCAACACTATTGAGACCTTCAGAAGTGGAGAGCAAAGCACACACCAATCTGGCCTCTGATATCTGGTCACATGATGTCATGGCACAGGTAAGATTTGGGCTAGTATCTCTGCTATGCACTGCTTCCACGACAAAAGGTGAGCAAGTAAAAGATCAGAGTCTCTGCTTGCTTTGTACTGGTCCATTAATAGAGATGCTCACTTCAGACTGATACATAACCTCAATCAAGAATCGCCAGTCCTAGTTTTTGTATAAATCTTTCCTCATATAATATACATATCTGATATAGCCGACATTTAATGTATTTATCACACTGCAATGATTTTTATTTTCTTGAGGGGGAGGGGGGGAGGCTTTATAGGCCCATAACTTGAGCAGTTACTGCACACACCTTGGTGTTGCAGCGTCGGGAGGCAGGGGAAGCAGGGTGCATCGGGAAGCAGAATGTGTCGGGGGGCAGGGGAAGCAGGCTGCTTCGGGGAAGCAGGGTGGCTTGGAGGGGCAGGGAGAGAGAAAGAAAGAAAGAGGACAGGGAGAGACAGAAAGAAAGGGGGCAGGGAGAGAGAAAGAAAGAAACAAATGAAAGAAAGGATGCACAGTCAGAAGGACGTGCAACCAGAGACTCATGAAATCACCAGACAACAAAGGTAGGAAAAATGATTTTATTTTGAATTTAGTGATCAAAATGTGTCAGTTTTAAGAATTTATATCTGCTGTTTATATTTTGCACTATATTTAATGGGGTCCGGGATCCAGGGAGGATCCGGGAGTCCTGTCCCATTTTGAGGAAAAAAATTAATGGTCACGTTATCCTTGACTCATTATCATATTGTATGATTTTTTCTTTTTTATTTGCTGAAAACTTGTCTCATGATTGTGTTGTTAACTGATAAAATGATTAATGAGAATGGCTTATGATTTTATTTTACTTATTTGCATATATAATAGATTCTTTACTACAATGACAAGTAAGCTATGGGGTTCATTAATCAAATCTCTTTTGCACAAGGACTTTAATAATCAGAGAGACAGCTTTACTTAGCTTGCCTTGTCTTGGCTATGTAGTGACACATCGCCCTCTGCTGTAGGTAGGATGGTATGGCCATGACTCTTTAGGGAGGACTTATTGTGCTTGGCTTTTGCATGGCTCCTCTGGTCTAGTAAATGGCTCTATTAAGAACATAAAAATAGCCATAGTGGGTGAAACCAATAGCCCATCTAGCCCAGTATCCTGCTTCCACAGTGGCCAATCCAGGTCACAAGTACCTGACAAAAACCCAAATTGTAGCAACATTCCATTACCGATCCCAGGGCAGGCATTGACTATGTTATTATGAAGAGAGAAATTATTCGTAGTTTTACTTTGCTTCTTCTGTGGAAGGGGATAAAGCCATGATTGGCTCAGCTGTGGAACTCTTGGTAATTTCTATTAACCCTGTGTTGGTGGTTGTTGATTTCCAAATCTTTATAAGAAAATGTGCTCACTTGTTAATTGCTTTTACAGGTGCAGGTTCTGCTGTACTACCTGCAGCACCCCCCAATCTCCTTCTCAGAGCTGAAGCGTAACACACTTTACTTTACCACTGATGTGTAACC
Source organism: Geotrypetes seraphini (assembly GCF_902459505.1). Taxonomy (NCBI): domain Eukaryota; kingdom Metazoa; phylum Chordata; class Amphibia; order Gymnophiona; family Dermophiidae; genus Geotrypetes; species Geotrypetes seraphini. The sequence goes on from NC_047098.1 coordinate 36,288,210, forward strand.
CAGCAGTTGGATCCAGGAAGCCGGCACCAACTTCAACTTTTTATAAGAACTACACCCACACAAAAAATTCCTCCCCAAAAATTGGCATGGGAGAGGAGGCAGGCTCAGAGATTGTTCAGACTGCAAATGGGGCATCTTTGTACTAAGAAAAGGAACAGATCCTGTGCCCCTTCTCTGTACTAGCTGCGTCTTCTGTACTGTGGTGTTCAGCCATTGTTTTCATGTATATTTTACAAAACAAACACCAAGACTGGGAGAGAGCAAAAGCGCTTTGGACATGGACAACTTTCATTGCTCATTCAGATCTGACTGAATGTGGGCCAATGTGTCTCTCACCGTTCACCGTTTTGCCAAGTCTCTGCTGTTCCCATGTGCTAGGGCCTGCATCCCAAGAGGCACCTGTATGAAATGGCAAATGGAAAAAACTCAGCTGGACTGTGTTACCTGCTGGGCCTTGGGAGACCAAGTTTAAAGAACTCTGCAGGCATTCCAGCATAGAGAGGATGTGTGAATGGGGTTTGGGGGGGGGGGGCGGAGAGGTAGATGCTCTGCACAGCCCATGCTATTCTCATAGTATTGAGAGACAAGTTTGCCTGTTAATCTTCTTATCATGCTTCTTTTTCCCCTTGGTGTTTTTGTTACTAGCTTTCTTGTGAAGGACTATGAGTAGAGTAGTAGCTGGTAGACAACAGCCATTTTCCAGCCAAGGACTTTGGACAGTGTTGCTGTCCCAGCACTTTTTTCTTTACAGGACTGAAAGGCAGCTGATTCTATGTGATGAGTATTGCTCTGTTTGCTGTGTTGAATGGTGGAGGGGAGAATGTGTTGATGAGAAATGTCACCAGCAGCCTGTGCTTTTTCCCCTGATACAAATTTCTTTACCCTAAATTGGCAGGTAGAAAAGGGAGCTGGAACACTTTCGAATGGAAATCTGACATGTGCCCAGAATTAAGGAGTAGACGCACTTGTTGGAGAGGCTATGTAGTGTGAGCTTTTATAAAAGGGACATTCGTCGAAGCAGGGTATAGCTGCAGAGCTAAGCTCTTGCCTCACTGATGCCATAAGTCCTTCTTAACCCATGCTCTCGCTGGTGCCTCCCTGGTTTCTGCTTGAGAGATTTACGATATACCCGGCCCTGTGTTACGGGCAGGTCCTTTTTCATATTCACATTGGTGCGTGGATTACTGTATTTACTTCTCTTTTATAAATCCAATACTCGTGGATGTTGATCTTACTTGGAATCATCCACTACCTTGTCTTTTTGACGGTAGTTATTCTTTTGTGGCCTCAGCATCTCCTAGCTGATCTTCAGGACTCCCACAGGACTGCTTTAGAAGCCAAGACAAGGCTTTGCCCAGTGGTGAAAGGAAATGCTCTTAAGGTGTAGTTAGCTAATTTTTCCAGATTGCACTGTAGTTGAAATCATCGGTTCTCAGCCCATGTTCATCGAATGGTGTTTCCTAATGAAAACCAGCTGCTCATAAAAGCTACCATGGATTCTGCAAAAAGAATGTGAATGGTCTGTGGATTGTTCTCTATTCTTTTATCTCCTGTCTATGTAAAAATCTTACTAATTCAAAACTGAGGAGATTAAGGACCTGATGCAGTGCATTTGTCCCCTTTAGGCTTATGGGGAAAATGCACAGTTGGTAGGTTCCTAAATGAAGTTTAGAACAATTAATTTCACACAGTTTTAAGCTTCTAGGGTCTTCCTGAGTGCTGCCTTTTCTCTACAAGATGGCAGGACCTGGAATGGTTCCAGAAACCACCCTGTGGCTGGCTGACTGTAACCGACCTTCCACTGGGAAGAGGAGAGGTCTCTAAGGTGACAGCAGTTTGTCCTGGAAATTGAATATATATGGATTCATATCGGAGTGTTTGTCGGGTACAAATACCCCTTTACCAGGCTACTACAATCCTGCTGCTTGACTGACTCCAAAACGGAGAAGCAGACAGGCAAAGGTACGGGAAAAGAATCAAAATGTAGAGAAGAAAAACATATTTATATATCTGTTCTGAATACTGTACTTTATAAAGAGATGGCACTGGTTGAATTATAAGTATGTGCCTCTGAGCTGGCAGCAGCTGCAAGACGAGGATCAGCTGTACTTCTGTTTCATGACAGGGTGAATGTAGCCAAGGCCTTTGTGGAGGCTAAGAGAGGATCCAGCCCAGCCCTTCAGAAAGGTTATGTAGTGTCGCAGAACCTGAGGCACAAAATACATAAATAACCCTTGGGATCTGGCTTTAGCAGCTCCATAATAGCTTGGAACAAGACAGATAAGGATGACATGTTCTGTTGGTATGCACCAGGCACTAAATGACACACAAACCAGTGGTCCTGCATAAAGAACACTGCCAATGGAAAGAGGCTGGAATGGGCAAAGTGAAGAGGGGGGGGGGGGTACAGCATCCCCTTCATTTTTTTGCAAAGAGGGACATTCTATTGTCTTGGCTACTGCTAGTCAGAGAATTGTTTTATTAAGGTTTCACTTTGAGAAGTTGTTTAAAAGACCTTTTTTTATTTTGTTTCTGGTGTTTTGTTACAGTTCCTGTTATGATTGTAAGGAAATGAAACCCTACACAAGGAAATAATAATAATAAAGAAAGTTGATAAAAGATTGCTATGTTACTAATGCATAGAGAAACTGCCCATAGGGGGGTTGGTTGCCATTTTGGAGGGGGAATTTTCATCATATTAGTGTCTGGAAATATTTAGTTCTGTTTTTGAGCCTAAGGGACATATTTCCTGGCGTGGAAGGTTATGTTATTAACCCACCTTTCACTGTGTGTTTATTCTTTTATTTCTATCTCGCCTATTAACTAAGTGGGCTACAATAAAACACACATAATTAAAGTTACAAAATATCACATCCAAGCTGAAGTAAATAAAACCACTACCTCATTCACTCCCTTGAGACATGAAAGTGGTTTAACAAGGCTATACATTTATCGAAAGGACAGAACATCCTGTAGCACAGAACAGAAGAGATGATGATGTATTACACCTGCCTGCCATTACCCAAACAGTTCCAGTTCCACCATACCACAAAAAGCTGAGCTGAAGAAATGAGTCATAGGAGGACTCGCTTGGAAGAGAGCCAAGTTGTGGTCTACGGAGATGGGAGACACCGAACTAAAGAAGGTATAACAACAGGTAAAATCTAATCTGATTAATACAGGGTAGACGGCTCAAGGGCCATAATTCAAGTTGGGTTTTCAAGATTTCCACAATGAATAGGCATGAAATCTATTTGCATACAAGCTACATATGCAAAGAGATCTCATTCCTGCCCCTGATTCTTAAGTCTGAAACACATGAGAGGGTGTACAAGGTACCAGCAATGAGGATAGGTTAAGTGGGAATCCAGTGTCGAATGCATCACGCACAAGTAGGAGGACCTTGAACTGAACCTGGTGTGATACAGGTAGCCAGTGACTATGACATAGCAATGGTGTAAAATGATCCAATGTAGATGGGATTATACAGGCAGCCGCTAGTGGTTTTCTGCGCTGTCCGAAGATGCTTCAATTTGGAGGCCCTGACGCCACAGTAAACAGAATAGAATTACATTAGTCAAAGTACAACGTGGAAGTACAACAACGTGGAAGACAAAGGCGTGCGCCGAAGAAAAGTACTGTTTTTAGGGGCTCCGACGGGGGGTTTTGTTGGGGAGCACCCCCGGTTTACTTAATACAAATCGCGCCGGCGTTAGGGGGGTTGTAACCCCCCACATTTTACTGTAAACTTAACTTTTTCCCTAAAAACAGGGAAAAAGTAAAGTGTTCAGTAAAATGTGGGGGGTTACAACCCCCCACAATGCGGCACAATTTGTATTAAGTAAAGTGGGGGGGTTCCCCTAAAACAGTCGGAGCCCTAAAAACAGTAATTTTCTTCGGCGCGCGCCTCCAGGCTGCGCTCAATTGTCTGCTTGCGCTTTTGTCCCGGCGCGCTTTTGACCTGACACCGCAGATAACAAGGGCAGCTCTGTATTGCAGTGGCTGTGCTTGAGCTCACAAGAGCCCGTTCCACAGCTGCTGCAGCCATCCCATATTTTATATTGATTTTAATGAAGCGGAACTGAGGTTTTTTTATTTAAATTTCTAAAATACAAATAAGGAAATTTCAAACAAAATATCATGGTTATTTAAAGGGCAAAAGGGACATTAAAAGAAATCAGGCTGATGTATCAGGGAGAAAACACCTCTCTTTCCTCTACTATGATGGCATTGCTTCCATGGATTGTTGTAATATTGTAAACCTTGTTTTATTAAGAAAGGCTGAATATCAAATGAACTAAAACAGAAAATTCCTCACCCCTCAAAAAAAAAAATCCCCTTTAACCCCTATCAATATTCACACATCTCTCCCTATACATCACTAGATGCGCTGTGAAGGTCTATTTATGACTAGGAAAACATTTTTGGCCTCTGCTGAGTTTCTAACGTGCAACACTATAGCACATGTATTTTCCCAGGGTAGTTTCCAAATGAGCTAGTTCTAAATAAACCAGATTAGGGGGCCAAAATAATAAAGTGTACAAGGCTTTAGCATAGGGTGCCCTATGCAATAACATTTGCGCACATGGTAACTGTATGCAAATTGTCACATAGACACAGAGAACAATATTTAAATAAATCCATTAGCTATTTAGCACAGATGTAGAGAACTGGAAAAATAGCTAAATGTAGTACAGCATCCCGGGGAACTTGGTTCAATTCCTACAATAGCTCCTTGTGACCCCCAGCAAGTCACTTAACCCTCTGTTACCCCAGGTACAAAACTTAGATTGTGAGCCTACCAAGGATAGAGAAAGTGCCATCACTTTGGTTGTACCACAGAAAGGCAGTACACTTCCCCCTCCATATTCGCGAATTCCATATCTACGGATTCGCTTATTCGCAGTTTTAAACCTAAAAATACTTTTTCTTTTTTGGGGCTATTTTAAGCCCTGAAAGCCCCCCTTAAGCCTTACCTGGTGGTCTAGCGGGTTTTCAGGCAGGAGCAATCTTCCCACGCTCCTGCCCCGTGCAGATCGCTCACAGGAAATGGCTCGAGACACTACAGGAGCTCAAGGCAACCATTTCCTGTAAGCGATCTGCACGGGGCAGGAGCGTGGGAAGATTGCTCCTGCCTGAAAACCTGCTTGACCACCAGGTAAGGTTTAAGGGGGGGGGGGCTTTCAGGGCTTAAAATAGTCAGGGGAAGCAGGGGTTAGGGGCAGAACCGGCCTGAATATTATTCACGGTTTTTTTAATGTTTGCGGCCCGGCTCTGCCCCTAACCCCTGCGAATATGGAGGGGGAAGTGTATACCAAAACCATTATCCTTACAGACCAAATGACTGAGCGCAACAGCAGAGTTTAAAAACAGTCAAAAATTACTTAATTCTGTGGTCAGGCTTAGTAAGGATTTTTTTTTTTAATTTTTACTATGAACATAATAAGGCCCACAACTTTTTTTCTGGGTTCCATAAAGTGTACAATAAATAAATAGAACTGAGAAAGAGATGTGCTGGAATAAAGAACAAATGTATTTATGCACCAAAAGGTTGTGGCACCTGGAGTTGCATTAAATGACATGGGGACAAATTTGTCCTCGTCCCCACAGGAACTCAATTTCCCCCATCCCGGCTTGTGCAGATGAGGACAGAGCTTGCAGGAATGGAGCAAGGATAGGAAAATGTTCCTACGGGGATGGGGACAAATTTGTCCCTGTGTTATTCTCTAAGTTGCATGTTCTACACTGCTCTTCTGGACAGAAATATTGGTACTGCAAATCTTGTAGTCGCAGAGTAACATTCCAACACTTGCATCCGCGCAGGGCAGATGCAGCTGTTCATACTAACGTTTTGTACACAAGATATAACTGCTGCTAGTGCTGACCCATGTGCTTATGCATCCAGTCCACTTTCCCATGCTAGTGCATAGTTTTGTGGACTATTATACTTAGCTACTGCAATGGAGACCAAAACTTAGCATTACTCTTGCATTAAGATACTGTACACTAAGGGGCTCGTAATGAAAACTTAAACACATCTAAAAACCCGCCCAAGTCAGCACTTGGATGACCTAAAAGACAGGTCGTCCAAGTGCCGATAAACTGATTTTCTGGACGTATCATGGGACTTTTTAGGCCTTAGCACTAAAAGGGGTGTATATGGAGGAGTGGTTAGGGCGGTATGTGGGTGGGATGGGGCCGACCTAGACTAAGTCATCCTGCAGGGATAATCGAATGTTTTACTAGAATTCCTGGAGGAAACTTAAACGTTGTGAATTAGACTATATAAAACAAGGTAAAAGTGCCAAAAAGGTATCCAAAGTGAGCAGAGACAAAGTAAAGACCCACACACACTCCCCCAGTGTTCAGACCCCCTCACATACCACCAAGATCAGAATAAAAACATACATGCCTGTCTCTAGAACATCAGCATCTGGTATAGGAAAGCCTAGTAGAGCTGCACATAGGTCTCTTAAATAGCCTGGGGGTTGGCTAGTGAACCAAAAGCCCATAAACCACTGTAACCACTACATTTATGGTGGAACAAGCCCGCCCCCCCAAACAAGAATTGCCGCTGCTGGGTCAGACCAGTGGTCCATCGTGCCCAGCAGTCCGCTCACATAGCGGCCCTCTGGTCAAAGACTAGTGCCCTGAGACTAGCCCTACCTGTGTACGTTCCGGTTCAGCAGGCACTTGTCTAACTTTGTCTTGAATCCCTAGGGGGAGGGTGTTTTCCCCTATGACAGACTCCTTACTCTACTGCTATAGGTGCCACCTGTAGCCATAAGGGCTATTGGAGTTGTAGACAAGTGGGTTTTAAGGGTGTTTTGAGGGTATCACCATAAATTATAATGGTGAGGTTTATTTGGCACTCTTTTTGTGAAGTTCATAGTAGTGCCCTGTAAGGTGCCCCAGTTTCTCTGTTGCCATGTCTGGGTGGCCAGTCCATTACAAGATTGGCCCCTCCCACATCCAAATGGTCTTGTTCTGGGTGTTTCGGACTTGGCCAAAGTTTTAGTCGAAAATGTGATATAAAGATGGACATTCTGGTGGTCTGGACGAATAGCCTAGACGTCCAGATAGATGATTTAAAAAAAAAAAAAAAATTCTAGACACATTTTTCAAAAATGGGCATTTTCCCACTGCTGACTTTGGGTGTCTAGCGCCATACGTCCGAATCAGACTTGGACGTAAGTTTTGATTATGCCCCTCTAAATGTTTCTGCATTGGATCCTAGGAAGTAGGCACACAATCTCTGAGTTTTCAACGCTTGCATTGTGCCAATGATAGCTGCCTCCCAGAGCTCATTAAGATCTAATACCTACAGGGCACGACATCAAGATGGAGCTGGAAATTATTTTTAATCAGGCTCGGGGTGCTCAATCCAGTGGGCTCTACTTAAGTATCAGTCTGCCATTTTCTTGCTCTGATCTCTCAGCTCATTTATCCCCCACCTTTTATAAAACCGTAGCATGGTGGTAACAGCTCCAATGCTCATATGAGCGTCGAAGCTATTACCGCTGTGGGTGGTGCTAAAAAACATGCTGCAGTTTTGTAAAAGGGGGTGGGGTTATTAGTACTGAGTCTTCTATTCTCCATCTGTAGAACGCAATAGTCACTTATGCTTTTTTCCTTTATCACATCCAGTTTTCTTATTTCAAGTATGTTAGTAGTGGAAATGGGAATGTTACAGCTGAACATAACTTTTTCATGCTCCACAATTTTATCAGGGTCATGAACCCAGTGATTTTCTGATATTAATTGTTATAGTATTCTTATGTGTGGACTAGATAATCTTCCAGAAAAAGCTGAACTGGTGTATAATATAATGATTTGGATGTGATGCAGAATGTCCCGGTGCTTAACTAGGTGTCTTGTAGAATAGCTCTTGGTGGGAAATGTCTCCAGATGGGTTAGTTTTGGCCATACCACAACCAAGGGATAGGAGGAATGTAATCTTGAGCTCTCCCAGTTGCTGCCAATGCTCACCATATGTCACAGGGTCGCCCCTATTCCTAGTGAGGAAGCCTTGCCAGAGAAGGGAAATAGGATTAAAACCCTTGCAAGTATTCCTAAACTGGCTAGGGAGTGTCCCAAAGCAGCCTTGAGAAACACTTATAAGCCAAGCCTTCCAACACTGAAACCTCCTAAAGTGGGCATATCTGGTTTAGCTTTACCTAAGCCAGGTATAAAGAAACAAGTGGAAAGACTACATTTCCCAGCAGGCCTAGAGCCAGGGGCAGGAAAGAGCAGGGCTGGAATACAAGCCACTTCCAATCAGTCCCAAATTGGTTTAGGCCAGGTGAGGATCTCTGTGAGAGCAGGCTACTCCAATACACCTGCAGGGAGGATTAATCAGCTTCCTGCAGTGAGAGAAAAGGGAGTAACTTTCTCAAAGCAGGCGAGCCAGCTCTAGAAGCAGTGGAATCACCAGCCTGAGTACACGCCGGCTCCCAACCCAGCAAACCAGTCACAGATTGCCAGCCCAAGGAATTAAGAAGACACAGTCTACCTCCTGGCTATTAGACCAGGCAGAGGTGGGTGATACAGAAATTACAGAGTGGTGAAACTGTGTTTGGGCAGGACATTGAGTTGGCTGATGAAGACTTTGCACATGATATGGAGATAGAGGAAACAGAGCAGCCCATTACTGAAAGTATGGAAACAAACTGATCTTTTCCTGCTATGGCAGCTGGGAGAAAATGTGGAATGTGTATTACCTTAAGAAAAGGCTGGAAAGTTTTTGTGTTTGAAGAAAGTTTTACATTAAGAACCAGGGTTGTTTTTTTTTTTTTGTTTTCTCTTTTGGAGACTGTAAGCTGGGAACTGACTTGTTTGTGTTCTAAATGCTGCCAGGATACCAGGTGATACAAACCTGAAGAAGCCTATTGAAGGTTTTGATTTTTTTGTTCAATAAAGTATTCTTGAGAAATTGCACCTCTGACTCTGAACTGGTTGCTTTTCCTTTATTCCAATACCGAGCTACCATTAGAACCTCACATAATTGCTCGGCTTGAGGTTTAGGTGCACCTGCTGAGCCCAGCTTGGCCGCACCTGGTCACACATAATACTTGCATTGTGCCAAAGAGAGTTTCCTTCTGAAATTTATAAGATGTAACATGAATACGCAACTTATCAAGCCTCTCGCTTCCACTACAATGGGCAATATTTCTTGTCTTCCTGCTGATTTTCTTGTTCTGACTGCATTTCTGGGTACCTGATTATCTCTCCACATGACTCAGAGTAAGGACTGACCCATCTATGAATAATGCTTCCCTGTTTGAAGCAGCACATTTAAAAAAAAAAAATCCCACTCAATTTATTCACAACAAATAAGGCACTCCCAGGAACAGGTTTACCATTCTAATTCTCTTCAGTCACTTACTTTGAACAATCTACAGTGGTTCTTTGCTTGGGAATTGTGCTAGTGAATTAAATGGAGCACTGATGGCAAAAGTTCAACATTTTTTGGTTCATGGCCGTTGTGCTATTTTGTTGCAACTTTATCTTTCGGCAGCTTCTGATATTGTGGATCACGATATTCTTTTACAACTTTTGATTAATATTGGCCTGAATCAAAGTTCTGAATTGGTTCAGCGGTTTCTTGAAATTACGATCTTAAGTACATGCTAAAGATAAATTTTCTTTATCTTGGTCTCCTGTTTGCGGAGTACCCCAGGGATCTCCATTGTCTCCCATATTATTCAATGTATATATGATGACATTGAAATATTTGAATGTATCCACTTCAGAATCAAGTTTTACGTATGCTGATATTTTCATCTTGGTTGAATCAATTTAACAGTAGACATCAATTCTTGTATTTTAAGACTTCAAGGTTGGGCCTCCTTTGCACATATGAAATTAAATGTCACTAAAACTAAACTTTTATGGTTTGGCCCCACTATACATAATCTGCCCCCTTCTGTACGATTAAACTCTGGTGATACTCTGAAGATTGAATTCTCATCTAGAATCCTTGGGTTTATTCTGGACTCCATTCTTTCTCTGATTAACCAAATTAATAACATATAAAAAAAGCACAGTTACTTACCGTAACAGGTGTTATCCAGGGACAGCAGGCATATATTCTCACATGTGGGTGACGTCATCTACGGAGCCCCGATGCGGAAGCATTTTCAAGCAAACTTGATTGAAGATTTAAGTTTGCTCTGCTGCTCCACGCATGCGTGCCTTCCTGCTCCACTAGGGGGTGCATCCCCTCGTGGTCTCCAGTTCACTTAACTAGCAAAGCAGCCAACCTCGGGGAGGTGGGCGGGTTGTGAGAATATATGCCTGCTGTCCCTGGATAACACCTGTTACGGTAAGTAACTGTGCTTTATCCCAGGACAAGCAGACATGATAGTCTCACATGTGGGTGACCTCCAAGCTAACTGAAAAGGGATGGAGGGAAGTTGGCAATTTAAGCGAATAGATTTCGCAAAACCGATTGGCCGAACCGGCCATCGCTCCTGGACAGTGAGTCCAGACAGTAGTGGGAGGTGAAGGTATGAACCGAAGACCACGTGGCAGCCTTGCAGATTTCCTCAATAGGTGTGGACCTGAGGAACGCTACGGAGGCTGCATCGCTCAGACCTTGTGTCCCGTTACTCGACCATGCAGCGTGAGACCAGCCTGAGCGTAGCAGAAGGAGATGCAATCGGCAAACCAGTTGGACAAGGTGCGCTTGGAGACTGGGTGACCTAACCGGTTTGAGTCGAAGGACAAAAACAATTGTGGGACGTTCCAGTGTGACTGAGTGCGTTGGAGGTAAAAGGCCAACGCTCTCTTACAGTCAAGAGTATGGAGCGCCACCTCTCCGGGGTGAGAGTGGGGCTTGGGAAAAAACACAGGCAAGACAATGGACTGATTGAGATGAAAATCAGACACTACTTTAGGCAAGAACTTTGGATGGGTGCGGAGTACCACCTTGTCGTTATGGAATACCGTGAAGGGTGGGTCCGCTACCAGAGCTTGTAACTCACTAACCCGCCGGGCGGAAGTGAGCGCGAGCAGGAAAATCACCTTCCAAGTGAGGAATTTTGGATGGCATTTGTCTAGGGGCTCAAATGGAGGTTTCATTAGTTGAGCCAGAACCACGTTAAGGTCCCAAACCACCGGGGGAGGTTTGAGAGGAGGGTGGACATTCAGAAGACCCTTCATGAAGCGAGAGACTAAGGGATGGAGCGAGAGGGCTTTCTCTTCCAGGGGCTGATGAAAGGCCGCAATCGCACTGAGGTGTACTCGAATGGAGTTGGTCTTTAGGCCGGAATGAGATAATTGAAGCAAATAGTCAAGGACCAGAGGGACGGGGATCGACACCGGGTCCTGGCTGTGGGAGGAGCACCAGGTTGAGAATCTGGTCCACTTTTGAGAGTAGCAGGTTCTCGTCGAGGCCTTTCTAGAGGCCTCCATTATCTCCTTGACTGATTGAGACACGGGGAGAGCAGTCAGGGGGAGAGGAACCAAGCATTCAGATGAAGAGATTGAAGATTGGGATGTAACAGCGAACCCTGACCCTGTGATAGTAGAGAGGGAAACAGAGGCAGAGGCAGTGGATCTCTGACACTGAGTTGAAGTAGAAGGGAAAACCAAGGCTGGCGTGGCCAGCGAGGAGCAATCAGGATCAGGGTGGCTTGTACTGTTTTCAGGTGGATAAGCGTCCGCAGTATCAGAGGAAACGGCGGGAACGCGTACAGGAATCTTCCCTCCCAGTCGAGGAGGAAGGCGTCGGCCTCGAGCCGGTCCGGGGAGTACATCCGGGAGCAGAAGAGAGGCAGCTTGTGGTTGTGGGGGGATGCGAATAGATCTATTTGAGGCGTCCCCCACTTTTCGAACACCTGTCGTAGGATCTGAGAGTGCAGTGACCACTCGTGTGGCTGGAGGAGGCGGCTGAGTCTGTCCGCCAGACAGTTTTGTTCTCCTTGTATGTACACCGCTCCAAGGAAGGTGTTGTTGGAGATTGCCCATTTCCAGAGGCGCAGGGCTTCCCGGCAAAGGGACCAAGACCCTGTTCCCCCTTGTTTGTTTACGTAGTACATTGCTACCTGGTTGTCGGTTCGGATGAGAACCACTCGGTCGTGGAGCAGATGTTGAAAAGCTACAGCTGCGAGATAGATGGCCCGAAGCTCTAGCACGTTGATGTGGCAGCGACGGTCTTCTGCTGACCACATCCCTTGAGTGCGTAGGCCGTCCAGATGGGCTCCCCAAGCGTACTCCGACGAGTCCGTGGTGAGTATCTTGCTGTGGGGTGGGGTGAGGAAGAGCAAACCTTTGGAAAGATTTGAAGAGTCGGCCCACCAGCGGAGCGATCGTTGCAAAGAAGGCGTCACTGTCACGGGGCGGTCGATCGGGTCCCGGTCTTGACGCCATTGAGAGGCCAGGGTCCATTGAGGAATTCTCAGATGGAGGCGGGCGAAGGGTGTGACGTGGATGGTGGAGGCCATGTGGCCCAGAAGAGTCATCATCTGCCGAGCTGATACCGAGGTCATCAGTGAGATCCTTTGGCTCAGACTTACTAACGCCTCTAGACGCGGAGGGGGGAGGAAGGAACGGAGGCGAACCGTGTCCAGCGTGGCCCCGATGAACTGTAGGGACTGGGAGGGGCGTAGTTGGGATTTTGGAAAGTTTATCTCGAACCCCAGACTTTGTAGGTAGGTAATAGTCTGTTGGGTCGCTGAGATAACCGCTTCCCTGGACGAGGCCAGTCAGCCAGTCGTCCAGGTAGGGGAATACCTGGAGGCCCTGGGAGCGTAAGGTTGCTGTGACCACCACGAGGCACTTGGTGAAGACCTGAGGTGACGATGCTAGGCCGAAGGGGAGGACACGGTATTGTAGGTGCCAGTCCCCTACCTGAAAATGCAAGAACTTGCGGTGAGCGGGGTGCACTGGGACATGTGTGTACGCCTCCTTCAGATCGAGGGAGCAGAGCCAGTCGCCCTTGTCGATCAGGGGGTAGAGGGTCGGTAGGTAAAGCATCCGAAAGTTGAGAGAGTATCCTGATGAGATCACGCCAAGGACCCATGCGTCCGACGTGACTTGTTCCCAGCGAGGGTAAAAGGCTTTGAGGCGACCCCCGATGGGAAGGAGGCCTGGGACTATGGCGGAAGGGGCCTGCCCCCTTCCGCATATCCCGTGAAAAGGACGGAGATGGTTTGGTAGTCGCAGGCGGTTGGGACTTGGGCATGGCCCGGTGGTGGGCTTGCGGACGCCTGGGTGGAGGCCGCGAGAAGGTAGGAGTGGATTTTTGTGGGTAGCAGCGCGGAGGGGCCCTATACGGCCTGGATGCGGGCGGTTTGGGTTTTTGTCGGACGAGGGAGGCAAACGAGCGTTCGTGTTCGGAGAGGCGTTTTGTAGCCGCCTCGATAGTGTCATCGAACAGTTCTTTTCCCACGCAGGGGAGGTTACGGTCCTGTAAGTTGGGGTCCATGTCGACCAGGCGTAGCCAAGCTAGTCGGCGCATGGCGATAGCAAAGGCTGCCTCTCTGGAGGAGAGTTCGAAACCATCGTAGGCCGCGTGGAATAAATGGAGGCGTAGGTTGGAGAGGGATTCCAACAGCAGGCTAAACGCTCCTTGGCGGGAGGCCGGTAGGTCAGTCTCAAAGGCTCTCAGTAGTCCAATGAGGTGTTTGAAGTAGGATGTGAAGGTGAAAGTGTAGCTTTGTACCCTAGAGGCCATCATCGCGTTTTGATATAGTCTCCTGCCGAACTTGTCTAGGGTTCGGCCTTCTCGGCCTGGGGTGCCCGCCGCTGAGACCTGGGAGGGGTAAGCCTTTTTTAAGGAGGATTCTACTAACAGCGACTGGTGGGAGAGCTGTGGTTGTTCAAATCCCGGAAAGGGTACTGTACGGTACTTGGCCTCCATTTTGGAGGGCACGGCTGTGACCATATAGGGTGTCTCCAGGTTCCTGAAGAGAGCCTGTTGGAGTATCGGGTTAGGCGGTAAGCGAAGGGACTCTCTGGGCAGTGATGGCATATCCAGTTCCGCTAGGTACTCTTTAGAGTATCTGGAGTCGGACTGGAGGTCTAAATTCAAAGCGTGGCCCATGTCCTGGACAAAGCGTGAGAAGGATGGTCGGGATGTTTCCGAGGCCCCGTGCGGGGTCGGTGAACGAGACCTCCGTCGGGTGGAGAAGGAAGGGGAGGCTTCTCTCGAGTAGCGAGGTTCCTGCTCCGATCCAAGCTCCGAGACCGGGGAAGCACTTTGAAAGTGTTCCGGGGTCGTGGATCTCCGACGTCTCGAGGAGCCCCTCGGAGACGATGCCGGGGTTCGGGGTACCGATCGATGTCGAATCGGTGACCTCGACCCGGACTCCCTCGGTGAAAGCCCGAAACCTCGGATCGGAGCCCCGGTCCAAGGGGGAGTTCGGAGGATGTGTGGGTTGGAGAGTGATAACTCTGTCACCCTCAGCGGTCCCGTACGAGGTGTAGGTGTACGGCCTCGTAGAGTGGGGGAACCCCGGGCCTTCTTAGAGGTACGGCGGTTCGAGGTTTGTCGGTTTAGCCTGACGTTTTGCCCTGTGGCGGTCTGTGGAGGGAGAGCGCCTCGGGTGCCTCGGCGAGGAGTCCGAGGAGGATGAGATGCGGCGAAGTTTGCGCACTTTTCCCCGAGGTGGCTCGACGCGAGGCTCAGGCTGGTCTGGCACATGCGGGGTCGAGGCAGAGGCCGGTTGTAGCTGGGCCATTGCAGCGGACAGCTCCGACGAGATCATTGCTCGGAGTAGGTTCTGGAAGACGGGCACGGACAGCATCGAAGGCATGTCCCCTGCCTCGGTGCACTCCACCGGGGGCGACCTCGTATCAGAGTATTCCCGTGTGGTGGCGGCACGGCCCGAAGGCTTGGAGGGCTTCGTCGGGGCTGTAAGTATGGGAATTCCGCCATGCGTCGCCGGTGTCCCCGAGGTTGGTTTCTTCGCTGGTACAGAACCTGAAGAGGGAAGAGGGGACTTACCCGGAGCCGAGGCTTTCTGTTGTCCCGAGGACTTCGGAGTCGAGTCTCGAGGCGATGCCGAGGTATTCGGGGCCGAGGTCAAGGCCGGGGCCGACCTCGAGGCCGAGGTAGAGGGTTGGTCTGGGGCAAAAAGATCCGCCATGCGGGCTTTCCTTCAACGGAGGGCCCGGTTCTGGAAAGTAGCGCACTGGGGGCAGGAGTCGGTTGGATGAGCGGCCCCCAGGCAGAGGATGCACCGGCGATGCGGGTCTGTGATGGAAAGAAGCCGCTCGCACCGGGTGCACTTTTTAAAGCCGGTCAAAGGCCGGGACATAGAATCAAAAGTGGCCGCGGCTCGAGTAGCCACGCGGCCACGGGGACCCGGAAGCCTCCGGGTCAGTCAAACGAAGCAGGAATCAAGTTGAAGAAAAACTTTCGCGCACAGCGACTTAAACGATGAAAAAACAAGAAAAATCGCGGTGCTAGAAGGCAGTTGGGGCAGAGCCTGAAAAAACACGACTTCTAGGCTCAGCGGAAAATTTTGAACTGGAGACCACGAGGGGATGCACCCCCTAGTGGAGCAGGAAGGCACGCATGCGTGGAGCAGCAGAGCAAACTTAAATCTTCAATCAAGTTTGCTTGAAAATGCTTCCGCATCGGGGCTCCGTAGATAACGTCACCCACATGTGAGAATATCATGCCTGCTTGTCCTGGGATAAATGCTTCTTTAGTCTAGGGATGTTAAGGAGGGTTCATGTGGTTTTTTTTATCAACATCATTTTGCTGTATTGGTCCAGGCTATTGTATTGGCTTCTCTGGACTATGCAAATTCTTTTTATATTAGTATAAGTAAGTGTAACTTAAAGAGATTACAGCTGATTCAGAACAGGGCTGCCAAATTGATCTTTGGTAAGAACACATACGATCATGTTACCCCATTACTGAGAGAATTGCATTGGCTCCCGGTATATTGGAGGGTTCAGTTCAAATGTGCCAATGTTGTATTTAAGAGTCTATATGGGGCCTTTTCTCCATTATTTCCCCTTTCTTTCAACTCTTCATCGACCTCTTTCTACTAGAAGCATACATAAATTTAAACTAGTATTCCCTACTAGAGGGATTCAAACTTTAGGTAGACTTTCCCATTCTCTGACATGTACCATCTGGAATGATCTTCCTTCAGAAATCGGACTTCTTTCCTCTTTGATATGTTTTAGAAAAACCCTGAAAACATATCTGTTCCATAAATTTTTAGATGACAAATAAGAGATGGTAATAGATGAACTTTCCTATCCAATTATTGTTCCCTAATATTACTTTGGTTAAACTTTTGTTAACCAGTTCGAGTCCCCCTGGGGAATGACCCAGTATATAAGACTAAGGATTGGATCCTTTGCATTTGCAACAATTTCTAAGCAAATAGGAACAGAGCAAGGATAAGAAGGTTGAAAATAAATGCTGATCTTTATTAGGAATTAAAGTAAATACAGCACATAAGAAGTTTAATTTTTTTTTTTTTGTAATATTATGTAATATGTTTAAGTAATTCCTCCATTATGGTGGGCTAGAAAGATTGCATTGTGAGGAAAAGGTTTGTTTACTTGATTGTTATATGGTTTTGTTATCTTTACTCTTTACTGTTCGGTTTGAACTGTAATATGGAAAAAAAAAACTGGCTACGAGTGAGAACACGCTAAGGCCACAATGTTATAACAACCATTACCCAAAGAAGGAGGATCAAGCTTCCTATTAAAATTAAAGGTTAAGAGGAAAACATACACTAACTACTGAGAAATTATTTGAGTGGTAGGTGCTGAATAAAAAGATTTAATGAAAAGGACACTGCTGAGGAAGCATTCATAAGGAGTCATGGTCACTGCTTCAGGATACCACCTAGTGGCTGAAGTCAGGGACTACGTCTGCAGAGTTTCAGAAGGAGTCTCCAACCTAGGTCCATCCCTGCAATGCCTGGACGAGAAACATTGAGGAAAAACTCCCCAGATAGTTGCAAATAAAGGTTCATTGTTCCAACTTAGCTGTAAAGTACAAAATTAGGTGGTCATCTAGGATGGCAAAGAACAGCTACAGTCAAAGAAGCACGAGCATAGACATAAGAACATAAGAACATAAGCAGTGCCTCCGCCGGGTCAGACCATAGGTCCATCCTGCCCGGCAGTCCGCTCCCGCGGCGGCCCAAACAGGTCACGACCTGTCTGAATCACCAGAAGGGGCTCCCCTGCCACCTTGGCTTCCCATTGAAGTCCCATCTTCCCATCGAAGTCCTAACCCTCTGGTCTTGCGCATGCACGACCTGGTTGGGTTTCTATACTTATTAGCTTTCTATACTTGTGTTACATCCCAGCTCCTCCCTCAGTATCCCACGATCCCTTTATCCCTCAGGAATTCGTCCAATCCCTGTTTGAATCCCTGTACCGTACTCTGCCTGATCACTTCCTCCGGTAGCGAATTCCAAGTGTCTACGACCCTTTGCTTGAAAAAAAACTTCCTTGCATTTGTTTTGAACCTATCTCCCTTCAGTTTCTCCGAATGCCCCCTCGTACCTGTTGTCCCCTTCAGCCTGAAGAATCTGTCCCTATCCACCCTCTCTATGCCCCTCATGATCTTGAAGGTCTCTATCATATCTCCCCTGAGCCTCCTTTTTTCCAGAGAGAAGAGTCCCAGCCTATCCAACCTCTCAGCGTATGGGCAGTGTTCCAGCCCTCTTACCAGTTTCGTTGCTCTCCTTTGGACTCTCTCAAGTACCGCCATGTCCTTCTTGAGGTACGGCGACCAATATTGAACGCAGTATTCCAGATGCGGACGCACCATCGCTCGATACAATGGCATGATGACTTCCCGTTTCCTGGTTGTTATGCCCCTCTTTATGATGCCCAGCATCCTGTTGGCTTTTTTCGAGGCTGCTGCGCACTGTGCAGATGGCTTCAGTGATTCATTCACCATCACACCCAAGTCTCTCTCAAGACTGCTGTCTCCCAACAATGCCCCCCCCAATTTGTAGTTGAACAATGGGTTCTTTTTCCCTATATGCATGACCTTGCATTTTTCCACGTTAAAGCACATTTGCCATTTGTTTGCCCAGTCTTCCAGTTTGTCCAGGTCCCTTTGTAGGTCCTCACACTCCTCCCTGGACCTAACTCTGCCGCACAGTTTAGTATCGTCTGCAAATTTTATAACCTCGCACTTTGCCTCCTTTTCCAGGTCATTGATAAATATGTTGAAGAGTAACGGCCCCAGTACCGATCCCTGTGGCACACCGCTTGTGACTCCCCGCCAGTCAGAATATTGTCCCTTTACTCCGACCCTCTGCAGTCTACCCGACAACCAGTGCTCGATCCATCTGTGCACATCCCCTCCCACCCCGTGGTTCCACAGCTTCCTAAGCAGCCTTTCATGTGGCACCTTGTCGAAAGCCTTTTGAAAATCGAGGTAAATGATGTCTATAGGTTCCCCATTGTCCACCCGACTGCTTATTCCCTCAAAGAAGTACAGAAGGTTCGTTAAGCATGACCTTCCCTTACAGAATCCATGCTGGCTTGTTCTCAGTAGGCCATTTCCCTCGATGTGCTCGCAAATACTGTCCTTGATCATAGCTTCCACCATCTTCCCTATAATTGAAGTCAGGCTCACCGGCCTGTAGTTCCCGGGGTCACCCCTCGATCCCTTCTTGAAGATAGGTGTGACATTCGCCAATTTCCAGTCCTCTGGTACCTCTCCAGTTTTCAAGGATAGGTTGCAAACATGCTGGATTGTGCCCGCTATTTCTTGTCTTAGTTCCTTTAGAACCCTTGGGTGGATCCCGTCTGGGCCCGGCGATTTGCCGCACTTTAACCTGTCTATCTGTTTGAGGACATCCTCCTTACTTACCTCTATGTGTTCCAATTTTTCAGCCTGTTCTCCACTCATGAGCTCCTCTGAGTCCGGTATATTAGATGTGTCTTCTCTCGTGAAAACCGACGAGAAGAACGTGTTCAACCTCTCAGCTACCTCTTTATCCTCCTTAATCACTCCCTTCCTATCCCCATCGTCCAACGGCCCCACCTCTTCTCTCGCTGGTCGCTTCCCCTTTACGTAACTGAAGAATGCCTTGAAGTTTTTCGTCTCCCTGGCCAGCCCCTCTTCGTATTTCCCTTTTGCTTTTCTAACCTCTCGGTGGCATTCCTTTTGGCATTTCTTGTGCGCCTGGAGATTTTCCTCCGTTGGGTCCTTTTTCCATCTCCGGAAGGATACTTTTTTGTCATTTATTGCCCTCTTTACTTCTGTTGAGATCCAAACCGGGTCCTTTGACCGATTGTTCTTGCCGCCTTTCCTGAAACTGGGGACGTACATTCTTTGTGCTTCCTGCAGGGTGTCCCTGAATAGGGTCCAGGCGCTTCCTACAGTCTCCATCCTAAGAATGTTTCTGAGCTTCCTCCCCACCATTTCCCTCATAGCAACATAGTTCCCTTTCCTGAAGTTGAGCGCGGTTGTTGCGGTCCTCCTTACTGTGGGTGTCCCCCTTTCTAATGTGAATCTGATCGCGTTGTGGTCACTGTTGCCTAGTGGTCCTCCCACTTCTACCCCTCTTGCAGGCCCCCCTAATCCGTTTAGGATGAGGTCAAGAGTAGCACTCCCTCGTGTTGGTTCTCTGACTAGTTGCTCCATGAAGCAGTCCCTCACAGCTTCTACAAATCCTGTTTCCCTAGTGCAGTTGGAGTGACCCATACTCCAGTCAAGGAGTGGATAATTTTCAAACAACCCATTTAACCTAGGTAAATGACTTTTGGAATATTTCTCATTATATATGAACACAAAGCATAATATTCAAACTGTTGATGTCCATTTTACAGGGCTATTAAGATATAGTGATGGTGAGATAACAGTAATTCTGGGGTTATAAATCTCAAGGGGGGGATAACAAAGTTGAAAGTTTGTCTTGAAGCCCTGGAATGGGCAAAGGCTGAAGAAATAGGCACCACTAGGAACAATTCATTTAATACAGTAGAATATGTTATTACAAACACCATTTGATTGCTTTGTTTTCTCTTACCATTAAAGGTATACATTTAAAATTACACAGGTTTTGTATTATGGCTGAATTTAATAGGCTAGTTTGGGGCTGATCAAATATTTTACAGTAGCCTATGCAAAGCACCAGCCAATCATCTCATAAAACTGAGTAAACATAAAGCCAGTGGCATAGTAAGGGGAGTGCGGTCTTCCTAAGGACACCTCTCTGTCCCCTTCCTCTTCTTGCCACACAAGTCCCCTTGCTTCCCCAGTGTGAGGTTGCTGCCCGCATCGGGGCTCTCTCTGACATCACTTCTGGGACTCATGACGTCAAAGGGTGCACCGAGACCAACATGGGCATGCTGCTCACGGAGAAGTATAAGAGGTATGGGGAAAGGGAAGGGGGTGCGGAGAACAGGGCGGGGTGGGGCGTCGCTCACCCTTACTACGCCACTGCATAAAACTATATTTTTTCCTGTTAGAGGGAGTACCACACACCACTGAACTGCCTCATCCATATAAGAAGCCAACTGCAGTCCATTGTTGTTTTTTCAAACCTAAAGGTAGCTGGCACACACATTTCTATATATGCTGACAGCTCCTGCAGTATACACACATCTAGGACCAATACTGACAGGCCACAAGGAGGGCTGCTCTCTCTTTTGAATAAGGAAATTCTCGTCTGCTCCAGCGATGGGCCTCATTGAGCCTAGTGCACAAAGTCAAAAACTGATTGCCAAGAATCTCGGGCACAGAACATGAAGTTGGCGAGAACTGGAGAGCAGCAGGAAACTGTAGAAACCCGAGCTGGAAATCCTGGGGCTTGATGCTACCACTACCGGAGGTAATAATCTATTACAGCGGAGAAAGCCGCAAAACCGCCGCACCCAATGGTACCTGCCTTCAGGCCAGCTGCAAAAGAGGAAAGAACAATGAGAAGAAATCTATTCTTGATGAAGGCCTTGAGCAGGGCACTTAACTCCTTTACTGCCTTTATGGCCAGCACAGTAGTCAAAGAACGGCAGTACATTGATATTTACAAGTATTACATACAAATGTATAAGAATAGAAAAGCGTAAAATGTCTCTTGGCACAAATGAATCGGAGAACATGTTCACCATCAATCTGACCAAAGTTGCCCTTTAACTGAACACTGCAAAAGCCAAAGACGGGCTTATACCTTTCTCAGTAGCTCAAGGTACACTAAGTATTTTCTTGTCCTCTAAGGACATAATGCAGTAGGCTTTGTGCATAGTTCTGGGCATGCCCTACTTAGACAAGAGTTTTATATATGAGCTAACTGTATGCAAAGCCTCTGGTAGACGTATGCAGCACATCTAAATCCATGCTACTGTGAACATAAGGCTGAGTGAAATACCAGAGCTTTAACACAAGGTCTGAGGAAGAGCAAAAAAGGTTAGCTTATTTTTCTGGGGTAGTGTTAGTAAGGCAGGCTAGGCAGACTAAATAGGCCATTTGGTCTTTATCTGCCTTCATTTTTCTATTTTTCACTTTCTATGCCTGTTTCTTCCATTTATTGTGAGTATAAATGACCTGTAACTTGTTTCTAGCTTCATTAGTTAAAAGACCAAGCTGAGGGGGGAGGTGCATTGAACAAAGTTTAAAGTGCTGGACTGCTGATAAACAGGCATTGGTACTACTCAGACTGCATTTTCATGCATTAGCATATACTGTATAATGCTCTCTGTGCATAAATACTTTTATTTTATATACAGACTAATACATGCATAAATTCATACTGACACTTGGATTGCATGTGCATACAAGACATAATTGCCACTAGTGCAGACCTGTGTGCTCACCCATTTTAGGCTGAATGCACATAATTTACACTATTTGCATGGTATGTTTACAAGAGAGGGCAAAGCTTTTGCATAATGCTTGTGTTAGGAAAATTGTACGTTGAACTTTAGAACAGAGCTCTAGAACAACGGCATTAGCCTCTAAGGCAGCAGTCTCAAACTCAAACCCTTTGCAGGGCCACATTTTGGATTTGTAGGTACTTGGGAGGGCTGCAGACAAAATAAGAAATGACAACTTTGCATGAGGTAAAACTCGTTATAGTTTACAAATCTTTCCTTATTTACTTCTGATAATTTCAGCTGTGCACAGCTGAAAGCAGTGCAACATGCAGAAAGTGAAGTTTTGATAGTTTTTAACTTTCTGCATGTTGCACTGCTTTCAGTTGTGAAATTAGAAGCAATTAAGGAAAGATTTATAAACTATAATGAGTTTTACCTCATGCAAAATTCAGATTTAGATTCTAAAGTATCAACTGGTGTACGCGATTGTCCTCTCCACTCCACCTCACAATCACATACAGACGCAGGAAAGTGCTTGCATGAGGTTACAGCAGTGAGGCCGGCAACGTTCCAGAACAACTGTATCATAGCAAGGGCCTCAAAATAGTACCTAGCAGGCTGCAAGTTTGAGATCACTGCTCTAAGGTCATATCTGAGACAAGGATTATTTTATTTATTTATTTTAGTATTACGTGACCTGCCGAAGATCGGCAGTGAGATCTGAACTCTAGCTTCTCTGGTTCTCAATACAATGCTCTCTATTCCATGTTAAAGATTCTTTCCCCACCTCGGAAGCCAATAGCCCCTCCAGTAATGCAGCCACTGATGACACTGTTCTTCCAGTCAGACTTCCCTCGATACTTGGAGAGAAAAAAGGAGCACTGTTAAGTAACATAAGTACAAGCTGTGGCCCTACAGCATCAATACATGTGTTAGAAAATGCAATTGTCAGAACATTCCCATTTTTCATATACATGCCAGTATGGCACATTTATTGGCTATCTTGATGCCATGTGTCAGGTTCAATAAAATCAAACATGACTCAGTTTCAGGTTGAATATTGAGTGGCACAGCTGCAAAAATAGTAGAAACCAATCCACTATTTTGGGCACTTTGGTCTAAAGAGAAAGTATATCAAACAAAACCGGTTTTATTGCATGCTGAATAAAATGCAACATTCAGAACTATAAAGTATTTCATGTAAAATTTACAGGACCGGATGCAATCTGAAGAACTCTGAAATGAGGCTGCAAAACCAATAAGAACCTTAACATTTGGTAGAATTCAGCAAGCACCATGCCATGCAACTATGCACAGAGAAATATATTAACCAGCTGGCATCAAGAACAGCTGTATGGTAAAGGAAGATTAGGTTCTTACCTCAATCTTCTATCAAGTATAAAGGAACATGAGCCTTGACCAGTGGGTTATCACCTCTACCCGTGAGTTTTTGAAAAGGAATCATCTACAGCAGGGTTGTCCAATGTCGGTCCTCGAGGGCCGCAATCCAGTCGGGTTTTCAGGATTTCCCCAATGAATATGCATGAGATCTATTCGCATGCACTGCTTTCAATGCATATTCATTGGGGAAATCCTGAAAACCCGACTGGATTGCGGCCCTCGAGGACCGACATTGGACACCCCTGATCTACAGCTTTTCAGCTCCACCTCTTTGTCAGTAGGCAGTCCCCATCGCCTCAGCTCTTACCAAAGCAGTTGACTATCCCTAAAAAAGGAAAAATAACAAGGAAGGCAAAGGGAACATCCTGACCAAGTCAAGTCTTTTCTGCTCTGCAACAGACAATTAATTAAAACCCATGAACTTAATACCAACAAGGGGAACCCAAACAAGGCACCTACCAGAGTGCAACCAGCACTAACATTTAAACAGTTATTATAGGCTCTTCCACAGACATTGCCATAGCGAGCTATCACATCACATATTGAATTTGCAGACAGTAAAAAAAAAAACTATCATCTTCATACTCTTGTTTACTCCAAGGCTTATTGAGGTAAGAACCTAATCTTGCCTTTCAGTGCAAAAAGAACATGAGGCTTGACGAGTGGGATGTATCAAAACTGAGTCTAGGGTGGGACAGATGAGCCTGCTGCTAGCACTGATGACCCAAAAGCGGTTTACATCTGCATCATCACGTCCACCCTGTACAACGTTGTGAAAATATGAAGAGTGGACCATGTAGCTGCCCTTCAAATATCCTCGGGTGGAACTGCCCAGATTCTGCCCATGAAGAAGAATGACTTACTATTTTTCCACATCCCTGCGGAAACTCATTTTTCCTGTCCCATCCTGACAAAGTTATTTTCCTGTCCCTGCCCCATTCCTGCAAGCTGTCCTCATCTGCACAAGCCTCAAACACTTTAAAATCATAAGTGTCCAAGGCTTGTGCGGTTAAGGCGGAGCTTACAGGAATGAGGCAGGGACAAGGACAGCAACAAAACTCACCAGGAAATTGAGTTCCTGTGGGGACAGGGAAAAATTTGTCCCCATGTCATTCTCTACTATTTACCATAGCCAATGTGCGCAGACGCAGATCCATCTAGAAATAGAAACCTTAGATGCTGGCTTTCCCAATCTACCAGAACTGGTGAGCACAAAAAGATGATCTAAAAGATGAGTGTCATTCGTCACCTAGAGATAACGGAGAACTCTCCCTCACATCCAGTAGCTCCAGAACTTTGTCCTTTTTCTTTACACCTGCAGCCTGGAATGCAGGCAGTCGGACTTCCTGATTGACATGGAATGCCAACACCACCTTTTGCAGAAAGGAAGGCACCATGCTTAGAGACACACTCGCCTCCATAAATCTAAAGAACAGCTCTCTACATGACAGAGCCTGAAGGCAATAGCTACCAGGAAAACCATTTTGACGGTAAAATTCATCAGCGACACCTCTTGCAAGCGGTTGTATGGGTCTCTACTGAGGGTCCGGAGTACAATGTTAAGATTCCACGTTACAAATGGTTGTTGAATGGGTGGATACTGTTTTTTGTTTCTTGTGTTTATCCCTAGTATCCCCAGCCTTGATAAAGAACTGCGAAACGCGTTGGCACAGGGGAGCATTATTGCAATGCTGGAGAAACACAAGTGAACTATGAATTAGTACTACTTTTCTAAAAAGCCAAGTTATTCAAATTATTTATATTTAGCTATGCAATGAAACAGTACATTAAGAGTAAAATGAGCAGGGATGAATGAAGAAGTGACAGATCCAACGAGCTAGTTTTAACTCCAAAGGTCAATCTGATATCCTGCAGATGCTATATCAAAAATATTATTCTTGCTAGACCACTGTGATAGTTTTGACTTTTTCACTTTTCAGCCTGCCATCCAACACAAAACTGGCATGATACAGGGGTAGAAAGGCCTAGGGAGTCCAAATATATTGATTATTAGTAAAATCGAGGTGTTTTGAGGCAGATAGATACTTTTAAATTTAAAATCAAAGATGGCTGCCGCAGCAGTGTTTTGGCACTAATAAATGCCCAGGGAGAGATGAATAAAAGTGAAAAAAAATTCAGGAAAGAGATTTTTGGAAGTAGGAGACTGTACAGAAAGCCTCAGAGACCCTCAAAACTATCATTTTGGAATCACCCTGAAATCTCCCATAGACAGTAATAGACTATACTGACAGAATTGCCTGGTGCAGTGCATGCATCAGCTCACACTGTAACTGGTCAAAGAAGAAAATTCCTACCTCAGACAATTATTTAAGATTCTCTAGAAGCTTGTCTCTTCGGGTTGCCTTTTAGACAGGCACTGAGAGCCTGAAAGACTCAACCCCACTAGCTCCTCATGTATCTTCGGGGGGGGGGGGAGGAGGATGCAGCAGCCACCCACTACAGCCCTCTGGATCAACATGGTGCCACTCAGCCTACGCTCTAGTGCCTGATACACAGGCAAGTTGAACTCCCAGAGGAATGCTCCCCAAGCTATCTTATGTGTTAGTGCTGGCTAGCTAGGTAATAATAATAACTTTATTTTATATACCACAGTACCACAAACAGTTCAGAGCGGTTTACAACGTAAGAGACTGTACATTTACAGCGAAGATACAATGAGAACTGTACATATTCAGTAAAGGTGTTTAAACAGCGAAGAACAGAGATCACGTGATGCACTGAGCACGGGCGGACGATGGCTGCCTGAGCTCCCGGGCCCCGAGTCCCGAACAGTTACCGATCCCCGGGGACGCGGCGGAGAACGGCGAGTGGTCGCGTGTGGTGTGGGGTGCGCATGGACAGGTTCTTGTCCTCCCCCGCGTCGCCGATGGCCACTCGCACCACCAAGAAGGACCGCGATCGCCCGCAGCTTAGCGCGGACAAAATGGCGCCGGCCCCATCTTCGGCCATACACCAAATAGCGCCGGAGGCGCTGGCGGCTCTAACAACGGCGGTGACGGCAGCGATACAACCCGGTATGGACCGGCTTTCTGACCAACTGTCCAACATAGAGAACTTACTAACAGAGACTACCCGCAGAACAACTGTTTTAGAGACCCGGGTCTCTGGCTTGGAAGATACACAGAGGACCCAGGGGACTACCTTACAGGAGCTGCAGGCACTTACCAAAAAGCAAGCAGAGAGACTGGAGGATTTGGAAAATCGCTCACGCAAGTCCAATTTGCGTTTTTTAGGCATCCCGGAGACAGTACCTGGACCTAAACTGCTACAGGTCCTGGAGGTATGGCTGACCAATACTTTTGCTTTACGGGAGAGCCTGGGCCCGATACGTTTGGAACGGGTGCATCGACTAGGCAGGGAGCAGGCCCGGGAGGCGCGGCTTCGCATGGTCATAGCAAAAGTCTTGAACTACAATCACAAAGTTGAAATACTGTGCAAATATAAACAACTTCGTGAGGACCTTAAGTTTGAAGATTCTGAGGTGCGCATTTTTCAAGACTACTCCGCGGCCCTGACCGAGCGCAGGAAGCTATTTTACCCGCTTTGTTCCTCCCTGGCAGAAAAGAAAATCCGTTTTCTCTTCTTATACCTAGCTACCTTATATATACAATATCAGGGTCAATGGCAAGTCTTTGATTCAGCTGTGGAGGCAGCCACATTTATGAACACCCAAGTGCTCTTCCAGGCGGACCTTACATGACTGAATACTCACTTCATGGAAGCACTCACCACATTCTGATGGTTGCACTTTGGTTTGGAGGTTTCCTGGGTGCTTAGATTCCCAAATGCAGGGGGATCGGGACTCTTTCTTTCTTATGTTCCAACTTGTTGATATGGACTGGGTTTGTTCAGAATTGCATTCCAGTGGACACAGTTATTGGGATTGTGTACTTAATTTTGCTGTCCACTATAAGTTTAATTGTTACTGGGTTCTTATGGGCCTGTTTTTGATCTGTGGGTGACTCGGGGCCTGGAGTGGCATTAGTTTGTGATCTCTCACACCTATAGGACCGCCTTGGGGTGGACCTTTAGTTGTGACTGCATACTGATGCGAGAGGGGGGTCGACAGGGGGGAGTGGGTGGGGTGGGGGGGAGTCCTTTGCTCAGTTGGAGGTATGTAAGACAAATTTGGAGGCAGGAGAGTCTGAATTATGCAGTGGACAGGCATGTGGTTTTGCAGATACTTGGGCAGGTCCTAAGTAACACATGGCTACCCTGGGTGAGGCTGGGAGCCTGGGGTGGTTGGTTTCTACACACTGTTACTTTTTTGCAAATATTTCCCATTTCCATAGGTCATAGCTAATACTCTGCGCCTAGTGTCATGGAACGTATTGGGCATTACATCCCCTATTAAACGAACCAAAATTTTAACACAGCTCAAAAGACATAACGTAGATATCGCATGTTTGCAGGAAACCCGCCTGACGGACGTGGAACATCAGAAATTGAAGAGGTCCTGGGTGGCTGCAGTCTTTGCAGCCTCTTCCCCTCAAAAACGGACGGGGGTAGCAATATTAATTCGTAAGACTTTACCCTATACTGCCAGAGTGATTGTAACTGATCTACAGGGCAGATATGTACTGTTACACTTGACGGTAGGAACATATTCCTTCTTTCTTTTGAATGTGTATGCACCTAACAAATATGATCATTCTTTCTTTGAGGGCATTGCAGCATTGTTACTAGAGCGTGTTGGGGAACCAGTCTACATAGCCAGAGATTTCAATTAAGTCTTAGACCCGAACTGTGACTGATCTATGCCAGGACCGAACACCTGCGTGTCCCAAACTAGGGGTATTCCTTATCTCTGTGCCACTTTAGATCTAGTGGACCCCTGGAGACTTTTACACACCACAGAAAGGGATTATACCCATCGATCCAGGGCACACAACACCCAATCTAGAATAGACTATATCCTTGCCACGAGTAGGGCCTTTCTGAATGTAGATGCAGCAATGATAGGCCCGACCGTGATCTCTGATCATGCATTGATTTGGATCGATGTGAATGTGGGTTTTAGTATGCGGGGCCCAGTACGCTGGCGTTTTCCTAGTTATTTATTTTCTGATGACCACTTCCAAAATTATTTAACATCTAAGTGGGAAGCCTTTCTTGAATTTAATGGTAAGCATTGCGACAATCCGATGCTGTTTTGGAGCACCGCTAAGGTAGTGCTCAGAGGAGATTGTATAGCTTATGTCGTAGCGCGAAACCGTCGTTTGTCTCGAAGTATCCTTAAATTAGAAAAGGAACTAGCATCCGCCAAACGCCATTATACACAATACCCAACACAAACTAATAGGGAACGCTTAATATCGGTGGAATTGACCCTTAATTCGTATATACATGAGCGTACAGTCAAAATGCTTCTATATCAAAAATATCGTTACCACCGCTACGGTAATCGGGCTGGGAAATTGTTGGCACGGCTGACTGCACAGGCCAGGGGACATCGATATGTGTTGGGATTGAGGGACGCTAAGGGACGTCTGCAACATTCTACTGCTCACATTGCCCAGACTTTTCATTCTCACTTTCAGAGGATTTATGGTCGCCAGGACTCGGGAGCAGTATCCCTTATTAGGGATTATATAGCAGATTCTGGTTTGTTGCCACTCTCTGACCCAGATATAGAAAATCTTAATACACCCATTACCCCTAAAGAATTGCAAAATGCCATCCAACGCCAAAGGAATTTTTCGGCTCCAGGGCCGGACGGCTTCACGGCAGAATTCTATAAGATGTTATCAGTTCAACTAGGTCCCTTTTTACGGGACTACTATTCTCAGACCATACAGGATGAACACTTTCCCACTGAAGCAAATGAGGCCTTAATCACTCTGATATTGAAACCAGGAAAAGAGAGCGCTGCTCCCGAGTCCTATCGTCCCATTTCTCTTTTAAATGTGGACATTAAAATTCTTTCTAAAATATTAGCCGATAGACTAGCTACTCT
This sequence comes from Geotrypetes seraphini, assembly GCF_902459505.1. Taxonomy (NCBI): domain Eukaryota; kingdom Metazoa; phylum Chordata; class Amphibia; order Gymnophiona; family Dermophiidae; genus Geotrypetes; species Geotrypetes seraphini. The sequence continues at coordinate 36,317,347 of NC_047098.1, forward strand.
TCTCCCGAATATTATTGCACCGGCACAGGTAGGTTTTGTGAAAGGCAGACAGGCGGTACATAATGTTAGAAAGGCCCTATTATCACTGGCCCATACACAATCCCATAATACACAGATGTTGCTGCTTAGTTTAGACGCAGCCCAAGCTTTCGATCAAGTCAATTGGAATTATTTATTTGAGGTGTTGGACTATCTGGGGATGACAGGTTGGTACGCCAGAGCGATAAGCACATTGTACTCGACACCGAGGGCGAGATTGCTTGTTAATGAGATCATTACAGCCCCTATTTTAATTGAAAGGGGTACCCGAAAGGGGTGCCCTTTGTCTCCCCTCCTCTTTTTGTTATACTTGGAGCCATTTTTCCGGACAGTGACTCTGGACCCCGACATAGTGGGAGTGGACTTTGGGGACTGCACTATCAAAGTGTTAGCTTTTGCAGACGATTTATTATTTACACTGACTAACCCCACGCATTCCATTGCTCATCTGCTGCAGGCGCTAAGGGAATTTAGATTCTACTCGGGCTTTACTTTGAATTATCAGAAATCTATAGCTCTAGCTAGTCCGGCGGCTCTACAGCAGACATGGGTGGGAGAGTTTCTTTTTGCATGGGCGACAACATCGATTCGCTATTTGGGAATTTGGATTCCCAGAGACCTCAAAACTCTTTACGACAGTAATATTAATTCCCTCATGCAAGACACCTTACAACATCTACAAAATTGGTCCTCTTTCCCACTCTCAGTAGCGGGACGGGTGGCTCTTTTTAATATGGTGCTCTTTCCCAAATGGTTATATCGCTTTCAGGTGTTACCAATACTCCTCTCCTATACTCATAATACACGTTTAATTAAAGGTTTACAATGTTTCCTGTGGGGTGGTAAACGACCCCGTATGCAATTTCTTAGGATGTGCTTACCTAGGGAACGAGGGGGCTTTGGTTTATTAAATGTTCGTTGGTACGCACTGGCATGCCAGATGAGACATCTCAATGATTGGTTTAGGGGGACATCAGATTTTTCTGCTACTCCTTTGGAATTATCTTTGTTGGCTCCGTACCATGTAAGCTATTTCTTGCATGTGGCGGACCCACAGATACGTCCTTTGGTGTCTCCCTACCCGATATTTGCGCCAGCGCAGCGAACCTGGAAGTGGGTATGTAAAACAGCAAAGTTGTCTTCTGAGGTTTCCTTCTATTTACCCATCCAGGGCAATGGAGCTTTTCCGCCTTGGCTGCAAAATACATCCTTCCAGAGGTGGAGTACGCTGGGATTACAATATCTTTTCCACCTATTTCTGGAGGGGAGAATTGCCACCTTTGCAGAATTACGTCAGACATTTGATTTATAGCCAACTGACTTTTTTGCTTATTATCAGATCCGACATTATGCTCAGTCTCTACCTGGGGAACACCTAACCGAAGATGCCCAGGAGGCCCTCTCGGAACTTTTCAGTCTTTCTGCACAACAGAGGGTTCCTCTTCGTTTTCACATTGTGGGAATCTGGGACTGTCAATCGGGCACTAATTTGGCCATCTTGGCGACAACATGGGCAGAGGACTTGCAATGCACTTTAACAGACCAGCAGTTGCAGCGGGTTTTGAAACATATTCAGAAGGTCTCTCCTAACATTACGCATTGGGAAATGCAATTAAAGATAGTCTTGCGACTCTACATCCCGCCGGAACGAGCAGCTCGGATGGGGATTACTACATCTCACTCCTGCCCGAAATGTGATCAGGCTCACGCTTCTTTAGGTCATATGCTATGGACTTGCCCTAAAATTTTACAGTTTTGGAGATATTTGGGACACTACATAACGATGTTATGGGGGAGGCGATGGCTTCCACAACCAAGAGCACTATTCGGATTCTACAATATAGCCACGCCCAAACCCAAAGGCATGTCGGCTTTCCTCACTAGAGCGCTTTTGATGGGGAAAAAAGCAATACTTACTAACTGGCTGTCCCACGATCCCCCATCTTATGCACAGTGGCGATCCCTGATGATAATCCAAGCTACATTGGAACGAAGACTGGTGGGAGCCTTGGATCGTGGCCTTGGTCGTAGATTCAGTCTGACCTGGGAATGTTTCTGGCAGGATCTTACTCCGCATGCCCGCAGCAGATTATTGAACCTCTAAGTTTGACTCTTGCTCTCACTTTTTGTTGTGGTATTGGACTCCTGGGGTGGGAAGGGATAGTTTGTACTGGTGTGCTTTACTATTTTCATAATAAAAACTATTTGATCGTTAAAAAAAAACAAAAAAACAGCGAAGAACAATGTAGATTTACCATGCAGGAGATTGTACATATACTACAGAGATATATATATATATATATAATAGAGAGGCAATGCGAGAGGCTTATAAAGAACAAAGCAGTGTACCAAACCAATACAGTCAAGAAGACAACCAGTATCAATTACAGGATAGAGGTATTTGATTATTTGGTGATGAGGGGAGTTCAAGAAATTTGTCGTAGAGGAAAGATTTGAGAGATTTCCTGAAGGATGAGTAGGATGGGGCAGATGAGATGAGGGTGGTCAGGCAGTTTGTCCATCTGCCAGCTTGATATGAGAGTGTTCTATTGAGGAATCTTTTGTGGGTGCATCCCTTTGGGGAAGGGTAGGTAAACAGGTTGGCATTGCACGTGCGAGTGGTTCCAGGGAACACGAAGTGGTGAGACAGATATATCGGGGACAAGCCAGTTAGGGTTTTGAAGCAGAGGCAGGCGAATTTGAAGATGACTCTTGCTTCTATTGGCAACCAGTGCAGTTTTCTATAGTAAGGGGTGATATGGTCTGACTTTTTGAGGCCATAGATTAGGCGGACTGCGGTATTTTGGATAAGTCTCAGTCGTTTGATGGTTTTCTTGTAGGAGCCCATATAAATATTACAGTAATCCAGTGTGCTTAGGATTAGGGATTGGACCAGCAGTCTGAAGGAGGGGAAGTCAAAGTAATGTTTGATGGTACGGAGTTTCCAGAGGGTATAAAAGCATTTTTTGACCTGGGCGTTGGTGTGGTCTTCGAAGGTCAAGCAGCGGTCTAGGATGACTCCAAGGATTTTGGTGCCCTGTGAAAGGGTTGCCCTCTCCCCCAAACTTAGACCTCTGAACTAGAGGTTGTATCTTCTCCCTAGCAGATATGTCCCAGCCTCGCACTTCGGATTAAAACCCAAAAATAATTCAGTTGCAAAGCAGAAGAAAAGGCACCTTTTCAACTCTACTACTATTATTAAATATTTCTATAGCGCTACCAGACGTATGCAGCGCTGCACAGAGTCACAAAGAGTAAGCAGACAGTCCCTACTCGAAAGAGCTTACAATCTAAATAGGCAAGACAAACAGGATGTTTGGGGAACGGTAAATCGGCGGGCTGGGTTGGAGGGCAGAGGAGTATGTTAAGGATTGAAAGTTATATCAAAAAGGTGGGTTTGCAGAAGGAAAAACTTGAGGAGATGGGGACTGCCCATTGACAAAGAGGCCAAGCTGAAAAGCGGTACATGATTCCTTCTGAAACTCGTGGGTAGAGCTGAATAACCCACAGGTCAAGACTCATGTTCCTTTTGCACTAGAAACTCAGACATAAGCATGCAGATATCTGGCTACTGCCAGTTTAGTCCAGCGCCCACCTTCATATCTGTTTAGCCCATGCTGGGCAAGAAATGTACTGAACACTGTCAATCCTTACTTACTGATTCTACCAGACATTCTGTGCATGAGAACACTGCACCCACTATGGCAAAGTTTTTTGCATACGACATTCCTCTCTGCCCCATATCTTTCAGGACTTCTTTTGCTGTGGGTGTCTTATAGGGATCCTTAGGGTCAAAACCCACATTAGTATCAATCCCTGCTGTGAACACACCAAATGCTCCTCCCAGGACAAATCCTAAAACAAAGCAAATGTTAAAATTATAACTGCATACTTTATATTACACTGTAAGTTCTGGAACCAGCAGGCAGTTGGAGGAGCATCACAGTCTCATGCACTGCAATACAGCCTGAGATAGCAGTGCCATCACAAAGCCTATCTAAAAAAACCACAGTCAATTTGTTTTGAGGGTTTCATCAGTGATAATTTTCTGTACTCAGTCTTGACCTTGTACAGAATCCTGCAGGGATTTTATAATGTGCTTTAAGGTGTTTATAACCAAAATTTTAAAAAAAAACTGCAGAAGTGATGTTCATGATGCAGGCGTTTATTAAGTCAATAAAAAGATGCAGAATTATAATAAATCAGAAGAATCTATCCGTATTTCAACTAAACAGTCTTCCTCAGGGATCCTAAGGTTTGAGGTTTCAAGGATAAAAAGGCAAATGTGGATGCGAGCAAAATCTACAGAAGAGACTGCTTCCTCAGTGTCTTGAGACCTCAAACTCTGGAAAATGCCGTGCTGAGAGAAAACCACCCTAAGCAATGCATGGGGCGTATTGGTGTAAGGCAGGGGTGCCCACACTTTTTGGGCTTGCGAGCTACTTTTAAAATGACCAAGTCAAAATGATCTACCAACAATAAAATTTAAAAAAAACACACTGTACGCATAGAAAATGTTAATTATCATTCCTATTCCAGGGTTTTTCAAAGAGGTCAAAGCAGATGACTCTATGCACTATCACCTCAGTAACAACCATACAAAAATAGACAAATATACCCCCCTCCCTTTTTACTAAACCACGATAGCAGTTTTTAGAGCGCAGGGAGCTACGCTGAATGCCCAGCGCTGCTCTCGAAACTCATAGGCTCCCTGCGCTAAAAAACTCTATTGCGGTTTAGTAAAAGGGGACCTTAGTGTAAAATATAGACAGCAGATATAAATTGAGACACATTTCGATCACTAAATTTAAAATAAAATCATTTTTCCTACCTTGTCTGGTGATTTCATGAGTCTCTGGTTGCACTTTCTTCTTCTGACTGTGCATCCAGTCTTTCTTCCCTTCTTTCAGCCTGTATGCTTCCTCTCCTCCACACCTCATTCCCTCCCCCAACTTTTCCTTCCTCTTCCCTGCCCTTTCTTTCTCTCTGCCTCCCTTTCCTTTTTTTCTGTTTCTCTTCTTTCCTTCTGTCTCCCTGCCTGCCCTTTTTCTTTCTTTCTCCCTGCCCTCCCCCAAGACACTGCCACTGCCATCGGGGACCCAAACTGCCATCGGGGACCAGGACCCAAACCGCCACCAATAACAGGCCCGAAAGCCGACGCCGCCCCAACCTCTCCCTGCTTCGGCCGACCAGCATCGCGAGGAACTGTTGGGGGAAATGCTGCCGGGTCCTGCCTTCGCGGAAACAGAAAGTAGGCAGGACCCGGCAGCAAGAAGAGGAAATGCTTCACTAACCTGTCTCCCGCCTTAGCCCGTAGCGAACGCTTGCTTCAGGGCTCTCAACATGTGCGTGCAGGCTTCCCTTCTCCCCCCCCCCTCCCCCTCCCCGGGCATAACTTCCGGTTTCGGAGGGAAGAGAAGAGAAGCCGGCACGCACACGTTAGAGCCCGGAGCATAAGTTCGCTAGGGGCTGAAATCTCCAAGCCGGTTTTTTGGGGTTTTTTTTTAATGTTCAGCAGCGGCAGATGACAGCTGGGCGGACCGCCCAGCTAAAAGGCCCTAGGGAGAACACTGGAGAGGAAGGCTGATCGGCCCGTAGATCAGGACGGCAACACGAGTGCGATCGACTCGAGTTGCCTTCCTGAGCTACTGGTCGATCGCGATCGACGCGTTGGGCACCCCTGGTGTAAGGTGTTTATACACTGGAAACAACCATGTCTGGTAAGGTTGTGTACATGGTCTCTCCTGGGGGCAGGGCCTGAGGCACATGGTCGGGTTGGGCCCATGTGCCTCAGGCCCCGCCCCCAGGAGAGACCTAAGGCTCCCGGGCCTATTCTGATTGGCCCAGGCGCCTTAGGCCCCACCAGTAGGCGGAGCTTTGGGACGGATGGGCCAATCCGGCCTCATTCCGTCGTTGGCTGCCTGCCGGACAGGCGGGTTTGGCTCCCGTCTGTCCGGCCAACTACAGAAAGGTACGGGGAAGGGGGTTGGGGTGTCGTGGGGGTCGGCCAGGGGGGTCGCGGGTCGGCTGGGGGGGCGGTCGGAGGTTCTTGGGGGGGGCGGTCGTTGGGGGGAGGGGGGGTTTGCGTCGAGGGCAGGAGGGCCTGGGATCCCTCATGCCCGTAATGTAGTGCAGGGTGGGGTTAGGGGGTCGCCATGGCCAGGAGGACTTGGGCTCCCTCCTGGCCCGATATTGTCGGGGAGTTGGGGAATCGGCGGGGCAAGAGGGCTTGGGCTCCATTTTGCCCCGATCGTGTCGGGGAGTCGGGGGGGCAAGAGGGAGCCAGGCGGAGAGAGGGCAGTTAAGCGCAGTGCCTGCGCGGAAGGATGCAGCTCGGGCGACTTCGTTGTGTGAAACGAAGTTCGTTGTACGAATCAAGACATAAAGTTCGTTGTGCGCAGCGTGCGCTGTGCGAGGCGTCCGTTGTGTGAGGCACCACTGTACTATATATATATATTGTCACAGGGTAGACCCTATGACTAAGAAGGGTAGTAAGAAAACGCCTGTGCCCAGGGTTAGGCAAGGGAAAATACTGTCCCAAAACGGAAGAACCTTACCAACACCTCAACCCAGAACTAGAACCAGTCAGGGAAAGTTCAGTCATGAGCAGGAAAATACCTATTTGTTTTCACCTGAATTAAGAAAGGGGAAACAACGTGCAGTGGAACTAGTAGTGCTGGGAAAAGTGTTCCTAGGGGGAATGTTTACAAGGCAATTCACAACATTCTTGGGGGACCTAGTTCAAGGCAACACAAAGAACCTTCTAGTCTCCATTTTATCCAGGAACAAGCAACACCTGCAGCTCATTATCCTGAAGCTTAAAAGGGCTAGCAGTACTGCTCAGAAAGGAGGCAACCACTGAACCAACCCAAGCTGGACAGGAAACAGGCTATTGAAGACCAGTTTCCTGGACTAAGCAGCATACCTCAATGGAACACACAAGTCAGAACTAATCCTTTTGATACTGAAATGTTGGAAGATTTTCTGATTGAGAATAAAGAGTATTTATGTCCTGAAGGAGTTGTAGACTTTAATGTGGGAAAAGCACAGTTACTTACCGTAACAGGTGTTATCCAGGGACAGCAGGCAGATATTCTCTACATGTGGGTGATGTCATCCATGGAGCCCCATCGCGGACAGCTTTTCAAGCAAACTTGATTGAAGATTTCAAGTTTGGTGGTGCTGCACCACGCATGTGTGTGCCTTCCTGCTCCACTAGAGGGCGCATCCCCTCCTTGTGGTCTTCAGTTCAGATAGCTAGTAGAGAATGACACGGTGACCAAATTCATCACCATTCCAGTCCCCGCGTATAACCGCAGGAAACCATCCCCATGTCATTCTTTAAGGAGAGAGGAAAGAATCAGAGTATGAATGGCCACAACCACTGATCCTCAAGCTTTGCTTTGAAGAATGCTGGTGTAGAAGGACCGAGGTTGAAATAGACACTAAAAAATGACATGGGATTATTTCCTGCGGTTATCCGCGGGGACGGGAACGGTGATGAATTTTGTCACCATGTCATTCTCTAATAGCTAGCAAAGAAGCCAACCCGGGGAGGTGGGAGGGTTGCGAGAATATCTGCCTGCTGTCCCTGGATAACACCTGTTACGGTAAGTAACTGTGCCTTATCCCAGGACAAGCAGGCAGCATATTCTCTACATGTGGGTGACCTCCAAGCTAACCAAAAAGGGATGGAGGGAAGTTGGCAATTCAGGAAAACAGATTACGCAAAACCGACTGGCCAAACCGGCCGTCGCTCCTGGACAAAGTATCCAGACAGTAGTGAGAGGTGAAGGTACGAACCGAAGACCAAGTGGCAGCCTTGCAGATCTCCTCAATTGGCATAGACCTGAGGAAAGTGACAGAAGCTGCCATCGCTAGGACTTTATGCCCCGTGACCCGACGAGAGGCCAGCCTGAGCGTAGCAGAAGGAGATACAAGCGGTCAACCAGTTGGATAAGGTGCGTTTGGAAACAGGACGGCCCAACCGATTGGGATCAAAGGACAAGAAAAGTTGAGGGACCTTCCAATGAGACTGGGTTCATTGGAGATAGAAAGCCAATGCCCGCTTACAGTCAAGAGTGTGAAACGCCACCTCACCAGGATGAGAATGTGGCTTAGGGAAAAACACCGGAAGGACAATAGACTGATTAAGGTTGAAATCGGACACTACCTTAGGCAAAAACTTAGGATGAGTACGCAGGACCACCTTTTCATGATGAAAAACAGTAAAAGGCGGATCTGCAACCAGAGCCTGAAGCTCACTCACTCTGCGAGCAGAAGTGCAAGCAATCAGGAACATCACCTTCCAAGTCAGGAACTTCAGATGGGCAGTATCCATGGGCTCAAAGGTAGGTTTCATCAATTGAGCCAGAACCACATTAAGATCCCAAACTACGAGGGGAGGCTTGAGAGGAGGATGGACATTCAAGAGACCCCGCTTAACCCTTTCAGGACCATAAGGATCGTAGGCCAATTTTTGTGGTTTTGACGACATTTTTATGGTAAAAAGGGCTTGCAGATGCCAAAAAATTGATTTTTTTTGTGAAATATCATTATTTTTATTTAAAAAAATCACACTTCTGGCTTATGGACAGTGTGGCAAGTGAATCTTCTCGTCAATCTAGCAACGACGCTAATGAATGAATGTCGGAACCAGTTTGTTTACATAAAGGCAGTATCATATGGAATCCGTACATATCAAATTTAGAACTGTAGACTATCCCAATCAAAATTTATAGGATTTTAAAGTTATGGGACAAATATGTCCCTTGGTCCTGAAAGGGTTAAATCGAGACACCAGAGGGTGGACCGAGAGCGATTTCCCGTCAAGCTGCTGATGAAAGGCAGCAATCGCACTAAGATGGACTCGAATAGAAGTAGTTTTGAGGCCAGATCATGACAACAAAAACAAATAATCCAAAACCGAAGGCAAAGACGCAGACACGGGATTCACACGACGCAAAGCACACCATGTGGCGAACCGAGTCCACTTCTGAGAATAACACTGTCTAGTAGAAGCCTTCCGAGAAGCTTCCAGAACATCCCTGACTGACTGGGATAACTCAAAAGGAGGAGTCAGGCGGAAAGGATCCAAGCCGTCAAGTGCAGAGATTGCAGATTGGGATGCAGCAGCGAACCCCGACTCTGAGACAGCAGAGAAGAAAATACAGGCAGAAGCAGCGGTTCCCTGACACTCAGTTGAAGAAGAAGGGAAAACCACGGCTGCCAAGGCCACCGAGGAACGATCAAAATCATCGTGGCCCCTGCCGACTTGAGATGCACAAGCATTCCTTAGAATCAAAGGAAAGGGAGGGAACGCATAAAGGAACCTGCCCGACCAATCCAGAAGGAAAGCATTGGCCTCCAGACGATCTGGGGAATAGATCTCGAGCAGAAGCGAGGTAACTTGTGGTTGAGAGGCGAGGTGAACAGATCTATCTAAGGAGTCCCCCACCAAAGAAACACCTGGCGCAGAGTCTGGGAATGAATGGACCACTCGTGCGGCTGAAGAAGGCGACTCAACCTGTCCGCCAGACAGTTGTGCTCGCTCTGGATGTAAACCGCTCGAAGAAAGATGTTGTGGCATAACACCCACTGCCAAAGACACAGAGCTTCCTTGCAAAGGGACAGAGAACCTGTTCCCCCTTGCTTGTTGACGCTACCTGATTGTCGGTGCGCACCAGGATGACTTGATCCTGCAGCAGATGCCGGAAAGCCACTACTGCAAGATAAATGGCCCGGAGCTCCAACAGATTGATGTGGCAGCGACGATCCGCCGTCGACCAGAGACCCTGAGTCCAAAGTCCATCGAGGTGAGCCCCCCAGGCGTAAGCCGAGGAGTCCGTCGTCAGGATCTTCCGATGCGGAGGAACGAGAAAGAGCAACCCGCTGGAAAGATTGGAAGAGTTGGTCCACCAATGGAGCGAGCGTTTCAAAGAGGGAGTCACCACAACGTGCTGAGAAGTGGGATCCCGATCCTGCTGCCACTGAGATGCCAGAGTCCACTGAGGGACCCGAAGATGCAATCTGGCAAAGGGCGCGACATGAACGGTGGAGGCCAAGAGGATCATCATCTGCTTAGCCGAGACCGAAGACCTCAGGGAAACCTGCCGACTCAGCCGCACGAGCGCATCCTGTCGAGGCGGAGGCAAAAATGAGCGGAGGCGAACCGTGTCCAGTACGGCCCCGATGAACTGCAGAATTGAGAGGGGCAAAGCTGGGACTTTGGAAAGTTCACCTCGAACCCCAGACGCTGAAGGAAGATAATAGTCTGATGGGTCGCTGAAATAACCCCCTCCCTCGACAGGGCCTTTATAAGCCAGTCGTCGAGGTATGGGAAAACCTGAAGGCCCTGCGACCGCAAGGCCACTGCCACCACCACGAGACACTTCGTGAACACCCGTGGGGATGAAGCAAGACCAAACGGGAGCACCCGGTAATGCAGATGTAAGTCCTCCACCTGAAACCGGAGGAACCTGCGACAGGCCGGATGTATAGGGACGCGAGTGTAAGCCTCCTTTAGATCGAGGGAACATAACCAGTCCCCCTCGTCCATCAAGGGATACAAGATAGGAAGCGAAAGCATCCTGAACTTCTCCCGAATGAGGAACCGGTTCAGCTTCCGTAGGTCCAAGATGGGACGGAGGTCCCTGGTCTTCTTGGGAACCAGAAAGTACCGGGAGTAAAACTCCGAGCCCGGGGGACATCCTCCACCGCCCAAATGCGGAGAAGAGCCCGAGCCTTGAAGAGGAGCAAAGGAAGCTGCGTCCAACTGGAAAGAAACTCTCCTGGGGGTCTGTCCGGTGGCAACACCCGGAAGTTCAGGGAATAACCCTCTCTGATGACTGAGAGGACCCAAGAGTCCGAGGTGATCAGCTCCCAGCTGTGATAGAAGATGGTAAGGCGGCCCCCGATGGGAAGGGACAGGTCCCGGGCGGAGGGGGGGCAGCCCCCTCCCACCCAGACCGTCAAAAGGACGGCGCCGGCTTAGCCACTGCAGGGGCCTAAGGCTTAGAGGGAGTCCTCTGCTGCTGCTGGTGACGAGGGGGAGGCCTGGAAAAGGCCGGCGTAGACTTCTGCGGATACCGCCTGGGGGGCATCCGATAGGCCTTGGGAGGGGTGGGCTTTGGCTTGGCCCGAACCAGGGAGGCAAAAGAACGCTCGTGCTCCGAGAGGCGTTTGGTGGCAGCCTCGATAGTCATCAAAGAGCTCGTTCCCCAAACAGGGAAGGTTAGCCAAGTGGTCCTGAAGATTGAGGTCCATATCGACAATGAGGAGCCATGCCAAGCGGCGCATGGCTACCGCAAAGGCGGAGACCCTAGAGGAAAGTTCGAAGGCATCATAAACCGCATGAAACATGTAAAGTCTCAGCTGCGAAAGAACACCCACCAGACACCGAAACTCCCCACGGCGCTGGATGGGCAAGTCATCCTGAAAGGTGGGCAAGGTTTGACCAAGAACTTGAGATAGGATGTGAATGTAAAGTTATAGTTCAAGACCCTGTTCGCCATCATCGAATTCTGATGCATGTGTCGGCCAAACTTGTCCATAGTCCGCCCTTCCTTGCCTGGCGGGACCGCAGCAGACACCTTGGAAGGGTGAGACTTCTTCAGAGAGGATTCCACCATCAAAGACTGGTGGGAAAGCTGAGCCTTCTCAAACCCCGGACCGGGGACAGTCTGGTACTGAGACTCCATTCTGGACGGGATGGCTGGAACCGCATAAGGGGGTCTCCAAATTTGCGGAAAAAGGTCTGCCGCAAGACCGGGTTCAAAGGGAGCCGCAAGGATTCTCTAGGAGGACCGGGAAGATCCAGCTCCTCCAAAAACTCCTTGGTGTACTTAGAGTCCGACTGGAGGTCAAGATGGAGCGCCTTCCCCATGTCCTGAACGAACCGAGTGAAGGAAGAGGGTCTGCTGTCAGACTGACCCTCAAGGGGGGTAGTCGAGCGCGACCGCACAGCAGCGGAAAAGGAGGGCGATGCCTCCCTAGAATAGTGAGGCGGCCTATCCGTATCCATATGCCCCGAAGCCGAGGAAACCCTGCTAGGAAAACGGGCGGGGGTCGAGGATAGCTGTCGCCGAGAGGTCCCCGGAGGCACCGAGGCGACAAGCCTCGGGAAGGGGAGGGAGAATCCCTCGAAACCGGAACCTCCTGGCGTGGGCCCCAGACCGGGAAGGAGATCTCAACAACCGGGACTCGGGGAAGAGTCCCGGGGCCGCTTCAATACCCGTCGAGATGAGGTCGAGGGACGCCGAGACCGGCAGCTCGACCTTGGGTGCCCCGAGGGCGAGGAACGTCTCGAAGGAAGAGGCGAAGAATCCGAGGAGGAAAGGGGTTGAGACCGACGCACCTTGCCCCGGCGGCCCGCAATAACGACGCTGAGGCTGGTCCACCTGCGAGGTCAGGGCCATGTGAACCATGGCCAAGGAGAGCTCCGAGGAAAAAAGAGTTTTGAGCATTTCCTGGAACATTGGCACTGAGACTATATTAGGCCTGTCAGGTGCAGCAGTGCATTCCACCGAGGGCGACCTCAAAGATGAGTATTCCTGAGTGGTGGAAGCACATTTGGACTGCTTGGATGGTCTCGTCAAGGCCGGCGGGACCCCACTCGCTGCCTGAACGGCCGGAGACTCCGAGGGTGGCTTCTTTACTAGTGCTGGCCCTGAAGGAGGAAGAGGAGACTTACCCGGAGTCGAGGACGCTGATCCCTTTGAGACCGAGGGCAACTTGGACGGGGCCGAGGTGTTCGAGGCCGACGTCGAGGCCGAAGTGAGGTCCAGCTCCACTACAAAAAGCTCCGCCATGCGGGCCCGACGACGGCGAAGGGCCCGGGACTGAAAAATCGCGCACCTAGGACAAGAGAGTCTGTCGGATGATCAGCCCCCAGGCACAAGATGCACCAGCGGTGCGGGTCGGTAAGGAAAAGCAGCCAACCACACTGCGAGCACTTTTTAAACCCGGTGAGAGGCCGGGACATAAGTAAGAACAGGCCGCAGCCACGGCAACCGTGAGCCCCCGGTGCTGAACCGAAAAGAAAAAAAACGAGAGAACTCGACAACAAACAAGAAAACAAAACTGCACAGCGACTCCCGAAGGAAAACAAAGAAGCCTCGGTGCACAAAAGGCACTTAGAACGGAGAGAGAAAAAAGACAGGGCTTTCTGGCTCCATGGAAAACTAAGAACTGTAGACCACAAGGAGGGGATGCGCCCTCTAGTGGAGCAGGAAGGCACACACATGCGTGGTGCAGCACCAGCAAACTTGAAATCTTCAATCAAGTTTGCTTGAAAAGCTGTCCGTGACGGGGCTCCGTGGACGACGTCACTCACATGTAGAGAATATGCTGCCTGCTTCTCCTGGGATAATACTAACACTGACCTGTGTGACATGGAAACTGATTGTGTTTGAACTAAGGTTATGCTGGGATTTTGCCAAATAGCAAACTTAGAAGTTTAAATGGTTTGCAAGCTTGATAAAGTAAAGGGGGCTGGCTGCCCCAGTAATCTCAAGTTTACTTCTGAGCCTTCATGCCATGTGAAGGTTTTGCAAGTTTCTTTTGGAAAAACCTGTGTTTTTCTAGGCTTCTATCTATCTATCCTCCCTTTATACTTGACCACCCTTTTTTCACCTAATTAAAAAAAAGTCCTAGTAGTCAAGTGACTCCTTCAGCCCCCTCTCCCTCCAGTTGCAAATGCCCTGTTGTGTAAAAGAAGTCTCCCCCACTCCTGACACTTTGTATAAGGCAGGAGCAATGTCCACTTGCTCTTGCCTTTGGGTACCATCTTCAAAATGGCTGCATAACACCCATGTGGAACCCAGTGCACTAAGCTTGTGTGAAAGCCTAAGCCTCATGGTCTAGAAATTTTGCTGCTCTGCCGGCATCAGGCTTTCCTCTCTGCTGCAGAAGCAGGAAGTAGGCGGGACCAGCAGAAACAAAGGCCCAACACCGGCAGAGCTGCGAGTTGGTGTTAGACAGCAAGCATGAGCTAAGACCTAACAGAGAGAGGAAAAGTTTTTTTTTATTTATACCACAACATTGGCATGGGGTTGGAGAGGTTGTAATGTTATATTGTAACAATGTGAATGTTAAACTATAAACCATTCTGAGCTCTCTGGGGAGAACGGGCTATAAAAACAAATAAATACAACTACTAAAAAAAATTTTATATTGAGGGGGAGGTATTAAAATGATTGGCCCTGGGTGTCACATAACCTAGGATACACCACTGCTCTCTCACAAAACAATTGTGTTCCTTTTTGGATATTAAGGGGGTTTCTAAACAAACCACTTTGCCTATTTTTGATAGCTAATGAGATTTAATGCCAACATGACAGAAAAATGTATGAATGTCTGTAGTGCTGGGTAGATATTTGGATGTAGTTTAGGTGTATACAGTTTGTTGGACATCCTTTCTTGTTTGGGAGTTTTTTAGAAAAATAAAATGTCCAGACAAAGGTAGAAAAAAACATTTTATTTTTAATGTGTTAAATGGAACAAGTTCCAGAGGATGTTGTAACAGTGGTTAGCTTAGCAGGGTTTAAAAATGGTTTGGACAAGTTCCTGAAGAAAGTCTTTAGTATGCTATTCAGACAACAAAGGTAGTAAGAAATATTTCATTCTGAATTTATTAATTGAAATATGCCAGTCATTGGAAATGTACATCTCTGATATATTTCAGTTTCTGTTTCTCTAGTAATGCCGTATATGCAAGTCTGACTTCTTGAGGTTTTAAGTTAAAGATTTTTGCCTTCATATCTATATTATTGATCTGTGGTCCCTTATTTCATTTTTGTTGAGGGTCTGTCTGTCTTGCATGAGTGACCAGGATGTGGTACTCTGCTAAGATGTAGTTTCTGTATAGAAATCTTGCAGAAATCTCATTTTTCTGTTTTCTCACTAGGTGCTGTATTAGTATTTTAGGACCTGCTGTAATATTTACAGTGCATAAGGTTGCTGCTCTTTGAGTTCTGGAAGTTGGTGCCGTTACGATATGGGAAGGTTCTGGGTTTGTGTATTTGCCTTACTGGGGTGATAAAACTTTTCAATATAGTTTGTCATAACATCAGACAGGGATTTAGATACTTTGCAGGACTAAGTAACTGATATGTGTTGAGGTACAAGAAGAGCCTGTTAATCTTAACTCCCAATCTCATTAGACAGCAAAATCAACGAGTTCTCAGAGAAAAGGGCAGAATGGCTGAGGGTACATGGGATTGGGGGGGACGGGGTTCTGAGAGAAAGAAGGGTAGATGGGATGTGTGTGTCAGGAACTTGCCCATAGTGACCAATCAGATTTCAAGTTTCATTTTCCCAGAGAAAAGATGAAACTGTATTGGTACTAATGGCAACTTTTGTTGGTCTTCCTTTTCTGCTGTTGTAAATAAGCCCCATCTAAGTGTCACTGTCCATTTTCACTCAGTTTACAAGAATGATACACCACCAACTGTCAAGGAGCCAGTTTATAGGCAGTCCCCTTTTTACAAACATCTGACTTACGTCAGACTCGTACTTATAAACGGAGGTCCTGTTCTACTTTTGGCGCTCCTCTCCCTCCCGAGTTCCAAAGGGCCCCTCTCTCTCCCTCCTTTCTGTGCCCCAAGTACATGCCTTCTGGCCAGCTCCCTCCTCCTTCCAGCTGCAGTCGTTTCTCTGCACAAAGCCATGGGAAGCCATATGCGCATCCATTGGCTGAGCCAGAAGCCTTCCCTCTGACATCAGAGAGGGAAGGCTTCTGGCTCAGTCGTGAGCCGCTCTCCACGGCTTTGTGTAGAGAAATGACTGTGGCTGGAAGGAGGAGGGAGCCAGCCAGAAGGTGGTAAACACTTGTCAGAGGAAGGCACATACTTGGGGCACAGAATGGAGGGAGAGAAAGAGGCGTGTTGGGACTCGGGCGGGAAGGCGCACAAACTTTGGACGAAGGAGGGAGGGGGCATGAACTTGGGACACAGTTAGTTGAAGCTGGGAAACATTGGTCTACAGAACAAAAATGAGAATTTTTTACCAGTATCATATTATGCATATAACTCCTTTTTCAATATTTCAGATAGAAAGTGGGTACTTACGATTAATATATTAAAATAAAAGCTAAGTTAGATTGTGAGCTTGCTGCTACAGATAAGGAAAATAGTTAGTTTACTATTCAATGTATTGTAAATTGCTTGGGTGAATCTCTTCAAATAAATGATGAGCTCAGTCTTTCAGCACATTTTGTTACATCAGGGCAGAACAGCTAATAGTATCATTAATGTTGATTTTTAATATACAATGTGCTGGTGTTTACTGCAAGGCTTTGAATAAGTTAGCTTCTGCACAAAACCCTTTTCCGCACACATGTTGGGACCCCATAAGGTAGGAGTTGGAACCAGTCCAACATTTCTTCTTATCTTACTGAGAAATGTTGTGCGCTAATATGCCTAATGCTGTAACTTGACTTAGTTATTTTAGAGCAGGGGTCTCAAAGTCCCTCCTGGAGGGCTGCAATCCAGTTGGGTTTTCAGGATTTCCCCAATGAATATGCATGAGATCTATTTGCATGCATTGCTTTCATTGTATGCTAATAGATCTCATGCATATTCATTGGGGAAATCCTGAAAACCCGACTGGATTGCGGCCCTCCAGGAGGGACTTTGAGACCCCTGTTTTAGAGCAACAACAGCAAGATTTTGATCTACAAACCCATGATACTGTTGGACTGATTCTGCAGCGATTAGTGTCTTGGTATCTCTCCAAGCATTTATGTAGTTTTCATACTTTGGAGAGTGGGGTGAGAGGAAGAAGGAATAGGCAGTTCCTGTTAGTGGTGGGGAAAGGGGAAACTGATTCTGTACTAGCACCTGCAGTCTATTGAACCCCCCCCCCCCTTTGACTACCCTACTTTCTCTTAATTGGGGACTGCGTAAAACGTGGACCTTGTGGATTTTAACCGCACGCCCTTGAACATCTGCTCATCTCGGAGGTGAGCAGGATCTATGAGGTACGCGGGAGTTAAAACAAGAATCTCTGCGGGGTCAGCTAGGTCCGTGTTTTATCCCCTCCAGGTCCCAACCGCAAAGGGAAAAAAAATCAGCAAGTGGAGAAGTTAAAACACGGACCCCCACAGAACTAAAAGCGCATGGCCTTAAAAAGAAAGCAGCCTGCGGACCTCACGGATCCCGCGGGAAGGGTAAGATGAGGATGCATGGAGTGAGCGGTATCCGTGAGGTCCGCGGGAGTTAAAACGAGGATCGCTTTCTTTTTAAGGTGGTGTGGCAGCCATCCGCGAGGTCCGTCAGAGAGAAACTGAAATTGCAAACCGCAGCTGTCAAAACCAGAGGTAGGCAGATTTTTAAGGGCGTGGGGTCCCCGATTTACCCAGTCCCTCCTTATACACCCCGATCTCCCTCTCACCTCCCACGCAGGCCAGGGTCGCTTTGAAGCCGCAGCTCTCCATAAACCGCTCCACCATCTTCTGCTCGTCGCTCTTCTGTGGGACGGGAACGAAGCCCAGGCCGCCAGGCTGTAGTTGCCGCGGGCGCCGCTGGTCACCCACCAAGTGCTGCAAGAGAACGCTGTACTGCAGCGGGGCCGGAGGCTCAACGGCCCCGCCGGGCTTGGACGCCGCCATGACAGACCCAGCCGGAACGCACGCCCACGGCACGTGACAGGAAGACTAGTCCTCCCATCACGCCCCGCGCCGGATGTCGGAGGGTCTGTAACTAGCACGACGACTACAACTCCCATAATGCCCGTAAAGGCGCCTGAAGCTTGTACTGTACAGTAGTTTGTCTGCCCTTGGGCTGGGCAGGCCGTGCACACATGCTCCGCCCCTTCCCAGGAGGGGGCGGAGCGCTTTCCCAGGTTGTGGGAGGGAGGCGGGGCTGCAGGTTCTGAGAGAGGGTTTACAGGTGTGGAGGAAAGGTGAAAAGCATCTTTGCAGCATCGTCATCTTACTGTCCCTGGCTGGGGTTCATCAGCTATCCATCACTGCCGATCATCTTCGAGTGGCTATTAAAAGAAGTGTGGGCAGACAGTTGTCATTTCTGCAAATGCAAAAAATGCAGCTAGCAGGTAAAGCACTACATCGTTCGTGTTTGCGCAGCAATCTTACGTGAATAATATGTAGAGAGAAACGGTTACAGTTAATGGCTTCTAGCAGAAATTAAGGAAATAATTTGTTCTGCTTATATTGCAAAGGTCTCAAGGACTTTTGTTAGACACACTGCATCAGAGCTCGCGCAGATTGTTTTTGAACCATATTCATGAAGTGCTAAATACATTTAGCTCGGAAAAGCAATATCACCATATCTAGATTCTGTTCTGAAATGCCAGCTCAGCACGAGGGATTCCAAATACAGTACCTGCTTTTGTATTGTACACGGAGATGAATTTATGAAAAAAAACGTAGGTATTAACATTCACCCTATGCCAACCGTACTGAATGAGCAAAGTTAACCAAATGCAACCTTTAGAATATTACTATTCTCCGGAAATGAAAGACTTGCATGATTTCATAAGATAGTAATTCATATTTATGTGTTAATTCTAATGTACTGGCTTGCATTTTAATACTACATCGATATAATGTGCACCTGTTGACTCCGTTTTCAATGGCCTCAAAGCGTAGGGGCATTTGAAGTGTCGGGGTTTCTTCTCTCTGGCTGTATGACCCGCTAGCGTAGCCAGACTTGACGTATTGGGTAGCAATTCGGTATTTTTTCCTCGCCCCGCCCAACTTGCAGGTATTTTACCAGCAGCCCCGGGGATTTTCCCTCTGCCGCGTCCCGCCCATGGGGCAGGAGGAAGTTGCCTCCGCTACTTTATCTCATTGTGCCTTCAAGATCAGAGTGAATAAGAGGTATTTGTCTTAAACTGGATTTTCTAATCAATAAATTTAAGACTGGATTAATGCTTTTAAAGATTTGAGTTCCTTGGATTTTTGTGTTTAATAAATGTTCACGTGAACACTATTTAAACGCTAGGCATGAATTGTTAGCTTTCACTTATTGATTTTAAAAAAAAAGTCAGACTTGCCATTAGAAAGCAGTTTGAGCTAATCAAGTGTTAACTTTAACTAGACACAGTTGAAAAGTTGGGTGGATTTTTTTTAAGGGTTATCTATCTCCTCATGTATACCCAGTTAAGCTGGGATGGCTCAAACTGCTCTGTGTTGGGGGTTCTTAAAAATACTAATACTTATTTATCATTTCTGCAGTGTTGTAAGAGACAATCCCTGCTCTAGAACTTACAGTCTAATCAAAACAGGCAAATGGGACAGAAAATATTTAGTATTCATCATCTTACAATGCAAGCTGTTAATACAATGTATTGTGCATATATCTATATAAGTAAGTGTTTGCCTGTCAAGGCCATCAATTTACTGCTTGCAACAGGTACTTTTAGCATTTTCTGTTCACAAGGATTGTTAGGTATACAGTATATGTGAGTGATGTCGTCCAACACCACCAGAATGAAATTGCTCTCTCAGAGCTCAGAAATGAGTGCATGCAACATCTCCTCAGTTTTGATTTTTTGTCGCTTAGACAGAAGTGAAACAAACATAGATGATGGCAGATAAAGAGCCGAATGGTCCATCCAGTCTGCCCTACCTGATTCAATTTAAAAAGTTTTTTTCCCCATTTGTCATCATGTTAGCCTGAAAATCAAGATATCTCTGCCTGAAATGTAGCAGGAAAAGTCAATCTCAATACAGTAAGAATCTCAATGCCATAACAGTGTACCTCTTCATAGGTGCCTATTTCCTAGAAAGAAATCTAGGTGCATACTTCTCCTTTCTAGAATAGCAGGTGAACAGTGGTGTAGTAAGAGGTGGACCGCCGTGGGTGCCATCTTGGTGGGGGCGCCAGCACCCCCCATCCCTCTTTAAATCTTCACTAGCGCAAACAACTTCTCGGGCCTGCTGCTTGTGTTGGCCCGGCTCCCCTCTGAAATCACTTCCGGGTCGCAGGGCCAGGAAGTGATACAAGAGGCAAAGCCAACACCGGCAGGCCAAAGATTTAATGAGGTACGGGTGGGGAGGGCACAAGTGTGTATGTGTGGTGAGTGGGGCGCGCCACAACCACGAGCACTTCTACCCTTGCTACGTCACTGCAGGTGAAATAAATGCCTGTAATTTAGGTGTACTTACACCAAAATGCTACAGATACACACAGGCATAACTTACAGAATCTTCAAAGTTCTTTGTAGTTGTCTACCTGTAATATATGAGCATATTTAGGTGAAATGTTGGTATTTATGCATGTATGAACATTTATGTGAATATGCCATTCTTCTTGTTATCTACATGTGCAATTAACATATAAATGGAGGTATACACTTTGTGCCTTGGTCAGTGGTGTAGCGAGGGTGAGGCGTCTGGGGTGGTAGTGCCCCTCCCCTGCCCTCATCTGCACCCCCCCCCCTTCCCTTACCCTGTACCTCTAGTTGTTCACCACGGCGGGCAACAAGAACATCAACGTGCACCTCATGACCCCATCATCTCTCCTACTGACATTACTTCCTGTGCACAGCACCTGGAAGTGACGTCGGTGGGAGAGACAACATGGTCTCAGTAGCCCTTTCAGGACCAAGGGACATATTTGTCCCATAACTTTAAAATCCTATAAATTTTGATTGGGATAGTCTACAGTTCTAAATTTGATATGTACGGATTCCATATGATACTGCCTTTATGTAAACAAACTGGTTCCGACATTCATTCATTAGCGTCGTTGCCAGATTGACGAGAAGATTCACTTGCCACACTGTCCATAAGCCAGAAGTTAGATTTTTTAAATAAAAATAATGATATTTCACAAAAAAAATCAATTTTTTGGCATCTGCAAGCCCTTTTTACCATAAAAATGTCGTCAAAACCACAAAAATTGGCCTACGATCCTTATGGTCCTGAAAGGGTTAAAGGGAGCACATTAAAGTTTTTGCTCGCAGCGGTGAATGACTAGAGGTACGGGGGAAAGGAGGGGCTGCCGTGCCCCATCAACATGGTGCCTGGGATGGACTGCCCCCCCCCTCCCCTTACTGCATCCTCGTTCTTGGTCCTGACCATGACCAAAAGGACTAAGTATTGTGCTCAGATGTCGCCAAGAATATGAAGGGATCATCTAAACCAGTGTTTTTTCCAGCTAGTTCTCACAGACCACCTGGCCAGTTCTGTTTTCAGGATAACTACAAACGAATATGCATGAGAGATTTGCATACCAAACCGGCAGTGTATGCAAATCTCTCTCTCTCATTCATTGTGTAAACATGACTGGTCAGGTAGTCCCTGAGGACTGGGTTGTAAACCACTGATCTAAACTATTTTGGAATATTTAGTTGTTGAAAATAAGCTGATACTTGTAGAATCTCCCAGAAAAGCTTCTGTGTGCAGAATAGATGGTTTCTGCAGCCTTGTCTCAAATCTACTGAGAAGTCATCAGGTGCAGTGACCCTAAGTCAAGTCATCTAATGGTCAGAGACTTCAGATATCCAGGCTCGCAGCACAAGCACTTCTGGAGTGTCCACAGACGCCTGACCAAAAACTGCTTGCATTAACTCCGACTCTCCTACCAATAAGTGAAGGTGCTCTAGCACCCTTTCTACACACCTACATGTATGCCTTTCAGCATTATAGAAGTGATAAATAGTAGTATCCATGGAACTGCCTGATATGGCAAGATATCTCTGCAATGTAGATCTTTCTGCCACAATGCAATCCACTGCACAATGGCCAGCTACACAGAGATTTGTCATGGTAACAGATGAATTTCCTCCTCCACATCTTTTCAGCTACCTGAGCATTGCCATTTTTTTCTGCAAAAGATGTTCAAGGGCTAGATGAGGAATGTCTCAAACAGAACCTTTCCTAAGTCCACCTTAGTAATGGTTTATGGATTTTTCTTTTAGAAACTTGTCCAAATCTTGTGTGTAGGTAGGGGTGGGGGATTAATCCTTCATATTCGGAGCATGAATGCCCTCCTTCCCTTCTATCTTCTTTTTGATATCCAACTACATGAGTTGTCTGCAGTAATCCTATCTGATCCCTCTCCACTGCCACTGAGGAATGAGTTGTCTTAGGAAGACTTTTCATATCCAAAGTTTGTTAATCTGGATTGGATGTATTTGGCTGGGCCTGTGTATGGCATGTTCAAAGACCAGCAGTTCTGCACATGGCAGAATCCCCTTTCCATTTGGTTGTTTCAAAAAGGTTAGACATATAAAATCCAGCCACTTTGCCCTAGGGGCAACTTTTTTCCTTAGACATCCTTGTAAATGCGTAATTCATTATAAAACTCAGAAGTATGTCTTTTTTGATCCTCACCAACTGAGTATCTTCCTGTCCCGACTGGAGAAGGAGAGTGCTAAATAGATTAGAGGTCCTTTACTCTCTGATAGCTTATGATTCTATAATGATTGTTTCTTTTTGATGTACTCACATTTGATTTACATCCTGGATCCATTTGAGGTTATTTTAATTGCTTGTTTAATTTTCTTTTGATAATTTTCTTTTCATGAATCATCTTTCTATACAAGTTTATCTTGATTGTATAAATTGAAAACTTATAAATAAAATAAATAAATAAAAAATAAAATCCAGCCACTTCAAACCTTTAAGGTCCAATTATCCAACCCATTGGTAGTAATGGAAGCGGCTATGCGCAAGGCTAATAATGCACAATTTTGCTAATACCTCTTTCCCCCCTTCCCTGGAACGGACTCATTTGATGGATCACAATGGCAAGAAGGTGTTTCAGGAAGCTATGCTGACTACGAGAATACAGGTTTTCGCACCTGCTCCTTCCACAAAGGCTTAAGAGCCACTTGCTCCCATTTTGGCAGAGCCTAATGAATGTGATACCCATCTGATCAGGAAAGCTTATGATGCTTTTTGAAACCTTTGCTTCAGTGATATCATTTATACAGCACAATTGTGAACCTCTGACTTGAATAAAGATGTTCATTCCAACTTAGCTGATGCTCATTGTACAGGAGACTCTTTTGGAGAGAAAGTTAAGGAAACGATGGATTGTTCCATGTTTCAAAATCTCTCAGAAGTAATATAGTAGATGACGGCAGATAAAGACCCGAATGGTCCATCCAGTCTGCCCAACCTGATTCAATTTAAATTTTTTTTTTTTTTTTTTTTTTTCTTCTTAGCTATTTCTGGGCAAGAATCCAAAGCTTTACCCGGTACTATGCTTGGGTTCCAACTGCTGAAATCTCTGTTAAGACTTACTCCAGCCCATCTACACCCTCCCAGCAATTGAAGCCCTCCCCTGCCCATCCTCCACCAAACGGCCATACACAGACACAGACCGTACAAGTCTGCCCAGTAAGTAGAACTTTCTGCATCTGCCACCTCTACTAGGCACACTTCTTTCAGCAAATACAGATGTGGCTATTACTATATAAGAGGTTCTATTAGGAAAAACCTCAAGACTCTAACGTACAGTTACCCATAAAGTGAGACAGATGGAGAATGATCAGCTTATGCATGTGACCTGCCCAAAGAAGCAGCAACATTATTTTGGGCTATGTTCCTTGCCTCCTGTCACGATGAAACATTCATTTGTTCTCCTGTGGGAGCACAATGCAGTTTTTCCTGTCAACTTATTGCGTTGCCAGAGGATAGGGTAAGAGCAGTTAATGTAGCTGGATTTAAAAAAGGTTTGGACAAGTTTCTGGAGGAAAAGACTGTAGTCTGCTGTTAAGACAAACATGGAGAAGCCACTGCTTGCCTTGGATTGGTGACATGGAATGCTGCTACGATTTGAGTTTTTGCCAGGTACTTGTGACTTGGATTGGCCTCTGTGAAGACAGGATACTGGGTTAGATGGACCATTGGTCTGATTCAGGAAGGCTATTCTTATGTTCACAAAACAATTCCTCACATCAACCACTTGGAATTTAGATCAATCTTCTTTGCCAGCAATTCCTAAACCTGTCCTGAGGGAACCCCAACCAGTTAGGTATTCAGGATATCTACTGAGATTGTTTCCTTTGTTCAGCTTCTTTAAAAGCTGTACTACTTCCTAAAGCCAGCCACACAGCAGGAAGGCTGGCTTCTTCTAGATGTCAAAAACTCTAGCATTCCTGGCCTGGAAATCAAGCAGTTTCTAGCATCTATACTTGGTATTCTCCAGTCTATATAGGACACGTGGTAAGCGGCTTGGAAGTCTTCCACTAGGCAAACGCATAATTTCATATAGAAGAATTTATCAATGTGGAGTTCTAACAGTCATGATCCTATTACGTTTTCCTTTGATATACAGTATCTGTATCGCCAAACCTCTTCAATCAATAATGCACCGACTGATGCCCTCTTGGTGTAGCGTGCTCTACTGCACATCCTTTCAGGTTTGCAATCGTAAATGGCCACCACATTCTTGAAAGGCCTTCATGTACAGCCTTGGGACTTGTATTTAGTCCTTCACGCATGAAATTTCATTTTGAGTCTCTAGATAAAGCATCTCAAGTTCTTAACTTGAATTAATAGTTAGTAGGAATTGGAGGCTTACCAAAACTGCATCTGAAAATCATCTGGTTTTGGCTAAAACTGAAACCAAAAACTCAAGTTTGGTTGTGTGAATGTGAGCCAGTGAGGGCTGCTGAGAATTGACGAGCTTGTAGTCTGCCTCCCTCTGCTAAACCCACAGTATCCAGGCCAGAATCTAATAATTTAAATAATGAAAGACTTATCTCTAAGCAAAACCTCCAAAGATGGACCATAGCTAATGACAACTAACACTAAAACAGTGCTTTTTACAGTGGCTGACTTTACACCACACATGGAATGACTGCTGACATCATAACTCGGCAGAGGCTTATTCCTAAGGACCCTCACCCCAAATTTAAATTCCTGCTAACATTTTGTATCGAAGCATTTATTTAGAACACTCTATTTAGCATATAAATTATTCTGCAAGATCATAACTATTACGTGCAATCACAGAACAAAATAAATACTGTACAATCCCTGGAGGTCTATTGGTTTTGTTAGTGTAGGAGAGATGCACCGGTCTCAGCAATCCCAATTGTACCCCTAGGCTACCAGGGATTGTAAGATAGTCCAGGGGGCAATAACTGTAAGGTAGAAGGGAGACAAATTGGGGGAGGGGGAAGCACAAATTTTTTGGCTTCCACCAAAAACACATGGTTATTTTCAGCCAAAACTGAAAACATGGCAAAAAACCTAAAAGAACCTTTCAGTCAAAACCAAAGTAGGCAGAAAAAAGATTTTGAGCTGGTTTCGGCACCATAGCCAAAACCAAAATTTGGTTAGCCTCTGCTAGAAATGGCATTTTTCAGCTAAAAGGATTAGTGAACTTCAGGCATTGGTAATATATAAGCCATATTTCTAATTCTAGTATCATCATGAGGTTTATTTCTCCAAATTTCTGTCCTGTACTATCTACAATTCTAGGTTGTTCTTTTAACACATCCTAAGTCTTTGCTGAAGGTTGTCATGCCTTTCCAGCTGAATGAGGAAATAGAGCTGCCTACCTTAACCACATAAGAACATAAGGGCTGGGTCAAGCCAAGGTTCCATCTACCTAATGTTTTGTTTCCAATAGTGGCCAGTCAATGTCGCAAGTACCTGGCAGAGTCTCAAAAAGGCAGTAAGATTCCCGATACTTATTCTCAAGCATAAGCAGTGGCTTTCCCCAGGTCTACCTTAACAGCATTTGGACTCTTTTCTTCCAGAATCTTATCAACAAAGAACCCTTCATACCAGGGGCATAGCCAAAAGTCAATTTTGAGGAAATCCCAATATTCTCCCCCTTCCCTCCCCCCCTCCACATAGAGCACCTGCTACCTGCCACATTACCTTTGTTGGCATGAATGCCAAGCCCTGCCAGCAGAGGACATCTCCTGTCTGGGTTGCGTCAGAAGTAGCACGTAATTCACAAAGTGTGCTTCAGGAATTAATGAAGGCAAAGGGGGCCCATCCTCTGACTCCCCTCTGTCCTTATGGCTGTGCCACTGCTTCATACTCTGGATTGTAAATAAGCTCTGACTTGCTAATTTCAAAGTACCACAACTTTGAAAAAGATGACCCAGCTATTCATCTCTTGATCTACATAGAAACATGATGGCAGATAAAGGCCAAATGGCCCATCTAGTCTGCCCATCTGCAGTAACCATTATCTCTTTCTCTCCGAGATCCCACGTGCCTATCCCAGGCCCTTTTGAATTCAGACAGTCTGTCTCCACCACCTCTTGTGGGAAACTGTTCCATGCATCTACCACCCTTTCTGTAAAAAAGTATTTCCTTAGATTACTCCGGAGCCTATCACCTCTTAACTTCATCCTATGCCCTCTCATTCCAGAGCTTCCTTTCACATGAAAGACTCAACTCATGCGCATTTACATTCCGTAGGTATTTAAACGTCTATTGTATCTCCCTTCTCCCGCAGACATAGAAGAACTCTGGCAAACTGGTTAGCCTCTTGTCTGCATTTTCTTAGCAGAACTGTATACATTTTGCCTCGGCTCCAAGCTAAAGTCTCATCGAATTAATTTCTGCAGCATCAGTAGCACTCAAGAAAATAGAGTTCAAGAGGGCAGCTAGCCAGTCCTCTTCCTACATTTTATACTGAAAATTACTGTTTGGACCAGGCTTGAAACATAGGACAATGCCTATAGTCTGGCTAGTCTGTCCTTTATAAACCAACAAGTCTCGCATTTAGACTTTTTTTTGAGCAACCCATTCAGTTACGAGTTCAACACTGAGCAGCCCCATGCGTGATTCAGTCCTGCTTATTGATAGAAAAAGCAATGCTACTTACCTGTAACGGATGTTTTCCATACCCAGCAGCAGTGGCATACCTAGCATATGTGACACCCGGGGCCCGTTATTTTTTTTGACACTCCCTCATCTGTATGAAAAACATGATTTTTAGTAACAATCCACATATCGCACAACAAGAGTGTACCTAGGAAAAAGCAACATCTTGCATACTGCAGTGAGCAGTAGAAGAACATCAATACACCCATTGTAAAACTAAACAAGCCAGACCAGTACAGATTGATCCTGCACAGTCAATGCTAATAGAGAACCATGTCCTTTGTACACACAGAACACAAAACACCTTCGCCAAGTATTGAATATGTAATCCCACCCCCCCCTTTTTTTTTTTTTTATACAAAATTGTAGCGCGGTTTTTAGCACTGGCCAGAGTAACAGCTTTGAAGCTCATAGAATTTCTATGAGCGTCGGAGCTAATATTGCTACAGATGGCGATAAAGCCTGCCCCCTCTCTCCTCCCCGCTTCCATAAAGTAAGGGCTGTTTTGAGTCCAAAAGGGGTGAAGGAGGAGAGCCGACAAACATGTTCCTATTTTGGGCCATGACATCAATAACGTTTCTCATCCTACCAGAACATCTGTCCTTGATCACACATGCAGAACAGATGCTGCAATGTGATTTATTAATCACAATATGAAAGTTATTAATCAATTGCAGAGTTAACTGCTATTAACATGTAGCCCTATTTTAATCCCCTCTCACCATTCTTCTTTTCTATCAGGTTTTTTACACTCATTTTAGGGTCAGGCCCTCCCAATCAGCAACACCCCTGCTTCTCTAGTCATGAAGTCACTCTGGGGAAAAAAAGAAGCAATAGGATAATAGGCTCCCTAATTTTTCAAAATAATTAGGGATGTCAAAACATGATGCAAAGGGGAAGGAGCTTTCTCAGTATTTGGAGTGCTCAGTAGCCATAGAGCTGGATCCTATGGGTAGAACTGCACTGGGATTCTTCCCCACAAATTAAGTCCTGTTTATGTACCTGACCCGAATGTAACATCTGGCATTTATGCGGTATTTCAGAGAGAAACGCTGGTCCTATCTAACCTGGAATGCGACTGGGGAAGTGGGATGAAGATTTCAGCCCCTGTGGAACTCTTCCGTTAATTCCCTCGGGCTTCTCAAGAGGGGGGAATGGGCTCCCATCACTCCTGCCTGAGGTCCAGCATGAGCGCCTATTGGCCTGCGCAATCTTCCCCCTCAATGCCCAGCAAGCACAGGCGGCACGAGCCTGCGGCTTCCCTTTCGCCCTGCAAGTTTTGACAGCGCACACATGGTGGTTTCTGTCTACCAAGGGGGTCTGAGCAGCCACCACTCAATCTGACCAGCTTTCTGCTGCAAGAGATCAGTAGAGATACCGGGGAGGAGACGCATAGAAACAGAGTATGATGGAAGAAAAGGGCCGTCTGCCCACTCAAAGAACCCTCCCTTTAAATTTCCCGGAGCGAAACCTTCCTCAACAAGAACCCTCTTTAAGCATTTCCCCGGAGCGAACCTACATGTTTATCCCATTGTCCCTTGAAGTCGAGTGCATTACTGGCCTCAACTACCTGACATGGAAGACCATTCCATCGATCAACCACTCTTTCGGTGAAGAAGTATTTCCTGATGTCGCCCTGAAATCTCCCACCTATGGGCACCATGTGCTGGGTTGTCAGCTAGTTGTGTCCTTTGCATCGGACAGGACAGGAGACAGAGAAACCATGAGAAAGGGAAGTTCCTGGATCTTGACTCCAAAGGCCGGGAACGCCCCCCTCATGCTTGCACCTGGGGCGTACCACCCCTCCCGTCCCTGGTACGTCACTGCTCAGCAGGATTGATAAGGAACACAGCCTCTGCTCCTCCCTGAAAGTTGTCTGGCTATCTGAGCATTGGAACCAGCTGAGATAAAGGGGCAGGACAGTGCTTGCTTAGACCTTTATACTCTGCCTTAGTTCTGGGAGAACAGTTTTATCCTAGTGCTGTCGGATGAGGTTACCCACTTGATAAATTTTGTTATCCTCTGAAAACACTGTTCTAAGTGAGCAGCAACATTTTTTTTTCTGTTCGAGTCAGTCCTTTGGATAGGATCTCCAGTAGTCATTCTCTTCATGCAACATATTAGTAGCTTGGAGATGTTAGGTCCGAGGAGATTTAGAGATCTATTCTGGGACCGGTGCTGTTTTACTTATTTATAAATGATCTGGAAGTTGGAACAGCGAGTGAGTCAATTACATTTGCAGATGACACAAAACTGTTCAAAGTTGTTAAACGCATACAGACTGTGGAAAAATTGCAAGCAGACCTTAGGAAATTGGAAGACTGGGCATCCAATGGCAGATGAAATTTAATATGAACAAGTGCAAAGTGATGCACATTTGGAAGAATAACCCAATCACTTACCAGATGCTAGGGTCCACTTGGCGGGTCAGTGCCCAAGAAAAAGATGTGGGTGTCATTGTAGACAATACATTGAAATCTTCCACCTAATGTGACAGTGGCCAAAAAAGCAAACAAGATGCTAGGAATTATTAGAAAAGGGATGGTAAAAAAGACTATGAATGTTATAATGCCTCTGTATTGCACCATGGTGTGACTTCACCTTGAGTACTGCATTCAGTTCTGGTTGCCTTATCTCAAAGATATAGCGGAACTAGAAAAGGTTCAAAGAGCGACCAAGTTGATAAAGGGGATGGAACTCTTCTCATATGAAGAAAGACTAAAGGTAAGGGCTCTTCAGCTTGGAAAAGAGATGGCCGAGGGGAGATAAGACTGAAGTCTACAAAATCCTGAGTGGTGCCGAAATTGATTATTTTTTTACTTCGTCAAAAATTCCAAAGACTAGGGAATACTCTATGAAGTTATTTAACACATTTGTATACCGCCTAAAATCTGGGTGGTTCCAATATCAAAAACATTCATATAATTCTATGAAATCAACAAACATAAATGATAATCAATATCTGCATATCTATAAAGTCCCTAAACATGAACAACATTCGCTATCTGTGCATATGGCGGTCACATGCCCTGAGCTGCATGGATATTAGTCCTACATTTTATATATAGGCATCAATAGACAGTTGTGTCATTCGTAGTTTCTTAAAGATGATACAATCTGCACAATCTTGGATGTCCAGGCAGATTGTTCCACAGATATACACCAGCGATACAAAACATTTTCATCTTTGAAGTCGCATATCGAACTCTATTTCTATTTCCTTAATTGCTGTTAGTCTCATCCCCCCCTTTGGGAGGGAGATACTTTTAAATCAATAGGAGGAAATATTTTTTCACTCAAAGAATAGTTAAGCTCTAGAATGCATTTCCAGAGGATGTGAGAAGAGCAGTTAACGTAGTCGGTTTTTAAGAAAGGTTTGGATAAGTTCCTGGAGGAGAAGTCCATAGTCTACTGTTGAGATAGACATGGAATAGTTTACCAATGTCCTGGATCGGTAGTATGGAATGTTGCTACTATTTGGGTTTTTGCCAGGTGCTTGTGACCTGGATTGGCCACCATGAAGATGGGATATGGGCTAGATGGACCATTGTTCTGACCCAGTAAGGCTATTGGCTCATGTACAGAGGATGTGGGTTGGATTATTTGAGTGGGGTAGGTTGGTTTTTTTTTTTTTACTGTTTGTATTGTAAAAGTTCCAGCATGTCATGAAGCATGCTATAAAAATGTCTTTAGTATTGCATGTTGACTAGTGACCACAAGATGGTGGTAGTGCCAAAACGTTGGGCAAAAGCTGTTTTGAAGTCGCTGACTTGGAAAGAATAGTAGTTTGAACAAGCCCCATGAGGATTCTGCTTTTAATTTGTGTGTAAGAGCAGTGATGAAATTCTCTCAGCTCACTGGGAGGTGAGCTAGGTTTACCATATGGCTCCAGAAAAAAGAAGACGGATTGAGATATCCGGGTTTTTCTTCCATTGCTTTCAATCCGTCCTCCTTTTTCTGGAGCCATATGGTAACCCTAGGTGAGCCTGATGATACACACTACAACTAAGGCTGGTTTAATCATTAGGCAGACTTGGGTGGCAGCTCCCGGGAAGTGACAAAGCAAAGAACCGTCGGCATTTTTTTAAATTTGTATTTTCCTCACACCTTTTTTTAGAAGTAGCTCAAGATGAGTTACATTCAGGTGCACTAGGTACAATATTTCCCTGTCCCTCAAGGGTTCAGAATCTAGTTTTGTACCTAAGGCAATGGAGGGGTAAGTGACTTCCCAAGATACTATTACTAGTACAGGCAGTCCCTGGGTTAAGAATGAGTTACATTTTTAAAGCTGTTCTTAAGTTGGATTTGTATGTCACTCAGAATTTGTAGGTTTTAAATGTCTTGCTGCTTACTTCTGCTCCCAGCTGACAAAAGGGTCAACTGTCCCTACCAGTGTTCCTCTAAGGTACAGCATGCACAACCACACACTGTTCATGTGGCCATGCATCATTCCTGAATCTGCTACAGTAAAAGTATAGGAGTCTATGCCACTGAAAATACTGCTCGGTGAAATAAAATGATGCCACAATCGCATTAAGTGCAAGTCATATGTAAGTCGGGCATCTGTAACTCGGGGACTGCCTTTACTATTAATCATTCAACGGATAAGGTGATTTGCCTGGTAGACTTTATATTGCTACATGCTGGGATTTTTAAGTAGAAAAGATATTTAGTGGAATATATGTTGGAGGCACCCTGGATTAGGATGACCAATTCAGTTAGGTAGTCAGGGGCATTTCCTCTCAGGATCATAAAGGCAGTGATGCCAAATTTTAAACTTGATCCTTGTGGTTATGGGCAGCCAATGTAGTTTCATATACCAGTGTTTCCCCAAAAATAAGACGGTCTATGTTCTTTGGACCCCAAATTAATATATTAGGGCTTATTTTCGGGGATGTCTTATTTTTATGGTTTTTTTTTTCTTTTTCATGTGCAACAATCATCTCTCCCTTCCTCTCTTCCAACCCAATTCTTACTCTTTCCTTCCCCCCTCTCCCCCCCCATGTGCAGCATCTTTCTATCCCTCCCACCATGAGACTGACATACCTCCACTCCGAGGCCTCCAAAAACAGCGGCGGTGATAAAGGGGGATGAACTCCCCTCATTGAGGAAAGACTAACAGTTAGGGCTCTTCAGCTCGGAAAAGAGATGGCTGAGGGGGGAGATATGACTGAAGTCTACAAAATCCTGAGTGGAATAGAACAGGTAGAAGTGTTTGTTTGTCTTTTTGTTCTTCACTCCATCAAAAATTACAAAGACTAGGGGACACTCAAAGTTACAGGTAAATACTTTTAAAACCAATAGGAGGAAATTTTTTTTTTCACTCAGAAAATGGTTAAGCCAGAGGTTGTGGTAAGAGTGGATAGCGTAGCTGGTTTTAAGAAAGGTTTGGACAATTTCTTGGAGGAAAAGTCCATAGTCTGTTATTGAGAAAGACATGAGGGAAGTCACTGGATTGGTAGCATGGAAACTCTTTGAGTTTTGGCCAGGTACTAGTGACCTGGATGGCCTCCGTGAGAACAGGCTACAGGGCTACAGGTTTGACCCAGTAAGGATATTCTTATGTTCTTATGTAAATTTTAAAATGCAGATTAGATACTACAGTGCAGGCTGCACGTTTGACATGACTGCATTACACTAAGTAGACTTAAAGGCTGAGCCTTAAGCGCACACTCCAAAGGCCACGGTTCACTACACTACCACCATCGCTCTCTACAGCAGTGCTTATCAATTTTTTGTGGCCGTGATCCCACGATTATGGCCACATATTTGGGTGCCTACCCTCCCTATCCAGAGGTGCAGAATGATATACCTATGGACAGCTCACCAAGGCTACAACCCTCAACATGACTTTTGTGATCTCATTTGGGGACCCGACTTACAGTTTGGGAAGCCTTGTCCTTGACACTGCACAGACTGACAGCATTTGAACAGATGTGTCTCCAAATTATATGCTTCCTGGCCATCTGAAGGCATTTCTGAATGCAGAAAGAATCTTAACTGAGGTCTCCATATTGTCTCTCCCTTTTGAATCCTGCAGCAATGTTCTTTCCTGTCTGGGAAGGAAGTTAGGGGGGGAGGGGGTCTGTCATCTTAGCCACCAAGAAGCATCTAGCATTCTGTGGACTGGAGAGCATGTCTGAAAGCAATTTTTCCTTCCTTCACCCAGGCTCCTTGGAAGGAACAGGATGTGTGTGTGGGTGTATTCTGGGATTACTTAAAGAGAATGCTTTTGATGCGTTTATTTCAAAGCTCAGTTATTTACATCATGTTAGGGTTCTTCATCACAAGTGAGAACAAACCTGCTCATCAGAGGCATAGTCAGCCTTCCAATTTTGGGGTGGAATGGGGGACAACATGTCTCCCTCTTTTTTTTTTTCTCTCTCTCTCTCTCTCCCCCTCCCCCCCAGCCCATGTTAAACATTCCTTTGCTGGTAGGGATGCTGAGGCACCAGCAATACAGTACCTAAGCATAATCCCTTCTCTTCCCACTACTCCCATAATGAGAAACTTGGTAGTGTGCATTCAGCTGCTGACTTCCTCATTAAGGGAACAGTATGAGGAGGAGGGTTGTAGTTCAGGTAATCTTATCTTAGCCTAGTAAGGCTTTGGCATCCATGTCGGCAAAGGTAAAGGGGGTCCAGACCCCCATGGCTATATATTATACTGTAACATTAACTGTGAATCAAAAAATATTTGAAATATATCTTAAATTATTCTAAAATAATTTATAGAGTGCTCAGTGTGAAATCTTATTCAAAACCAACAGGTTAATAGAATGAAGATGTAATAACATTCCATCATTGCACTCACCTACCTACCAGCCCTGTCTGATTGATTGTTTGTAAATTATTCAGGCTAAATAGTGATGATGAAGAAATAAAGATGAATACTTAGCTGAATGTTGTAGATAAATAAGTATCTCCTCCATAAGATATATTCTTAGATTCAGCTCATTAATACTGGAGGTAGTGTGATGAAGTCTTTTTTGTATATATAACTCGCTGGTTTAGTGGAAAATGTGAAAAAAGTGAGTCTCCAATCCACCATTAAAAATAGTACATCTCAGCATAAAGCTAAAACTCCTTGTAGTGAAAGTAATCCAACATTTCCTCAACACCGATCGTGTTTCACTATGTTTTGCGTCATCAGGAGGAAATAACTGAAAAAATAAACATATATAACAGTTCTCAAAAACCTAAACTATTCAATAAATTTTTCTTCAAAACTTAACAAATAAAGTACCTTCGGACCACACAATGGAGAGAATACGCCGACAGGAGCTTCCTACTGAAAGGTTGTATCAGCATGTGACGTCTGACATCAAGACGTAACAGTGTTTTTATAGATCATTTAGAGATCACATGATAGCTAAATGAGTAATGATGTGATATCTTAATTGAGCAATGAGTAATGATGTGATATCTTAATTGAGCAATATATATCTATCATCTTGTGGTCCACTCTATTTCTTTGTTGAGACCATTTGGAATCACTGTGTTCCATGTATAAATCAGACGTTGTTCATGATAGAGAAGTATATGAGAGATATCACCCTGTCTATTGAATTTAAATTGCCTGATTACACAGAATTTAAGGTCATTAAGAGAATGACCAGCTGAATGCCAGTGATCAGTCAAAGGAGCCTCTGATTTAATAGTGCGAATACTGCTCAGGTGTTCTGCTATTCTTAACTTAATAGCTCTTTTAGTTTGACCTATATACATCTTATTGCAAGGACAAAAAATCCCATATATTACTTGAGAGGTGTTACAATCTGAATGTCCCCGTAGGTGATAAATCTTATTTGTATTAGGTACTTTAATTTGATTAGTAGTCAAAGAATGGCAACAGTATTTGCATCTTCCACAGCTGGTATGTCCTGTTGATTCAACAGTAGTTTCATCAATTAAATTGTTGTTGAAATATTCACCTAAATTTTTACTCCTTTTATGAGCAAACATGGGAGCTTCAGAAAATATAGAATGAAACCTTAATATGTTCCAATGTTTGTGTATGATTTTTTGTATAAATGAAGTCTTACAGGAAAATGGTAAAACACAAGTCATTCTTAAATTGCCTTGATCACAGTTATTTTTAGGTAATAATAACCAATCCCGATTGGCATTCTTGGCTCTCTTGTAAGCAACTTTGATACATTGTTCAGGATATATTATACTGCACATGCCTGTGGATTTGGAAGGCTTCAACTTTTGATCTTACTGAAAATTACAGTATTTTATCATTTTATACATAGTATCCAGAAAAAATGGGAACCAGCATTTTCCAAATAACCCCAAATGTCCTACTGCAGCAGAAAGTTCTGCCTGAAATTCAAGACATTTGAGTGCTTTTATTTTTGAACAGGAAGGAGCTCCAGCGCATTGAACTGTTAATTAATGAAACTCCAGAATTCATTGAGTCAACAGCTTGGTGGCATCAAAGAATTTGGGCTCTTTTTACTAAACTGCAGAAGAGCTGCTTACAGTGGGCCTGTGAGGTAAATGCTCTGACGCTCATTTTCCTATGCGCTTTGGAGCATTTACTTCACCAGCCTGTGGTAAGCTCTTCCGCGATTTAGTAAAATCCAGCATTTGTGAATATGTAAAGGTTGAAGGAGGACACTTTGAACACACATTATATCAAATGATATAGCAGCACTAGAAAAGGTTCAGAGTGGCCAAGTTGATAAGGGGATGGAACTCCTCTTGTATGAGGAAAGTCTAAAAGGTTAGGGCTCTTCAGCTTGGAAAAGAGACTGCTGAGGGGAGATTTGCTTGAAGTCTACAAAATCCTGAATGGTGTAGTGCAGTGGTTCCCAACCTTGTCCTGGAGGACCACTAGGCCAATCGGGTTTTCAGGCTAGCCCTAATGAATATGCATGGAGCAGATTTGCAAGCCTTTCACTTCCATTATATGCAAATCTCTCTCATACATATTCATTAGGGCTAGCCTGAAAACCCGATTGGCCTGGTGGTCCTCCAGGACAGGGTTGGGAACCACTGGTGTAGTGGATCTGGGTGTTTTGTGTTTTGTGGGTTTTTTTTGTTTGTTTGTTTGTTTGTTTTTTTACTGCATCAAGATTTTACAAAGACTAGGAGACACTCAATGAAGTTAGAGTAATATTTTTTAAATCAATAGGAGGAAAAAAAATTTTTCTCGGAGAATAGTTAAGCGCTGGAATGCATTGGACAAGTTCAGAGGAAAAGTCCATAGTCTGATGTTGAGACAGACAAGGAAAAAGCCACTGCTTGCCCTGGACTGGTGGCATGGAATGCTGCTACTATTTGGGTTTTTACCAGGTACTTTTGACTTGAAATTGGCCTCCATGAAGATGGGATACTGGATTGGATTGGATGGACCCAGTAAGACTATTCTTTCTTTCTTTTTTTCTTAATTTCTTTATTAAATTTCATAATATTCACAAGCATAAATCTTGTTCCATATAATACAGAGAAGGAAATAATTCAGAATAAAATCTTTCCACATAAACAGTATAAATTTTACCTCTTTTTTTAGACCACAATATAGAGGAGTGGTAATCAAAATCTAGTGGAGATAAACATAGGTATCAAACATTCAAAAGAAAAAGCTTAATGGGCTATCAGTTGCAATATTTTAACATAATATCCATTCCTTAATCAATCCTTAATGATCTTTTTAACTTTTAGAAACTCCCTCAAATGGTCTGGAGAATAAAAGGTGTATTTTATTCCCAAGTACCTAACTAGGCATTTACAGGGATATACCAGAAGAAACGTAGCCCCAAGTTTAAGAGTCTCTAGTCTTAGGGAAAGAAAATCTTTTCTTCTCTCTTGCGTAACTTTTGAAACATTCGGGTATATCCAAAGTCTTTGATCTCCAAATAATTTTTGGGAATTTTTAAAGTATAATTTTTAAGATCATGTTTAAATCTTGCTCAATAACAAAAGACACTAAGAGTAGCTCTTTCAGTATCTACAGACAAAGTTTGTTCCAGAAGAGCAAAAATATTCCCAAAATCAATCTGTCTTCTCCGTCCTCTCTTCCGTCTTTTCCCCCATCTTTATGAAGAATCTTTTTATTTGGTAGATAGTAAATTTTATTCAATGGAGGAATATTGTTAAGGGGAATTTTTAAATTCTCAATTATCTTTTTAAAAAATCTATAGGCGGAGTTCCAGATAATAGTGGAAAATTCAGAATACAGAGATTCAATCTTAGACTATAGTTTTCAAATTGTTCTAGTTTACGATGTATTGAGGAATTATCTTTAATCATTGCTACTTTAAATTGTTGAAACTGCTGTATATCATCCTGTGTTTGTCTAGCTTGGTCTGCAAGATCTTCTTTTTTTTACTGAGTCGACAGCTAAAGTTAAATTATCAAGTTTAGCAGTAATAGTTGTTACCTTCTCCACTAGTTTGAGTCTATTTAGTCTCCAGACGTTGAAGGATTGTCCAAATGTCATCTCCTACGGAGGCCTCAGTGGGAGCGGGAGAAAATCCCTTTCTCTCCAGTTGATTTTTCAGCTCCACTACCTGTGCTGGCTCTGCACCCTCGCTGGGAGACCCCGCAGATCCAGTTCCGGGATTGCGAGTCTCCTGCAGCAAAGCCCCAGTCGTAGCTGGACACGAAGGGTTTGAAAGAGCTGGAGGGGATAGCGATGTCTCAAGCCCCGAAAGGTGGAGAGAGTGGAGAGACTCTCCAATATCTCTCCCCTGTGCCGGGTCACATCCTCCGGATTCTTTAGCAACTGAAGGCAGAGCTGCAAAGAAGCGGTCTACAGTTTGCTGGGTGGGTGTAGAAACAAGGGCCTGCGAGGGATCAGCCCTAATCACCCCCTTCCGCTTTGAGTGAGGCATTCACGCTAGAAGAATCAGCCGATGGCAGTAAGGTAGAAATAATGTTCAAACGGAAGGCACCAGCAAACACAATTTTCCTCCATCTCTCTAGCAGCAACTCGCACCCAGGGCAGGATTAACCAATAGGCCAAGTAGGCATATGCCTAGGGCCCGAAATGGTCAGAGGGGCCCGATGAAGGAAAGCATCAACATTGTTTTTGCCAAATGGTGATGGCCCCTCCAACATTGATCAGCAACACGGGCCCTCCCTCCCATCGACAGAAAGTAAGACAAGCAAGCAACGTGGGTAAGAAAGGCAACGGGAACTATAATTGTGCAAGCGGTGCTGCTTGCCCAAAGCTTCCCTCTGATGCAGCTTCCTGTTTCCACCTGAGCGCATGGTGGGGTGGGGCGGGGCAGGGGGACCCAGTGTACTTGTGTTCCTAGGGGCCCTCAATGAATTAATCCTGCCCTGCTCACACCGCCGCCATTTTGACCACTCCCCCAGCCTATCCTCCATCAGTAAGGCTTAACTAAGAGAAAAAAACAAAACATTATACCAATGTATTTTGTAGATAATTGCAAAGTATTTCTTAGAGACATGCCAGATCCATGGTCTACCTTCCCCATCCCTCCACAGAGAAGCATAAATTGATTCTTAAAGCTTTCTTTAAAAAATAAACCTCTCCTTTTTGTGAAACTGCCTAAGTGTTTTTTTATTGCTGGTCACAGCGGTAAAAGTTCCGACACTCATACGAATTCTATGAGCATCTGAGCTTTTACCGCTACGGGCAGTGCTAAAATATGCCAACACACCTTCATAAAAGGGGGGGAGTAAAAATTCCTTGTTTTGTGGACAAAGAATTCAGATATTTCTCGATTTGACTAGATCCATTCAACTGAGAAGGAAGCAATTCTTGGAATTAAAAGTTCATATTCTTGCTTTGGGAGGGTTTTTTTGGTTGGTTTTTTTTAAAATTATGTTTATTAGTAAATAAATCCCCATTGCAATAAAAAAATCTGCCTAATGGCCTCCTGCCCAATATTAGCCTTTGTTCCCATTCAAGGGTTTAGTTGGTTGGCAGGGGAAGAATTGTCCTCTTTAATCCTATACAAGTTTAAACTTATCTAAATTGTAAAATTTCTTAGGGGTGTGTTTTTTGGGGGGGATTTTTTTTTTCTTTTGGGTGAGATTAGGTTCTCAGATTAACGCTGGGTTTTACTGGCTTCTTACTGTGGGCTGGTAAAATAAATGCTCAATTGCTTTCATAGGAATTGAATGAGTGTTAGAGCATTTACCTCACAGGCAATGGTTTCATAACAGGAGCCCTAATACATGTAGAATAGTTTAGAATGATCCAACTGTGGGGTGGAATCAATGGCATAGTAAGGGAGGGGAGCCACCCCGGCACCTTCTTTGCGGGGGGTACTGGCGCCACTATCTCTCCTCCCAACCCAGGTACCTCTTTAAATAGTCGCTGGCATGAGCAACATCTTCCATTTGCTGTTTGCGTTGGCATCGGCTCCCTTCCAACACACTTCTTGGTTGCGGGAGTGGAAGATGCTGCTTGCACCGGAGAACACTTCAAGAGGTACACTTCAAGAAGTGGGGGGCACTTAAGTGGTGGAGAAGAGTGGGTAGGGCACACAGTGCAGCAGGGCACAAGGGGGCGCATGGTGCAGCAACGTGGAGCACCACTGCCCTGGGTGCCAACCTCCCTCACTATGCCATTGGGTGGAATATTTTCATTTGATTATTGGGTAAGCAAGATCCCATAAAGTGGGCCACAGCACCATTTTTATTGCATCAATATTTCTGCTTTTATTTTATCTAATAGTATATTTTCTTTGGATATTATGGCTATGTAAGGTCCCTCCTTTTTTTTTTTTTTTTTTTTAAACAAAGCAGCAATAGCGATGCTGACGCAGTAAACACACCAAAGCCCATTCATTTCCAATTTTAAAAAGTATTGTATTAGGCAATAACTTTTACTTAAGTATTAAAATATGCATTTATATTTACTTTTACTTAGGGCTCCTTTTATTAAATGGCGCCAGAGGTTTTTAGCACAAGCCGGCAAGGTAAATGCTCGGATACTGATAGAATTCTAGCACTGTTTAGTAAAACCCAGCATTAATTACTTTGAACAACACTGCATACATCCCCCTCCAAACAATATTTCAGTTCCACTGCCAGGCAAAGGAAATTGGCTACAAGTGCAATTTATTCATTTTTGGGTTTTTTTAAATATTTTATTAAATTACAACAGTGTAATACATTTGGTTAAAAGTATCAAGTTCTTACAGAAAATACACCATTTCATATAAATAGTATATAGAAATATAACTATATCCCCCCTACTAACAATAAGTGATAATACTAAACAACTTTATTACTATAATAACAATGTCATTTCCATTTTTCCAGTATCTTTCCCTCCCCTACCCTTCTCCCACCCTGGATGTGGGCAAAATATTCTCATTTACTGTAAATCAACAAATAAAGCCAATGGACTTCATATTTTTCTTTAAATAAAGCACTAAATTCTAAACATTCAGCATTCATTCTTTCATATTGTCCACTATATTCTCTGAGTGAAAAACATTTCCTCCTATTGGTTTTAAAAGTATTTCCCTGTAACTTAGTGTCCTCTAGTCTTTGTCATTTTTGACAGAGTGAAAAATCAATCCTCTTCTACCTGTTCTACTCTAGTCAGGATTTTGTAGCCTTCAGTCAATCTCCCCTCAGCCATCTCTTTTCCGAGATGAAGAGCCCTAATCGTTGTAGTCTTTCCTCATGAGAGGAGTTCCATCACCTTTATCTTGGTTGCTCTTCTTTAACTTTTCTAGCGCCACCATATCTTTCTTGAGATAAGGAGACCAGAATTGAACGCAAATACTCTAGATGAGGAACATGGAGCGAAACAGGGGCATTATAACATTCTTAATCTTGTCAATCAATAAAGAGACAAGAAAACTACAAAGGTGATTGGCTTTTTATTACCACCGCATGATTTTCATACCTCAACCTTTTTTTCTTAATTAAAAAAGTTGTATATTCCATACAATCTACAATCCTTGGTGAACTGCAATAAAGCATACACTATATTAAAATAAGGCAGACAATTATTTGTTTCACATCCTTTTAGTGTATTCTTGAGTAAATATGAAAGCCTGTTGTAAAGTGATAACAGAAATCTGCTTGTCTCTTCCCCCCCTCCCAAAAGAAAAGAACACACTTTGTCTATGAAATTTCTTTTTACTGTTCTAATTCATTCTTGGACCTTTAGTTCAGTGGCTCTCCAGAGGAAGCTGGATTGTTTATACAAGATGCGTAGGAAGCAGCGGGGGAGTTTGTATTCACGGAAAGCTTTTACTGCAGTAAGCTATAACCCACTTCATATTATGAATTTACTGGTTTTGTGACAGATTATTCTAAATATCGATGCACAGTTCTCATTGTGTAATGGGGAATGCGTTTAACATTAAAGGTGAGATTGTCTTTGTGGTATTCACTGTTACCACGGCAATATAAAATAGCATAACGGGATCTCTTTGCATCCTCCCCTCTGGCTTTGCTACTCCTCTTGTCTTTGTCACTTTTAGAGAATGACATGGGGTCAAAATTTGTCCACATCCCCCCCCTCCCATCTCCATCTCCATCCTCATTCTGTGCCTGCGAGCTCTGTCCTCATCTGCACAAGTCTTTATCGTAAGTGTTCAAGGCTTCTGCAGATGAGGACAGAGCTTGCAGGGATGAGGAAGGGACAGAGATGGAACTCGCAGGGTTGGAAAGGGGATGGAGAGATGTCACGAGGGGGGGGGGGATTTTATCAGTGTCATTCTTTAGTCCAGGATGGGAAGGGGATGGAGAGATGTCACGAGGGGGGTGGATTTTATCAGTGTCGAAGTCCCTCCTCAAGGGCTGCAATCCAGTTGGGTTTTCAGGATTTCCCCAATGAATATGTATGAGATCTATTAGCATACCATGAAAGCAGTGCATGCAAATAGATCTCATGCATATTCATTGGGGAAATCCTGAAAACCCAACTGGATTGTGGCCCTCGAAGAGGGACTTTGACACCCCTGCTCTAGTCACTTTTCTCTGTCTCTTGCTGGTTCCTTTTTGGATAACAGCTTCTTTTGTTTATAGGCTACGGTTCAGCAAATGAAAGCTGTTGGTCAACATTAGGGCTGCTAATCAAGGCAGCACTCCTGCTAGAAGTATATTCATTCTGGATGATAATTCTTTGATCTCCTTTTTATGGAGAC
This sequence comes from Geotrypetes seraphini, assembly GCF_902459505.1. NCBI lineage: Eukaryota > Metazoa > Chordata > Amphibia > Gymnophiona > Dermophiidae > Geotrypetes > Geotrypetes seraphini. Next base: position 36,359,247 of record NC_047098.1, read on the forward strand.
TAGGGTTCATTTATAATCAAGTGAAAATTAGTGTCATGTTTTGTGCTCTGAGTTTGTAATAGGAAATGCAAAGAGTTTTGGCCCCACAGAATAACTACTACAGCTGTTAAAAAAAAAAAAATCTCCTGGTTAAGATGCTTCTTGTTCTAGAGCAGTGTCAGCAAACTTTGTCAAGCTGTGGCACACTAAACGTAGTGGCCGTGGTTTGAGGCATCTGGAAGTATGTGGATGTTGTCATGTCACTGTCCGCATAGGCAAAGGTCCTCCAGATGGGCCCTGAGTTGCCAGTAGGGGGTGCCAGCAGGGAAGAGGGCTGAAGAGAAGGAGAGGTGCTGGCTCTGCTGATTGCCTATAGAATGTGCCTCTCGCCGCAAGCAGCACATCCTCCTAGGCAATCAGCCGGCACCTCTCCTCTCTAGTGTATTGTGGCATACCTGAAATCTCAGGAAGCACACTATTGTGCCATGGCACACAGTTTGCGATACACTGTTCCAGTGCTTTCCTGTTAAGCTTGCAAAGGCAATGGCAACTCCATAGCACTACAGGAGTATGATTTGACTCCCCCTCTCCAGGCCAAAGCCCTTTCAACCCTTGATAGAAAGGGAGAGTGAAGTAGCCTAGAGCAGTGCTTCTCAACTCGGTCCCGGAATACCCCCCTTGCTAGTCAGGTTTTCAGGATATCCACAATGAATATGCATGAAATAAATTAGCATACAATTACATTACATTACATTAGGGATTTCTATTCCACCATTACCTTGCAGTTCAAGGCGGATTACAAAAGAATTATCCAAGATGTATTACAACAAGAACTTACAAAAAAAAAAAAAAATTGGTCATTTTCAAAAAGAGTAAGAAATGGGTAAGGTTATTTGTTTGGGGTAGTTGGCTTTAGTGAGAGGTGGAGTTTGAGACTTGCGGTATTATTTCTTTTTTCAGAGTTTTCTTGAAGAGTACGGTCTTTATTTCTTTTCTAAAAGTCTTGTAGTCGAGGGATGTAGTCAATGGAAGGCGGTGTATGCAAATCAAGTGTATGCATATTCATTGGCTTTCAGGATATGCATAAACTTGATTTGCATACACTTCCTCCCATTATATGCTAATTTCTTTCATGCATATTCATTGTGGATATCCTGAAAACCTGACTGGCAAGAGGGTACTCCGGGACCGAGTTGAGAAACACTGGCCTAGAGCAGTGAGTTGGGAAGCTAGGGTTCAAATCCAGGTTCTCTCATGGATGCTCCTTGTGACCTTGCTCTCCTTGTTTCCTTCAGGTACAAACTTAGGGCTGGATTTATTGGACTAAGTTAACATTCACTAATGTAATTACTTACTTCTATTAGTAAATAAATCCCACTGCAATAAATCTGCTAATGTCCTCCTGCCCAATATTAGCCTTTGTTGCCAAAGCCACCTGGGTTCACAGCGCTTATGCCGCTTACTGTCTACCTGTCTAATGTTCACTGTGTATGTATTTTTGTAACCTGTTCTGGGCTCCTGGGGGGGAATAGTTTTGTAATGCCATAGTGCATTTTAGTGAATCTAGGCACTAAAATACCCACTGTACCTGAATGAAACTTATATAGAGCTCATATTTGGAAAGGTCTGTAATTAAATTAAACATGAAGTTAGATGGTAATACTTTTTAAAACGTATATTATTGTCACTCAGTTAAGTTCTAGAGCTCGTCACCAGAGGATGTGATAACAGTTGTGTATCTGGGTTTAAAAAAGGTTTGCACAATTCCTGGAGGAAAACTCCATAATCTGCTATTAAAATAAGACTTGGAGAAAGCCACTACTTATCCCTGGCGTTCAGTAGAATAGAATCTTGCTACTGTTTGGGATCCTGCCAAGTACTTGTGACCTGGAATGGCCACTGTTGAAATAGGATGCTGGTCTAGATGGACCATTGGTCTGACCCAATATGGCTGATCTTATGTAAACTTTACATTACATTAGTGACTTCTATTCCGCCTATACCTTGCAGTTCAAGGCGGATTACAAAAGAGCTAACTGGACATTTCCAGTAACGTTACAATTGTTTTTTGGTTACAAAAGGGGTAAGATAGCTGGATGATTTCCAGGAGAACTTGCAAATTGGATAGTAAAATGACTGGACATTTCTAGGTAAGATTATATTACATTTTAGGGATCTGTATTCTTGGTTGGTATTTTCAGGAGGAAGAGATTACCAGAGTGGAGGCTTTGGGAGGGGAATTTACCAGGGAAGAGGGGGAGGGTTAAGGTATCTGGTGGAGAGAACGAGAGGGCACTCTCTAAAGTTAAAAGGGGATAGATTCTGTACAGACGTAAGGAAGTTCTTCTTTACACAGAGTGGTAGAAATCTGGAATGCTCTTCCAGAGGCTGTTATAGGGGAAAGCACCCTCCAGGGATTCAAAACAAGGTTAGACAAGTTCCTGCTGAACCAGAATGTACGCAGGTGAGGCTAGTCTCAGTTAGGGCACTGGTCTTTGACCTAAGGGCCACTGCAGGAGCGGACTGCTGGGCATGATGGACCACTGGTCTGACCCAGCAGCAGCAATTCTTATGTTCATCATCCTGTAATCCCTTTTCTACTCTGTCTCACTGTCTTAGAGACTGGACAAGCCCTGTTTTGCTTTTTTTTTAAATCTCATTACATCTATGGATTTTAGTCCAGTTGGTTTTGGGGTTTGTTTGTTTTTTTTTTGGGGGGGGGGGCTTAGGAAAAATTTAATGTACAAGGCCGTGGTAGTATGGGGTTAAACAGGATTCATGTAAGGTACTAAGGCAGGCTTTTACAAGCTGCACTGCTGGGCAGTGCAAGCTAAATGCCAAGCTTGAATAGAACGGGCAACTCAGCATTTCATGTGCACTTCTTGGCAGTGAATCTTTTTTGTAAAAGGACTCATAAGTAGAGTTACCAGATTTTGTTCCGATAAAACCCAGACATGTGGCCCTGCCCTGCCCCCCCACCCAAACCTCTTCTTTCCTCCAGCTTGAGGTCGCATCTGGAGGGCCTCCAAGCACGCACAGATGTGAAGCAATAACTTCGCACCTGCAGTGTTCAGAGGCCCTCCAGACGTGGCCCCAAGCTTGAAATCCCGGATGAGCTGCTGCTTTTCCAGAATACATCCAGACACCTCGACAGTCCTCTGGAAAGAGGACATGTCCAGGTAAATCGGGACCTCTAGTAACACTGCTTATAAGTGTCCTTTGCATACCTTCAGCCTTCCCTTTTAGGCCTGTAGGCTCTTCCTCCCCCTCGAGATTTTGATCAACTGAACAATTATGATCTTTTCAATGCCGTTGCTCTTAAAACAGTCATGTATAAATTTGGATTACAGTGAAAAATGTGCTCATGTTTCTTTCAGTTTGTGTAGTTGTTAGGAGCTATTGTTTAGCTTTGAGTGCTGCAGTCATAAGCACTGGTTTAGTTTGTCTGATGGTTAGGGCAGCCCTGGGGTTAAACCAGGACTGGCCCAGCCATGCAGCTATTGGATAAATTGAATAATTGTGGGATGTTTTGAGAGGCTCCAAAAGACTGATTCCTTGCACGAGACAAGGTTCACGTTTTATAAAGTAATTTGTGTCAAAAGAGAGGCTTTTAGAGCAGACCTGCTAGTATTGAGTCCTGTATGTGGAAGAGTTAGCATGGTGGATTTGTACTGCTCTGTAGCAGCTACTGATGGATAGGATTGATATTGTAGCATTGTGGTGAAAGACACTTTTGGGCTCCTAGTTGTCTGCCACATCTGCAAAAACCTTTAATAGTGGTGTGTTTATCCTATCCATCACCAATGGGATGTACAACAATTCCAGATGTTCTCTGGGGTTCTCCTTTCTGCTGCTGGTTTTTTTTTTCTGTTGAAGGCATTTAAACTCCTGATGGGGTCTCTGGCCACTGTCATGAGTTATACAGGAAAATAATCTTAAAGTGCTGTCTTTGCAATTTCCTCCTTCTAGAAGTATTTCTGCAGATGAGCTGCAAAACATTTTCAAATCTGATTCCTTCCAAGTGAGAGAGATTTTGTCATTTTATGCTGGGGGTACTTCCCTTTGCTGCAAGACGATTTAGCTTTACTGACTCCTTGCTCTTGTCAGAGAGTCACATTTACTGCTTCTTACCAAAGACCAGCAGAATGTCCATCCAGTGGCTTAGCAAGGGTAAGTCGCCCAAGATGGTGTCGCTCCTCCTCCGCCCTCGTCTCTGCCACCTCACTCCTTACCACCCCCGCCCTCACCGTGCGTATATCCCTTCCCGGAAGTGATGTCAGTGTGAGAGCTGACACGGTCGCAAGGAGAACATTAAAGGTCTTGCTCGCGGCAGTGAACAACTAGAGGTTGAAGGGGGATGCGCACATGGGGAGGAGGAGGTGTGCCATGCCCCCACCAACATAGTGCCTGGGGCTGACTGCCCCTCTCCCCCCCCCCCCCTTACTATGCCACTGTGTCCGTCATAAATGATAGGACTTGGCTGTTCAAATATTTTCTGGTCTAGTTCCACTGGGTTCATTTCCTGCCATTCTTCTTTCTCAGTGAGAGAGTGTGGCTGTGTGCAGTAGTTATGAAGAAAGCTGCTCGTATAGGGTCAGGGGGAAAAGAAGCTGTTGCAGGAGATTTTCAAAATTGGTTTTCCTGTTTTTTATTGGGATCATTTAATGTTCACATGATATAAGAATTTGTAACCCCCTGATGCAGGTAGGTGTGCCTGCCGAAACATGGTTCCATGTCGAGTCTTGATTTGATTAATCTTTACATTGGATGAAAGTGTTTTGATTTGTATGAACTTTACATTGGCTGGAAGACATTCAGGCTCGAAATCAAAAACATTGGCATTCAAAGAGCATCCTAAATCGGCACTTGGACATCCTAATTGTTGTATATATATCCAGCAGTTTGCCATTCAAAAATGGCCATTTTTGTAACTCCAGCTTTGGACATTCAGCTGGAAACATCCAAATTGGATTTGGGACATTTTTTTTTAATACTCCTTACTCCTTTGCTTTTTTGTTAGTTTTATGTGGGGGCAATCTTTTTTACCCTGCTGGTTTTCTTACCTTTGCTGGGTTTTTTTTTGCTCTAAATATTTTGCCCAGTACAACATCAGCAGAACTCTCCGCATACCTGGAAAAATTCAACATCCTAAGTGACAATCAATCGGGCTTCCGCACAGACCACAGCACAGAGACCATTATAGCCTCCTTACTTGACCACTTGCACACACTCTTCAGTCAGGGCTCCAGCGCCCTGATCTTGCAATTTGATCTGAGCAGTGCATTTGACCTAGTCGACCACACTATTCTCCTGGAATGCCTGGCCCGCATTGGCATCTCCGACCAGGTCCTCAGCTGGTTCCAAGGGTTTCTACGAAACAGATCCTACAGGGTACGCAAAAATGACAATTTCTCTTACAGCTGGGATAACTCCTGCAGTGTTCCGCAGGGCTCCCCCCTGTCCCCCACCCTGTTCAATATCTACCTCGCCTCCCTCAGTAACCTCCTACACAAACTCATGCTCAAATTCTTCATCTATGCAGATGACATTACATTAGTCATCCCTCTAACCAGTCTATCCCAGGAACTTCTCACCTACATCACTAGCATACTCAGTCAGATAGAACTCTGGATGCTCTCCTTCAGATTAAAACTAAACCCGGACAAAACAAAATTCTTCCTGGCCACCCCCAAAGACAAAATCAAAGACACCACAATCCAAGTGAAAGGATTGGTTTTCCCACTCGAACAAACATTAAAAATACTGGGAGTCACGCTGGACAAACATTTATCCCTAGAAAATCACACTGACCTCACTGTTAAGAAAGGTCTTTCGGTGCTCTGGAAACTTCGCACCATAAAGAAATACTTTGATGACACCGCATTCCGCCTACTAGTACAATCCTCTATTCTCAGCATACTGGATTACTGTAATATCATTTACCTGAGCTCCACAAAGAAAATCACCAGAAGACTAAAACTGATTCAAAACACAGCCGTCCGCCTCATTTTCGGCCTGAACAAATGGGAACACATCACTCCCTTCTACCACCAACTGCATTGGCTACCTTTCGAATCCCGAGTCATTTTCAAGTTCGCCTGCATTTGCTACAAAACAGTATTTGGTCTATCACCAAAATACCTCTCCCCTCACTTCACTATGTATTGCTCCAATAAGAAATCCTGCAGAATTCAGCTGTTTGCTTTCCCCTCCATAAAATTATGCCAGCTCAAAAGATTCCTCGACAAAACCTTCGCCTTCCAGGCGGCTAAGCTGAACTCTTGGCTAGCCCAAATGATGCTCGAGGCCCCGACCTACCTCGACTTCAGAAAACTTCTCAAAACATACCTTTTCCACAAACAGGACCCTTAACCCTTATTCCCCTGCAACAAACCAACTCCCGCCCCACCCCCTCCTTTCTCTCCCCCTCCCCTCCCTTGGTTCCTTTCTCCCTCCCTCATCTCTTCCAATCCAACTATGATAAACTTCTGCTAAAACCCCAATACTTCCTTCCTCGTTGCTTGTAATTCCTACAAAATGTTGTAAATCCGTGTTCAGACCGGATCCTAATTTAATTGATGTGAACTGCCTAGAACTCTTTGGGTATGGCGGTATATAAGAACTTAATAATAATAATAATAGATAGTTTGGAGGCAGAGTTGGAGGCTGGTTTCATTGAGCCTTCCAAACAAAAAGCCATTCTGTTACCCTTGACCTGCTGTGGTTATTTTTTTTGCTGATAATATTTAGTTTGTTTTATTTTGTGTTGACCTTTCTCCACTAAATGATTGTATATTAGGTGTGGTCCTCCTGCTTAGAGGAACATCGCCTTGAACTCAGTCCATTTAGGTCTTCTGAAATGGGAGTTACATGGAGGCCTCGGCTTATTTCCGGTGCTTCTGGGTCCTACCCTACTGTTAGTAATGTTGCTTACAATTCTTGGGTTTATTGTTGAGTCCCACATTTCTTTTCAGGACCAGATTAAATCATTAACCAGGTTTTGTTTCCGAGTTCTCAGATACATTCGAGCTACGAGGAGCATTTCTTCAGAAGACGTCATTACCTACTCTGGTAATCGCTTTGTTACTTAGCAGGTTGGATTGTTGTAATGTGCTATAAATAGCCTTTCACAAACATCACTGCATCATCTTAGTGCAAAATACAGCCATTACAGGAGATACCGGCTCAGACCAGCCAGATCATGTTTCACCATTGTTAAAATATCAGCAGCCGGTGATAGTCTTTAATCATATTAGATCTAAAATTCTGTTGCTTGCACATATGGTTTTTCTGAGCTCTTATTGTATAAACCTACTAGGTATTTGAAATCATAAATGCAAAACCAATGTGGTGGTCATCCATTGGCAAAGGCATGCTTAAACTGTACTCGGGAGACTGCATTTTTAAAAATTTAGCATCAGTGTTATGGAATATGTTGCCTCCATATCTTCAGTTTGAGTTGGACTTTAAAAAATTCAACATTAGTCTTAAGACCTTTTTCAGAGAAGTAGTGTGAATACAACGAGGTTGTCTGCTGCCCCAGGATATGGATTTAGCGCATGTGCTATCATTTTTTTTTTTTTTAATGACTATTTAACATCCTTTTTTGTGTGGTATTTTTTTTTTTTTTTTTCATATTAGTATTTGTGAAAAGTAGTATAGAAAATACATTGATAAGCATAATGCCCACTTAAATGCACGTAGTCACTACCACAGAATCTCCTTGACACAACATAAATTGTCTTCTAATCCCCATTCACCCTCTTCTCCAACCCTTCACTGCTGTGAGATTCAGCAATCAATGCATCCAGGGCTGTACGCAGATTTTTCTCCCTGACAAGACCCTATCGCAAGTACTAGTGCTACAAACGATTGGCATTACCCATCCAATCGATATGAACTGCCCTTCCTCCAAAGCAATCCTCATTAGAATTTATGTTCCGCTCTATCAACATTTCTAGATGGATTACAGCAAATATACATAACTTATAACTAACAAATACATTAAGACAGCAAATAATTAATAAACTTAACACTTATTGAAAAAAAATATATAGGAAATCAGCATTGATATACCTCCCTAAACAAAAACATTTTCAACAAAATCTTGAAACAGTCAACATCACCAAGCCCTCACAGTTGCTCAGGTAATTGGTTCCATAACTGTAGAATATAGATTTCTTATTCCTCACGGTGAACTACACAACCAGATGGGACCACTAGGGCATCTTGGGAGCTCAAGTGTCTAAAGGCAACTCAAGGCCCAAAGCCTATTTGCCTTCTGCCACTATGGCTTATTGCCACTAGACCCCAGTTCATGATCTCTTTCCAGTGGCACGTTTTATTGTACTATGGCCCCCAGATGTAGGGGGTGGGGGAGAGGAACCCTTGTCTTGTGGAGAACTGGATTTTGGAGGATGTTGAAGAGAAGAGGGAAGCACTTCTTGTGGTATCCACTACATAATATTGTTCAGATGACACTTATGACTGTTCAAAAAAGCTGCCATTGCAACCATCTTTCCCCAGATATATTTTAATCAATGGGTAATGCAGTACCTGACTTCCTAACAAACATTATCTTTTATTATATAGGATTGACATATATCCAGCAGGCGGAGGTATAGTTTTGACAAAGGATCAGTCACAAAAAACAAAAGGAATTGACCCAAAATATCCACAAAGAAGAAAATCTAGAGAAAACCCAAAAAAACTCTGGAGTGACGATGTTCCTAAATGGACTTTATTTGAAAGTGTCAAAAGTTCCAAAGGTACACTGAAATCATCCACATAAAATTCCATCCACATAAAAATAAATCATCCACATAAGAGCCTTAAAAGACCTAGTCTGCTAGAGATACAGGACCCAACATGGTCCGCGTTTCGACAAAAAGTCTTCTTCAGGGGTCTCACTTCCAGCTCACCACACAATTATTTCCCACTAACTCACCTTTATAGGACCCCTGAAGAAGACTTTTTGTCGAAACGCAGACCATGTTGGGTCCTGTATCTCTAGCGGACTAGGTCCTTTAAGGCTCTTATGTGGATGATTTATTTTTATGTGGATGGAATTTTATATGGATGATTTCAGTGTACCTTTGGAACTTTGACACTTTCAAATAAAGTCCATTTAGGAACATTGTCACTCCACAGAGTGGGGTTTTTTTTGGTTTTCAAAGGATCAGTCACACCAGTCCTTGAGAGCAGACGCAATTTGATTTCAATAAAAATGCGCATCTTCATGCTTACTTTAAAGTAACTCTTATGTTCTTCTGTATTTTATTTGTCATACTGGGTCGGACCAAAGTGTCCTGTTTCTAGCAGTGACCAATCCAAGGCAGGATCTCAAAGTAGCAAGATTCCATTCTATTTTACAACAGTTTATGGACTATTCCAAACTCTTTTTTTAACCCAGCTATGCTAACTTTCTTTATCAAATCCTCTGGCAAAGAGTTTCAGAACTTAACTGTGCATAGAGTGAAACATTATTTTCTCCAATTTTATTTTTAAATATACTATTTAGCCAGTGCATAGCCAGACCTGCAGAATTTTATTTTATTTTTTTGTGAAACTGAACGTGTGAGGGAGGCCCCCACCCCATGTATTCACAAAAACTGAGCATGCATAGGGGGTGGGCCTCCCTCATGCATGCATGCTCAGTTTCAGAAAAACCAAGCGTGTGTGAGTAAATTGATTTGTATTTACCTACTTACTCTGTTCAAGATTTTATAGACCTCCATCATATCTCCACTGAGCTGCCTCTTCTCTAAGCTGAAGAGCCTTAACTTCAGTCTTTCCTTATCCACTTTAACCTATTCCTTGTCTAATTCTACTACATCTCTTATTTTTATTTGAAATGTGGGGACCAGAATTGCAGACAACAATCAAGATGCAGTTGTACCGTGGAGTGATAATCATATATATTGACATAGAAACATGATGGCAGATAAAGGCCAAATGGCCCATCCAGTCTGCCCATCCACAGTAACCATTATCTCTTCCTCTCTCTAAGAGATCCCAGGCTTTCTTAAAATCAGACAGTCTTCGTCTCCACCACTTCTTCTGGGAGACTGTTCCACGCATCTACCACCCTTCCTATAAAAAGTATTTCCTTAGATTACTCCTGAGCCTATCACCTCTTAACTTCATCCTATGACCTCTCATTCCAGAGCTTCCTTATGATAGCCTTTGTACTCTGTTCCTAGTATTGATTGGTTTATTGGCTGCCGTTGCACACTGAACAGAAAATTTTAACATATTGTCCATGATGACAATTGGATCCTTTTCCTGGGTGGTGACTCTTAATAGCTGAGAACTGGTTATTCCAATTATTGACGAGGTCATTACATTTTTTTAAAAATAAACATAAAGAAAAGATGGAACCTAGCATTGTTTGGGTTGTTCTTACCATTGTATATAATTTTGCATGTATCCACAGTAAATTTCATCTACCAGTTGGAGGCCTAGGCTCCCAAAGTCCTTCTGCAATTTCTCACAATCTGCATGCGATCGAACAACTTAAAATAATTTTGTCAGCTGCAAATTTGAAAGCATTGGTCCTAGTTCAGATCCCTTTGGTACTCTGCTAGTCATGTTCTTCTACTGAGATAATTAGCCATGTAAGTCTGCTATGTTGTCTTTTAACCAGTTCCCAGTCCACAACAGGACATTACCTCTAATCCCATGGCTTTTATTCTTTTTAATCCAGTGGAAGCTGGAAAGAATTATGCAAAATGAATCGAATGTCTGTCTGGAGGCAAGATAAAATCTTCAAAAATGTATCTGAAGGGAGGAAACTTGACATATTTGGAAAACCCAGTAAGGAAAAAGACCACACAGAGTTCAAAAATAAGCATGAGGGGTCTAGAGAAATAACCCCTCCCTCCAAAAAAAAATAAAAAAATAAAAAGTTCTAATGCAAACTGGCTTGTTAAGACTGGTAAAATGACTTTTTGCTGTGCAGGCATTGAATATTGAACTCCCTTGTAGGCCAAATACAAAATTGTCGTGAAAAGGGCATGTTTAGAAAATTACTCAAGACACAATTATTTGTAGATGCTTTTTTGAGCCAATAATTTTTCTTCTCTGGCACAGATGACCCATTCATGATTTTCATTATATAAGCCATGGTATTAGTTTATAGATATGATTTCTGAGGATTGTTTGTATGCTTGCTTTTATTATGTTTTATAAAATTATGTATGGAAATGATGTAAACCCGTTTTGTTTTAAATGATATAGAAATTTTTTAATAAAATAAAAAATAAATAAAACATAAGTTAAACAATTCCTCCTTTCAGACCCTCGTCCTCTTCTCTGCTGTCCCCATTCCCAAGTACTACCACTGCAACTTTCCCCACCCACAAAACTACTCTACAGTTGTTCCACCAGCTCCCAAAAGTACATCCTCCCAGGGGGGTAGGAGTGGGGCGATCCGCCCTGGGCGCTGTCTTGCTGAGAGCAAAGGCACCCATCCTCCTCACTGCCCCATCTGCAAAAATACACCCCTGCACCACCTCCATCATTCCCCAAAACAATCATTTATAACATTTCACACAACACAAAGGGCAGTACTTACACAAACAAGTAACCACTTCCTCCACACATCTATATACACCAGGGGTGTCAAAGTCCCTCCTCCAGGGCCACAATCCAGTTGGGTTTTCAGGATTTCCCCAATGAATATGCATGAGATCTATTTGCATGCACTGCTTTCATTGTATGCTAATAGATCTCATGCATATTCATTGGGGAAATCCTGAAAACCTGACTGGATTGTGGCCCTCGAGGAGGGACTTTGACACTTCTGATGTACACACAATACTCCCATGGGTATTGCAACCATACATTTGCCCATGTATATATACTGTATAGTGAGGATGAAAAGAATAACATGAGGCCTTCCTTGCATGCTTTCCTTTTGAGCCTCTCATGAGGAATTTTTCTCAAAAGCTTTCTGAAAATCTAAATACAGCTTATAAATGGCTCGCCTTTAAGAAAATTTAGCAGATTAATGAGGCCAGACTTCCCTTTGCTAAGTCCATGTTGACTCCGTCTCATTAAATTATATCTGTGTTAAGTCACTTTGTTCTTTCATAATTGTATTTACTGTGTTGCCCAGAGCTAATATCAGGCTTATGAGGCTCTACTTTCCCAGATCAAGTTTCAAGTTTCAAGTTTATTAGTTTTTCATATCCCGATCATAAAGCAAATATCTGACCGGTTAACAATAAAAATTTAAAATAAAAGAGTAGGAACGAGTTAATAGTGTATTAAAGAGTATAGGGGAAACATATTAAACATATACAGACAAACACGACCGTGAGGATGGATGGGGAGGAGGGGAAAAGTTACATGATGTTAGAAGAAATGATATAGTGGGAAGGGAAAGAACATGAAGGGTAATTGTGCGTGATGTTATGAGATGCCCTAATGAAGAAAATAAGAATCGAGAGAGTGTTGAAAATTTAATAGATGAAATAAGGATTAGGATTTGGTAAAGGCATCTTGGAATAGGAAAGTTTTAAGATTGGTTTTGAATTTTTGTAGATGATTTTCGTCACGAAGAAATTGAGGGAGAGAGTTCCATAAGGTTGGAGCAGTAATAGAAAAGTTAGTTTTCCTAGTATAGTAGGACTCTTTTAGGGACGGAACAAAAATAAGTTTTTGATCGGTGGATCGTAAGGATCGGGGAGAGCTTTTGGGAATTAATAATTTATCGAGAAATAAAGGTAAGTGAGATTGTTTGATTTTGAAGATAAGCAGTAGGATTTTGTAGGTTATGCGATGTGTGACTGGGAGCCAATGTGCTTCTTTGAGAAGAGGGGTGACATGTTCAAATTTACCTATTTTGTAGACTAGTTTTATTGCAGTATTTTGAATAAGTTGCAACCGTCTGAAAATCTCCTTAAAGTCGACATTACAAGGGCTGCCCTCCGATTTTCAAGTGCCATAGATGGTTTTAATCATAGGTTACAGATTAAATTGAAAAAAACCCCAAAACTATTTACAAAGTCTGGGGCTCTTTCAGAACTCTGCAGTTCTTCATCTTGTGAATTTGGCCTTTTACATCTGACTTCACCACCAAGATTTATTTCAGCTCTTCCAAATCGTTGCCTCTAAATTCCAGTTCTGACATAGTTAGCTCCCTTTATATCCTGGTCAGCAAAGACTAAAGCAAAGAATTTAGTCTCTCTGCTATAGCCTTGTCCTCCCTGAGTGCTCATAACTCCTTGATAATTTAATGGTCCAGTTGACTCTCTCACAGGCTTATATTTGCGGTTTTCCTCTACAGCAAGCTTCTTTACAAATTCTTTCTGCCTTCCTTATCAGTACTTTGCATCTAATTCACCAGTGCTTATGCTGTTTCCTGTTTTCTTCATTCAAATTATTTTCCCAGTTTTTAAAGTGGGGGTTTTTTCACCTCACCCTCGAAGCATGCCAGCTAGCTATCATTTGGCTTTCCTTCCACCTTTAAGATGTGGAATATTTCTGGGCTTCCAAAAGTATTTTTTGTGATAGGGTGTGGCAGATAATGAAATTTGTATTTTAACTGTATGTTGTGTTCCCTTCCCTATCTTGGATAAAGGTGGGTTATAAATAAATTTTCAATACAATATCCATGCCTGATTTAAATTCCTAACCTTTGCAGCTGCTTCATTTAACTTTTATTCTAACCATTTCCTCATGCTATATTTTTGTCTTATTGAGTTGTATGCTAATGCAGAAGTGTCTTCAGGGCCAGCATTGATGGAGGGCAAATAGGGCAGCTGCCCTGGACCTCACAGCTCCGGGGACCCCCATGATCCAGGATGTCCTTCCCTTCTCCCCACCCAGTTCCAATGTCCCTCACCTGTAAAAATGCAAGGAGGTTGCTGGCATGGCAGCGATTCTGTGGCCTCTTGGCACTGTTCCTCTGTCGTGGTCCACCTAAGCAGAAACAGGAAGTTGCATCAGAGGGGGCAGACCACTGCAAATGAACAGTGCCAAGGAGGCCACAGGCAGGGTGGTAGATGCTTGGACGTGTTTCCTGGTAGAGGTGGTGGAGACAGACTGTGTCAGAGTTCAAGAAAGCGTGGGACAGGCACGTGGGATCTCTTAAGAGAGAGGAGAAGATAGCAGATGCCGTGGATGGGTAGATTGGAAGGGCCATTTGGCCTTTATCTGCCATCATGTTTCTAGCTATCTTATCTTCTATCATTCTTTTTATGAGAATTGTTGCTGTTCTGGTATCCTCCTTGCATCTTTACAGGTGAGGGGGGCTTCGGAACCAGATGGGAGCAGCTGATTTTAAAAATGGAAGGGAGGGATGCTGGATGGGAGGGCATTTGGTGGGTGGTTAAATCAGGGGAGGGAGCAGGGAGGAGAGGAATTGGTGTAGGGGGGGCCGTCTCCTTAATTTCTGCCCTGGGCCCCAGCGTGTCTTAACGCCAGCCCTGAGTGTCTTCACTTTAATTATTAACTCAAGTTTCAGATCCATCACCATTACCTCTCGCACCAAGTCTTGCATTCTAGTACAAATTAGATCTAAAATAGCTCCTTCTCTTAGCACTTCCTGGCATGAGATTTATGCAGTCAATATTGGGATTAATCTAAAGTTAAGGGTAGAATATGTAATTCAGATTCTGGAAAGACGAGAGTTGTGGGTGTTTGGGAAAAAAACAACAACTCATTAAGAAGAGTCGGATGTGAGAAGACTAAAATAAAAATAAAAACCACAGATGTATATGGGCCATCAGAGGATTCTTTTCTTGAAAAGAAGGATGTAGAGAAGCTCTTAGTTTGTGCTGGAAATGCAAACATTGTGAACACTTTGAGGCAGGGATTTCCTGCTTTCTAACTGATATTTTTTATTTATGTTTGGTTGCCATATAGCCTGCGCTGCTTCAGTCAAGCACTCTCTAAGCAGGCATGCAGTATATTTAAGAGTTAAACCTTACCACACCAACCCTCACACATGCAGTCCATATAATTTTCAGAAATATATTTTGAGTAAATAAAGTAGATGTACTTGCAACTGGTGAATCTCCTAGATGTTGCCACTGTGGAAGACAATGTAGATTTGAAGAATGAAGGATGGGCAGAGATGAAGAAATACAAGATCGGTAGAAAGGTTCTCCAAGTTTCAGAGTTGAGATGGTGAGTTCTTCTTGTATGTGGTTGGATAGCTTAATGTGAAATACTGGTGCTTTGTTGGGGATAGAGCCACGTGCTCAAGATGGAAGCATAAGTGTGACTGGGGTTGAGGACAAAAGATTCTCAGGGAATAGCCAGAAAGCAGGGGAGGGAAGAGAAGAGACCAGTAGTAGGGACAGAGCTTGGCAACAGGTAACAGAGGGGTCATACCTTTGCAGACCTATCAGAGCAAAGATTGTAGAGATGACCCGTGCCACAGTGAGACAAAGACCCAAACTTAGATGAGAGGAAAAGGGAGGGGGGTCTTAGACCACTAGAACAAAGCTTGTACAGGTAAGCAGGAGTGTATAAAACTACATTAAACACAATGCCTTGCTCACACACCGACTGCATCATAAAGTCCCATGGAGAGAGGGAATACATTAAACACAAGTACAGATGACTAGTTGATTACATATTTATTTTTGGAGAGGGGAGGGAGGAAATGCCTTCCTTATTCTTCTCCCAAATTAAGCCCATGTTGGTTCAAACTAATTTGGTTTGGTTTTCCAGTTTTGCAATATTAGACCAAATTCCCACAATCTCTTGTTTTGCATCTTTCCCCCAACATTTAGCAGTCCTCCCACCCCCCCAATCCTTCCCTTCCTCCCAGATATTTGGGAATCTGTAGTCTCTTGGCTTTTCTAGTAAAGGAAAATGAGATTTAGATCTAACTTTTTGGTTTGCTAACTGAATTGTTTGGGATCTGTTTTCGCATCCTTTCAGGTGTCGGCCTCAGGAGCAGCAGAGCCATTGACTTGTGTGGAAAAGGACCAGACAGCTTTGTTGGGTTAGGTGGGAGGAGTTGAGTTGAGAGCTAAGTAGTTCACAGGCATTTCTGAAGCGTCTTACTCTGGACCTTTCCTCCAGTGGTTAGAGGAACGTGTAAAAGCGGATGCAGTGTCTAAGATATTTTCCCTTCCTCTCCATCCCTATGCTAGTACATGTTGTAAATACTGCCCAGCCCCAATCCTACTGCTGAACCCATTCACTAAGAACTACATTTGCAGGAAATGAGTCTTAGATGCTCTGCACACCACTCGGCCACTGCCTTTCTCTTTCCAAATCTCAAAGGACTTGCATTCCTTTGTCCAGTGTGATTTTCTGCTAGATCATGCCAGAGTTGTTGACCTAAAACCTTTGTATCATCATCATAGAACTTTTTTTTTTTTTTTTTTTCACTTCCTTTTTCCCATTGCAGCTGGAGGGGAATGTGGAACCTGTGCACTGGTCCCAACCTAGCAGCTTATTTGGGTGGTGTTTTTTTTTAAAAAAAAGAAAAATTACTACTGGCTTTTTCCTGTTTTACACATCATTCCAAGTCTTAACTCTCTTCACTCTGATTCATGAGCCAGGAGTTATGAAAGAAACTGGATAGAGCGGTTTATAAATATTTTTAAATACATTTAAAAAAAAAAAAGATTTATTATAGGAGCTGAAACACAGATCTCTATTGATAAATGTATATTTTTATTACCCATTTTCCTGAAAAAAGTGCTATATGAATGATGAACCTTCCTCTAAATGCAAAACTCAGACACAGAAGAATCCACTTGGATTGGGAGAGGAGGGGGATAGGACTTGAATCTTTGGGGGCTCTTTTTAAAATCTGAACTCTTGTATGAGCTGCTGGGATGGTAAGAGTTATTAAAGCCTGTAACCATCTTGGAATGACTAGGTTTCTCTGTGCTGAGAGAAGAAACCCCAGGCACTGCTGGAGGCCTTTGGTTTGTCTGTCACAGTTAGGCAATCCCAAGGGCTGTGTGGGCAGTGTGGCTGCACAAGGCACGAGTGAGAGCAGGCTAGAAAACTCATTCCACTGCCATTGTCTCCCCTACGATAGTTATGATGCAATGGATAGGGTGGGGAAGTAGGGGGGGTTATTGAGATTTATTAACCGCCTTTATGAAGAAATTTAGCCAAGGTGGTGTACAGCTGGTATAATTCAGCATAAAACTTAAAAATTTTTTTAACAGTAGTAAAAAGACCAAATATAAACATAAATGTAATGAATGAGGTAAAGTCAGAATCAGTAAATTTAAACTTAATACAACTACCATGCAACAGCTTCAAATTATATACTTAATATGCTGATCAAGAACTTCTCAGTTGTATAAACTTTCTTTTCCTTCATTTAAGGGACTAAAGGTACCAGGCTATATTTCTCGTTCTTTTATATACTTCACTTCAATCTGGAATGAGCTTCCTGTAAAGATCAGATCGATTTCTTCTCTTTATACTTTTAGAAAATCTCTAAAAATGATACTTTTTTCAAAAAACATTACATAAATAGTTCTACTAGAAGATTAAGGATTGTACTTCATTATTATTTATGTAAACAATCGAGCTTCATTTTATGAGGATGACCGGTATAAAAACTAAAGGATTGGATTGGATTCTGGCTTGGGATGCTTCTGTTTAATTTAGAGATGAGGAAAGTAAAGTATAGCTCTAAACACTCTACTACATTGACCTTATGTCTGTATATTGGGGTGCCAGGCTAGAAGATTTCCTAAGGGTGTAGGAGTGTCTGTATATTGGGGTGCTGGGGCTGGAAGATCGCTCTTGGGGGTTGCAGAGTGAATACTGTGATGCTAATGCTGGCAACTTGCTTCCCTTTATGAATCATTACACAAACAGTCCTCTGGCCTCTGAGATGTGGTTTCCTCTCAGAACAGAAAAATCTCCGAGTTAGTAGGTCTGGCTCACATATGCTATCCGCCTGGAGAGAAAAGCAGTTCCTCTTCTAACTTGGTCAGAAACCCCCTGAAGATTTCTCTGTAAGTATTTATTTAAGCTGCTTTTTCTGGAGGCGATCTTGGGGCCATTAAGTTATCCATGACAAGTGGCTGGACTGGATTTTAGGATCAGCCAAGCTGGCGCTCTGAAATGGGGCAGATCTGTGGCTTCTCTGCTTTTTGGGTTGTGCTAGCTAAGAAGCTGAATGCAGCCAGGAGCAGGAAAGAAGCAGCAACGGCAATGACAGCTCACACGGTGCAATTCCCTAGCAGGATGATTCCTTTTCGAGGATAGCGAGATCCCCAAATTGATTTTGTGTGTCAAGAGAGACAGTAGCAGCTCAACGATCCAGAATCTCTTAGCTGTGAAGGTTTGTGCAGGGTCAAATTCAGCATGAACCACAAACACGTAAAGGCAGATTTTTTTTTTTTTTTTTTTAAGCAAAGCTGAAGTGAAGCACGAGAAGTGTAGCAGGACTTCAGCTGTCGCTTCAGTGGCGTGAAATTGCAGCGCCTGTTTGTCCCAGCTGGTAGAAATTCCGACTGTGGCTGGTGCCATCGGTGGAGCATTTGGGTATGGAGGAGGATGCAGTGCTGGAAAAGGAAATATTGCAGAGAGAAATGTGGTTTTGGTGACATGTTAGATGATGGTGGCACTTAAGGGTCTAGTAAGGAATGGAGTCATAAAAATAGCAGAGAACTCCTTGGTGTGAGTGGTTGTATCATCTGCTAGTATGACCGCTAGTGCACACCAGGACTCCTGCTACTGTCATGGGGTTTTGGGCGGGGGAAGAGCCCTAGGACTAGCAGTGCTGATCATTTCAGGGGGCTATTACTGAGACAGGTGTTTCCCTGCCACTTCAGGCCTGTGGAACTTTCTATTTCTGCTCTGTGCTGGATATGAGAACTTTTAAAGCAGTGGTCTCAAACTCGAGGCCTGGGGGCCACATGCGGCCCGCCAGGTACTATTTTGAGGCCCTCAGTATGTTTATCATAATCATAAAAGTAAAATAAGTTTCTTGATCATATGTCTCTTTAGCTATAAATGACAATATTATTAAGACTTAGCCAAAAAGAAAGATTTATAAACTATAAAGAGTTATACCTCATGCAAAATTGTCATTTCTTTAATAAGACATTAACTAATTTTTCTGAGGCCCTCCAAGTACCTACAAATCCAAAATGTGGCCCTGCAAAGGGTTTGAGTTTGAGACCACTGCTTTAAAAGCAGTGTGGTATCTTCTCACTGTTAACGGCCATGTTTAGTGATGGTTTCTTTCTTTTTTTTGTCTGGTTGCTAACCTGGAACCTTTTGAACCGGGTTTCTTTGACCTATTGGAGAGGATGGTGAGAATCCCTGCCCCCTCCCCCCTCTGGACTAGATTAACTCTATATTCTCTTCTCTCTTGTCTCTTCCCTCTTGTCCCTCCCAGAGTAGGTTTACCATATGGCTCCAGAAAAAGGAGGTTGGATTGAGACATATCCGGGTTTTATTTCTACTGAAAGCAAAGGAAGTAAAACTCGAATGTCTCAATTCATCCTCCTTTTTTCTGGAGCCATATGATAACCCTATCCCAGAGTCACATTCACGTTCCCTGATTTCCTCTCCCCTCCCCCCCCCCCACACCTTCCCTCATCTTCCTTCATGGCCTTCTTCCCATGTTTCACGTCTCCCACCATGTGTAGCGGAGCCTAGTCATGGGCACAGCAGCAGTTAATAGTTTGAGTGAACATGGGGACTAGGCAAGCAAATGCTTCAAATTGTATGGCTTAATGGTTAGAGCCAGAAAGCTGTCAAGTTACCCAGTTCCAGGAGGGAAAAATTATGGGCCAGTCCTAGATTTGATATCCTCTATTCCAGTGCATTCTGGGACCTGCAGTGCTGATTTCAATGGGTAGAATGGGGGGACTGTAAATTAACATGGTCGCTAAACCATGGGGGGGAGGGTGAGTCTGGGAAGGCCATTGGAATCACAAGTCCTGTGGCTACCATACTCCACCTGCCCCAAACTTTTCTTTTCATATTTAAATTATTGGATTTTCAAACAAACAGCTCAAAACACAACATTTGTAACACAGTATTGCTCTTTTGAAAACCAATGCCTAAATATGAGCACAATGCAATAACATTATCTTCTGAAACAGAGCATTACCCTCCCTCCGAAGCATGCAGTCTACATTAGGATCAAGGTCCCCCCACCTCCCACCTAAATAGCCAATTTCTGACTAAGAACCGTACAGGTATGTCCTGATTGCATATAGTAACCTCTGCGCTTAGCCACATAATTCCATTTTCCCCAACAGAGATAATTTCACTCTCCATTCACTCAAATCAGGCACCAGGGACTGTTTCCAATATGCAGCTATGAGACATTTGATCACTGCCAGCCATTCTCAATCAGGTTTGCCATCTGGTCCCACAATTATTAGACAACCCCAATAAACAGCTTTGAGGAGTAACAGGGACTGTGCCCCCCCCCCAGCATCTGTGACAGAGATCGAGCCATTGCTGTCCAGCAAAGCACCAACACTGGACAGTTGCACCATATATGAATAAAGGTGCCCACTGCCCTGTGACATCACCAGCAACTGTCCAAAGACTGGGGATACATCTTATGGAGCCGTTCCAGAGTATAGTACCATCGGCTCAACACCTTGTACGCGTTCTCCTGTATCAATGCACAGGTGTCGCTCTGCCCACCTCGGCACAAATGGCGTCCCACTCTTTGGATGTGAATGTACAATGCAAGTCCCACTCCTAATGTCGTTGGAAAATAAAGTTCGGTACTACTCACCCCCTTACATATTGATATATAATTGAAATAGGCCTGGGCACCTTCTGCAAAGTCCACCCATAATTTTTCTAGGTGTTCAGCCTCAATGGGAAATGTCTTATTCCATCCCCGAGCACTCATATAATGTTTCACTTGAAGATATGCCAAATAGTCTCCTGCCCGTACTCCAGGTATGCTTTGCAAAGCCTCAAAAGATATGTTCCCCCCTTTGCTAAAAATCACAAAATTGGCCCCCACCTCTCAAAAACAGGGTTGGTTTTACCTACTAAAAACTATGGTTCATCCCCTCAAAGTAGCTAAAGTGGAAGTCACCAATCCATTATTAACTTTTCTTTTCTTATATACGGCCTACAAGCTTAATATGCGTTTAGGTTCAATAGGTATTTTCTGTTCCTGGAGAGTTTATAATCTAAGTTGTACCCAAGGCAATGGATGGCTAAGTGGCTTGCCCAAGGAGCTGCAGTGAGATTGAGCTGGGTTCCCCTGCTTCTCAACTGCTGCTCTAATCATTAGGTTACTCCTCCACTCCATTTCCACAAGCCTGGATGCCTGATCTGTGATTGGTCTTCTAAAGCAGTGTTTTTCAACCTTTTTTGGGCAAAGGCACACTTGTTTCATGAAAAAAATCACGAGGCACACCACCATTAGAAAATGTTAAAAAATTTAACTCTCTGCCTATATTGACTATATATAAAGTAATTCTCTTGAATAGGAATCAAATAAACACAAAGAAAGTATTTTATAATTACTTTATTACGAAATAAAAATTATAAAAATTATAAAATACTTTATTCAGTGCGAAACCTGGGCCTGTTTGGCTGAACACAAAGCTGATATTCTGGCTGGAATCGAAGAAAGACACACACGTAGCTCTTCGTCAACAGCTCTCAGTCTCTCTCTGTATTTGGTTTTTATAGCATACAAAAATAGACAAATATACCCTCCATCCTTTTTATTAAACCACAATAGCAGTTTTTAGCGCAGGGAGCTGCGCTGAATGCCCAGCGCTGCTCTTGACGCTCATAGGCTCCCTGCGCTAAAAACCACTATTGCGGTTTAGTAAAAGGTGACCATATTGTAAAATATAGACAGCAGATATAAATTCAGAACTGTGCATAGTAAGTGAAGGGAAGTTTTCATCTCTGGGAATTTACCCAGTTAACTATTAAGTTATTTGGGCAAATTCCTTTGAAAACTGTGGTAATACTGCCTCCACTTTGCTAAATTTAAAATAAAATCATTTTTCCTACCTTGTCTGGTGATTTCTGGTTGCACTTTCTTCTTCTGACTGTGCATCCAATCTTTCTTCCCTTCTATCAGCCTGTATGCTTTCTCTCCTCCACACCCCATTCCCTCCCCCAACTTTTTCTTCCTCTCTCCCTGACCTTTCTTTCTTTTTTTCTGTTTCTCTTCTTTCCTTCTGTTTCCCTGCCTGCCCCCTTTCTTTCTTTCTCCCTGCCGTTCCCCAAGCCACTGCCGCTGCCATCGGGGAACAGGACCGACCAATGGATAACAGGCCCCAAAGCCGACGCCGACGCATGCTCTCCCTGACGTCAATTCTGCAATTGGAGAGGAAGTTCCGCCCAGCCAGGCAGCGATTGGCTGGCCCGAACTTCCTCTCCGACTACAGAATTGACGTCGGGGAGAAGAAGACTTATCGGCTCGATAGATTAGATCGCCAAGACAAAGTGAGTCCTGGGTGATCGACTCACTTTGCCTTGGCGAGCTACTGGC
Organism: Geotrypetes seraphini; assembly: GCF_902459505.1. Lineage (NCBI taxonomy): Eukaryota > Metazoa > Chordata > Amphibia > Gymnophiona > Dermophiidae > Geotrypetes > Geotrypetes seraphini. The sequence goes on from NC_047098.1 coordinate 36,381,664, forward strand.
GCCCCTGCCTCGGGCCCCCTGTCAGCTCCGGGCCCGGCGGCCCTGCGGCACACCAGGCAACATCTCGCGGCACACTAGTGTGCCGCGGAACAGCGGTTGAAAAACACTGTTCTAAAGCTACTGTGTTCCCTGTCCCATTATGAGTCCTTGCAGATCATCTTGAAGTCATGTGACCAGAGAACTCTTAACATCTTGGACAAGTTGAAACAATCCTTATTGTACCGCACTGCCTGAATGAACTTGTAATTCTACCTTGTGTGGGTAATTGAAGGCAATTAGGCGATTAGCTGATTTTTAAAATCACTTCTTTAGACAGGTTTTCACAGTTTTAAAAATATTTTCTCTATCATTGACCAAAGGCTCCTGATGGAGTTCTAACATTTGGGGGCAGGGGTGGGGGGATGTTGTGGATATGTACTCCAGTTCTGCTTTTTCTGCTCTTTGCCATGTGAATGTTTGCAGCCCTGTGACAGAATGATTCAGAGCACTGACACATCAGAAACTCCTTTACAGGAACCTTAAACTCATGCAAAGCTTCTCAACCCAGTCCTGGAGATGCAGCTATTTTCAGAATAAACCACAATGAATATGCATTAGCTAGATTTGCATACACAGTCTCCAGCATATGCCAGGTCCATTGGAGATAGTCATGATGATTGTGGAATTTTCAGTAAACTAATTCCTGGTTTATTGTGAAATTAATGTGGCCAGTATATTTGTGCTGTATCAGAAGCTCTGACAAGATTTGTCTATATTTGAGTTGTGAATAGAAATATGATGACAGATAAAGACCAATTGGCCCATCCAGTCTGCTCAACCATAGCATTCACTATCTCCTCTCCTTAAGATACCCCAGGCCTATCCCATGCTTTCTTGAATTCAGACAGTCGGTCTCCATCTCCTCCACCAGGAGACTTTTCCATGCATCTACCATCCTTATGTAAAAAAAAAAGTATTTCCACAGATTACTCCTGAGCCTATCACTTCTTCATCCTATGCCATCTTATTCCGGTGCTTCCCTTCAAATGAAAGAGACTTGCCTCATGCACATCTAAATGTAGGTATTTAAACATCTCTTATCATATCTCCCCTCTTCCACCTTTCCTCCAAAGTTGATATTTTCTGTCCCCAAATGCCTTATGAAAGCCATCAACCATTTTAGTAGCCTTCCTCTGAACCAACTCCATCCTGTTGAAGGTGAGGTCTCCAGAATTGTACACAATATTCTAAATGAGGTCTCGAGTCTTATACAGGGGCATGAATACTTCCTTTTTCCTACTGGTCCTACCTCTTCCTAGGCACCTTATTTTTCTAGCTTTCACTGTTGCCTTTTTCAACCTGTTTGGCGACTCTAAAGAAGCACTGAAAAGGTCAGGCAGTGGAGCCACCAGAACTACCCTAACTTCCTTTAGTACCCTTGGATGTATACCATCCAGCCCCATCGCTTTGTCTATCTTTTAGTTTAGCTTACTCCTCATGAGCACAATCTTCTGAAAATCAATCGGTCTACCACACCTCCATCCCTATTTGCTTTTGTCTTCTGCCATCTCACTCCAGACGTTTCAGCTGTGAACACAGAACCGAAAAATTTATTAAGCAATTAAAACTTATTTTTTCAGCTTCTACATATTCCTCCCCTTCACCTTTGAATCTTACAATACCACTTTTGCACTTCTTCCTATCACTAATATATCTAAAAAAAAGTCTTGTTTACCTTTTCCTATTTTTTTCTTCCATTTGCATCTTTGCTTTCCTGACTACTCGACTAGCCTCTCAACTTTTCCAGATATTTGTTGACTCTTCTTTCTGCGATCTTTTCTAATTTATGAAAGCTAACCTCTTTTCTTTACCTTCTCAGCTACTACTTTTGAGAACCAAAGCAGCCTTTTCCTCTTACTTTTACTTACTTTCCTTACAAAATGGTTTGTTGCCCTTTCAGTAATTCCTTTCAGTTTTGCCTATTGCTTTCCTACTTCTTCCAGATGTTCCCATCCAGACAATTTCTTGAAGTAATCACCATCTGAACAAAGTTATTAAGTCTAGAACCTTATTTTTGAATGAGCCCTTTCTACACCTGTCTTAATATTAAACTACAGTGACGAACACAGAAGAAAGTTCTTCTCACACCAGAGAAATAAAGAGCACAGGGAAGGCAACCTATGGGTTCTAAAATATTTTATTTATTCCAGTATAGACTTGACATGTCCATGTTTTGGCCTAAGAAGCTTGCATCAAGAGTCTAAAGAACAAGAAGCATAAATATATAAACATGCAGAAATTACATATAAATAATCATGTTGATAAAAAATAGGGGGTCTTTTTACTAAGGCGCGCTAGCCGTTTTAGCGTGTAGCGTTTAGCACATGCTAAAACGGCTAGTGCTTTAGTAAAAGGACCCCTATATTAGAAAAATCAAAATATATGAATGTGAAAAAATTCAATGTATGAATAAACTTAAACACCCCCCCAATTTAACTTAAATACCCGACCAAAATTAATATACTAATAGCAAAAATGTAATGTTACAATATTGAGTGTTACCTGCTAGAGCACGTGTCCCCTGATGAAGGCGTTTTCACCACGCCGAAACTCAGATCCTAGCTGGGACTATAGCTAGGCACAAGTACTATTTTCATAAATAAAGACTTTCCCATAGGTTGAATAGACGCCTCCCTTGCCTTTCATTGGATTGTACCAAATGGTTACACATGGTTATATAATAATAATTTTATTCTTTCATACCGCCATTACCAGAAGTTCTAGGCAGTTTACACTAAGAGAAACTGGACAGTCAGCGATATACATTCATACCATAAAGATAAAATCATACAATAAAAAGTTTTAAAATATGGTTACAATCTTAAAAATACCAAGTTAAGTAATAAATTTGTCAAACAGAGAAGAATAGTAAGACGTAGCTTGATTAATACATTCACCAAGCCAAAATTGCAGTTTACCTGCTTGAAATTCTAAGGTTGAACACCATTTGGCTTAGGAAAGGCATATAAATGGAAACTTCTTGTATTCCTTAATGGTCTATATAAATTAAAGTGAGGGGAAAGATAAACTGGAGACAATCCCGATATCAACTTATAACAGATAACAAGAAAATTTGAATAGTACTCTTCCTTCTAACGCTAGCCAATGCAATAAACGATAATATGGGCTGACGTGGTCATTCTTCTTCAGACCAAAAATCAGTTGGACCGCGGTGTTCTGAATTATTCTCAATCTTCTTAAAATTTTTGGTTAGCGCACCTTAATAAAAGGATCCCTGTATAAGATAGTATAATCACGGTCAGATGTTTTCAATAGGTTTCCCTTTCAATTCACACTAACACAGGTTAAACATTTAAATATTTGTATTCATTTGTTGCAATTAAACCGATAACAGTTGAGGATGATAGAAAACTAAATAGGTGCGTCCAACAATGGTTATCGTATGTTTAAACATAAATAGCAAAGCTAATTTAAATATAAATGAATAGCAAACCTTATTTATCATTCACATGTGATTAAATGTACATTGATTTCACCATTATAATTACACTTCCCCCCTCCCCATTCGCAGTTTCGGCAATCGCGATTTCACATATTCGCGATTTTTGGGGAGGGGGAAAAAAAGAAAAAAAACATAGTTTAGCTTTCCCCCCGGCCTTACCTGGTGGTCTAGCAGGCTTTCGGGGCAGTAGCGATCTTCCTATGCTCCTGCCCCGTGTAGATCGCCAATAGAAAATGGCTGTGGGGAATTCCCGTTGTAGTCTTGAGACTATGGGAACTCATGGCAGCCATTTCCTATTGGCGATCTGCACGGGGCAGGAGTGTAGGAAGATCACTCCTGCCCCAAAAGCCCACTAGACCACCAGGTAAAGCCGGGATGCCGGGAGGGAGGCGGGGGGTGGGTCAGAGCTGGACCAGAAGATATTCACGGTATTTCACCATTCGCGGTCCGGCTCTACCCCTATCCCCCGCAAATCCAGAGGGAGAAATGTAGTGATAATCTTCAAACCTCAAACATGTCATGCCTTTCAGCTTAATACTAATTTTGTTCCAGCTATCAGCTGAGCCGGCAGGGGAAGCTGCAAAACTAGCAGCTTCTGGAAGGCCTGCTGGCTCAACTGTTTGGGGATTCCCCTGCCATTATCGGCCCAGCCAACAGGCAGAGGAGCAGCAGCGGGCAGAAGAAAACTTTAAGGTCTCCTTTTACAAAGATGCGCTACATGGAAAATACTAACGCCAGCTCTATGGAGGCGTTAGCGTCTAGCGCACACTAAAACCGCTAGTGCACATTCTTAAAAAGAGCCCTAAAACTTGACAGGAGGTATGGGGAAGAGCTGTACTTTGCAATTGATCTTCTTTTTTTTTTTTGTTCAAATTTTTTATTGTGAGTTTTGAGCAATACAAAGAAAACCAAAACACAACCATGGATACAAGAATTATATAGTAGACATTGCATAACACAAGAGGCAGATAACATATTATAATATCCCTAGAAGAAGGATACTGATAAATGAAGGAGAGTGTCAAACAGAAAGGAGAACAAAGAGGAAAGGGAGAACATATAATAGGTTGAGAGTTGCGACTATGGAATGGTCAGTGAGGTGGATTATTGGAACCTTTCAAGAAAGTTCCAAGATGATAAAGGTAAGACAGAAGGCAGTTTAGAGATATGATGTTTTTCAACAGCATATTGTTCATGCTTATTATACAAACATAATGAATTCCACCAGAAAGTATAGTCTAATTGTGAGGCCACTTTCCAATTCTTGAGAATATGCATAATGTCAGTGGCGAACATAGTGTCTATCAGCTTTGAAGGGCAGTCCGTGTCGGCAAAGCAGGGATGTTGGGAGCGTAGTATAACAGTGTCAAATGTAATAGCCGAGTGACAGTTGATAATAGTTTTGATGATCTTCCAGATACTAGTCCAGAATAAATGAATAACAGTGCAGTGGAACAACATATGATCCAAGGTAGCATCAGAAGACCGACAGTGCCAACATGTAGGATTGGGGCTCAGTCTAGCTTTCCACATGCGATGAGTCCAAATTGCCTGCCACATAACAAACTACAAGAATTGGGAAATTCTGGAGGACAATAGCGGGCGATTAGTCTTCGTCCAATAGAGGCTCCAATTAATTTCAGAGATGGGAGATGTCAGCATAGATTTCCATTGCGTCGGATCATGAGGTGAGAAAGTATACTTGTAGTCACGCATAATTTTATAGAATACTGACACAGCCTTTCCTTGGGAGAAAACCTTGGCACTCCAATGATGGAAAGAGATCACTGTTGCTGAAGGAGCAAGGGACGGTAGTATAGATGATATGGACGAGGACAATAGTAGCCATTGAGAATACGAGTTCGCAAGTAAGGGGAATTGGGTACTTAGAGAGGTAAAAGGAATTAATTTGTTGTCACACAATAATTGTTCCACTGACCAAATCCCGGCATTTTGCCATTTTTTCCAGAAAAACATTTTACCATTATGTTTCAATCTCAAGTTATTCCAAATAGACATTCTCGTATTATTGTACAACGAGTACTCTGTCATAGCATCCAGATGTTGTATAGCTCGCTGTGTCGCACTCAGAAGGCCATACTTCTTTAAGTGGGCAGGAAGAGACATGGTTCAAAAAGTATATATGGGATAAGGATGGCATATATGTAATTCTAGTTCTAACCAAGGAGGTTGGGTTTGAGTCCAATGAGTCCCATATTTAATCAGTGAAGCTAAATAGTAGAAATGGAAATCTGGAAGATTCATACCACCATTCGCTTTTGAGGCTTTCAATTTGGCCAGGGCAATTCGGGGTTGTTTGTTATTCCAAAGGAATTGTGACAGGTGCTTGTCAATCCAAGAAAATAATGAATGTTTGCAAGATGCAGGTAACATGGATAAAATGTAAGTGATGCGAGGCGTCGGATTCATTTTTATCGAGGCAAGGCAACCCCACCAAGACAAAAATAGGGGAGACCATTTGGTAAGAGTTTGTTGTGTAAGAGATTTGATCTTTGAAACGTTTAGATCCATAATGTGGGAGGAGTCCTTGTATCATAATACCTAAATATTTAACAGCTTTATCAGACCAATGGAATGGGAGATGGGATAGTTCCGCCTGAGAGATAGAATCATTCAAGGGGAATATTTCAGATTTTTCCCAGTTTACTAAGTAGCCTGACAGTAATGAATATTCTTTAATAGTTGTGACAAGAGCTGGGAGAGAGAGTAATGGATTGCGGAGGAATAAAAGGACATCATCGGCATAAGCCGCTAACTTAATTTGTCTATTTGCAGTTGAAATACCCTCAATGTGATTAGATTGACGAATGGCAGAAATAAGGGGCTCTAGAGCAAGATTGAATAATAATGGTGAGAGGGGACACCCTTGTCTAGATCCACGTTGTAAGGAGAAATTGTTAGAAAGAGTGTTATTAATAAGAATTCACGAGGAAGGGTTCCAATATATCATTTTAATCCAATTAATAAAATAATCACCAAAATTATACCACTGTAGGACTCGGAATAGGAAAGCTTTTTCAGCATCAATGGCCAATCCTATTACGAGTTCCGAAATGGATTTGGCGTTAATGTGATGAAAAAGTCTCATGTTATCTCCGATATAACGACATTTAATGAATCCTACTTGATCAACATGAATCAAATTGGCGATGACAGTATTTAGTCTGATAGAGAGGATTTTAGCCATAATTTTATAATCTAAGTTTAAAAGTGAAATGGGACGGTAATTTTTGACTAGGGTGGGGTCTCTCTCTGGTTTTGGAAATACTATTATGGTGGCTTCTGTGAAATTATATTGTTTGTCAGGCGATTGGTGCATGAAGTTGTAATAATTTAAGAGATGAGGGGCTAAAATGGTATTGAATTTTTTGTAGAATTCGTTGGTGATCCCATCAGGTCCTGGGGCTTTATTTTTTTGCTAAACTAGATATCGCAGAAAGAATTTCTGTTACAGAGATAGGTGCTTCCAGTGCTGACTTAGCGGAATCAGTCAATTGAGGGTGTTGTAGTTTATCAAGTGGGAGTGCGAATAGATGAAATAATGAATCTTTTAGATTTCATTTTCAGATATTTGGCAAGAGGTTTCCCCATAATGTTGTCTTCCATGTAGTGTCCTGAAGCCAGCATAAACAGGTCTTGTCTAGCCTTATAGGAAGTTAATTATTTAAGTTTTAGTAGCTGATGCTAGGTAGACGGATCATGCACTTGATCCGCCATATGCTGGAGTTCTAACTTTTTAATGGAGGATTCTAACTCTTTTTCTTTTTGAAGGGTGGTTTTCTTTTTCCAAGCAGAAAGTTAATCAGCTCTTCTCTTAAGGTGGCTTTATATGCCTCCCATATAATAGAGGGGTATATCTCAGGATCTTTTGTATTAATATCAAAGAATTCAGCGGTGAAGAGTGATTTTATCCATAATGTTATCTAGTAAGAGGTGATTGATTAATCTCCAGATGGGTTGAATGAGTGGTTGAGCAGAATTGAGAAGGTATATGGAGTGGGATGCATGATCTGTGAGACTTATGGAATGAATGATAGTGTTAGTCAGATGTTGAGTGAGATGAGTGGAAATAAGAAAGTAGTCAATTCTCGTGTAAGTGTTGTGTGGCGGGGAAAAATGCGTGTATTTCTTGCCCTTAGGGTTAAGCAATCTCCAGGGATCAATTAGAGAATAATTATCTATAAGATTATGAAGTTCGTGATATGATTTGGATTGAGACGGTTTGCAAGAGGAAGATCTATCCAAAACTAAGTCTTGTATTTGATTGAAGTCTCCACTAATGATTAGGGAGTTGGAGGAGAATTCAAGGAGTAAAGATTGGAGACCTTGAAAAAATTCTGGATGATCTAAAACAGGGGCGTAGACATTCAGAAATACATACTCCACTGAGCGCAACACAGCATGAGCCAGGCACCATCTTCCCTCCGTATCCGCTTGGTGTGATAAAATCGTAATAGGATATTATTTTTAAAGAGAATGGAAACCCCATTTTGCTTTTTGTTAGGCGCGGGAGAAAAGATGTGAGATGAGTAACCTTTGATGGTCAATTTAAGAGCAGGCGCAGAGGGAAGGTGTGTCTCATGAAGGAAAATGACATCTGGATGCTTAACAGCAATGTAATTAGCATTTTTTTTTCTTTTTATAGGGTGATTGAGCCCATTGACATTATAGGACATTATGTGAAGATTAGCCATTGCGAAAACACATAAAGAGATAAGATGTGATATCTCTAGATCGAATCAGAGATAATTGCCTAATAAAGAAATCAGACAAGTGGAGATGCAGACCATTCCATATATGATAGACATAGGGAGGGAGAGAAAAGGATATAAAAAAATCAGCATAACACACATAATGCATGACTGCGTAGACTAACATGCACATGTGTACAATATATAACAGTGTGTGGGTAAACCTGGTAAAACCAGTGAGAAACACATGGAGCATTGAACCGCTACACACCAACTATTTCAAAGTGAACCATAGTTATTCCATTAAAATGATCAATGAAAGAAGTTAAATCAGGTCATAGCATTCTGAATGGATTCCAAGAAGGATTTTAAGACCGATGGATCCAAATATGAAGTAGTACGATTGTTATAGGTTACCTTCATTCTGGCCGGAATCATGAGACCGTATCTGGCACCGATATCCTTCAACTGCTGGCGGTAAGACAAAAATTCCTTGCGTTTAAGAGCGGTGGATTTGGCGAGATCAGGGACTATGAAAAATTTCCTACCCTGATATAGAAGTTGAGGATGTGCTTTCGCCGCATTTATGAGCTGTAAGGCATGTTGAAAGTGTAGCATTTTCGCCACAATAGGCCTCGCCTTGGTAGATTGTATTGAAGAGTGTGAGGGAACACGATGTGCCCGCTCTATTTCTAGCGGGACTGTGAAGGATAGGCCCAGTGATTTCGGTAGGAAATCCGTCAGGAAGGCAATGATATCAGATCTCTCCGACGCCTCCGGTATTCCTATGATTCGGATGTTGCTCCGTCTGCCACGGTTTGACAGATCCTCCAAGTCACGCTGCAATGAATTGATAAGCTTATCATGTTTGTCTAGCAGCGAACATTTAGTGTGCAATACCGCGGTCTGCTCTTCGAGGGCGTCCAGACGGTGTCTGGCATCAACAAATTGATCATTTAGAGCTTCTATCTCTGCTCTCACTAATTTGGTTTCATCCACCTACTCCTGCATAATGTGTTTGAATGAACGCATTTCTTTAATTAGTGTATCGATTTGCGACTCCTCATGTTTCGCTGCCATTTTGTCGGGCGAGCCAGATTCAGTTTTGGGTCGCTTACCGCTGGGCTGAATCGAGTAGATTCTCCTTTCACAACTTTCAGTGGTGACATGTAGAGGAGATATCCGATCTTTGCAGGAGAAGAAGAATGGGTGAGCAATGGAATAAAGCACAATTATCTTACAAATTGGTGTCGGTGCGGAGGAGCTTCTATTCCATGCGTCTTCTCCCTGTAGCTAGCAGGCTCCGCCCCTCTGCAATTGCTCTTCTGAGCAGGCACCAGGCAAAGTTCCTCCCTTTTTTACCAGGGCTGCTCCACATGAATAGCGTGCATATAATTTACATGCTATTTGTGCAGAGCATCACTCGGAAAACAAAAAGCACTCCTGCTACTCCTCATTATTGAACAAGTCTGAAAACCAGACTGTATTGGATCTAAAGATCAAATGTATACAGATAGACCTGAAGTTGATCAGGCACTTTCTTTAAATGTATGCTGGTTACTGGTCAAAAATTTGAGAACCTTTAACTAGATATAACAGTCTTTCAGTAAAGATGTGAGTATAATTGTGCCCAAGTCTGATGGACATTTTTCTGCTGGAAAAATTAAGTCCATGAAAACTACCATCCATCCAATGTATCATTTCAGATGGTAAATATTTAACTGGTGGAGCTGGTCATGGATCCAAATCACATGACTTGTGAATTTATTGATCAATCTAATTAGATGTTCTAAAAAACGACTGAGGGGAAAAGAGCATGAAACATGGTTCATAGAATGCCAAGAAAGTGCTAAGAAAGTTGTGAGGAAGAAATGTCTCCAACCAAGAAGTTCTTCAGTGACAGCCAGCGGCAGGAAACTGGAGTAGGATTACCCTTATCTTTTGTTCCCCCGACCTTGAAAAAGGAATTCGAAACGCGTCGGGAAGGGGAGCCGATAAGGATTTAAGATAAGTGATACACTTTTAAATCTATTTAATAAGTTATAAATAAGTTATAAAACGATATATAAAAATAAAAAAATATAATAACTCTATCAGTTGGGGAATAATGAAGAATCCCATGACCACGGACTCGATTTGAGCAAGTGGAATCAGAATTCCCACTGGAGAAGAATTTTGCACTGAGTGATTGTTTGATTGTTATATTGGTTTAAGTATAAGTAGTGAGTCAATTGTTGTTGGTAGATAGCGAAGAGGACAAACAGAATGCTAGGAATGATTAAGAATGGGATCACAAACAGATCTGAGGTTATGCTGCTGTAGCGGGCCATGGTACGCCCCCACCTGGAATACTGCGTCCAACACTGGTTGCCGTACATGAAAAAGAACAAAGTACTACTCGAAAGGGTCCGGAGAAGAGCGACAAAAATGATTAAGGGACTGGAGAAGTTGCCGTACAATGAGAAGCTAGAGAAACTATGCCACTTCTCCCTTGAAAAGAGGAGACTGAGAGGGGACATGATTGAAGCATTAAAGATTTTGAAAGGAATTGACTTAGAGAACGAGAGATTGTTCATCCTCTCCAAGGTGAAGAGAATGAGAGGGCACTCGCTAAAGTTAAAAAGGGGATAGATTCCATACAAATGTAAAGAAGTTCTTCACACATAGAGTGATAGAAATCTGGAGCGCTCTTTCAGAGGCTGCTATAGGGGAAAGCACCCTTCAGGGATTCAAGAAAAGGTTAGATCCTGCTGGACCAGACCATACACAGGTAAGGCAAGACTCAAATAGGGCACTGGTCTTTGACCTAAGGGCTGCTGCGTGAGTGGACTGCTGGGCACGATGGACCACTGGTCTGATCCAGCAGCAGCAAATCTTATGTTCTAGTAACAGCTTCGACACTCATAGAATTCCTATGAGCGTCAGAGCTGTTACCGCTGTGGCCGGCACTAAAAACTGTGCTACGGTTTTGTAAAAGGGAGGGGTATATTATCCTAACATTGATCAAAGGAATGCATAAGATATTTTTTTATTTATATTGTTTGTATGTTTTATTGTAATATTTTATGTTTTAGATACCTTTTTCGAGAGTCTATAAAATGTGTTGCCAGAACACGGGCCGTGTTGAGTCTAGCGATTCACTGATTGAATAAAGTGAGCCTGTACAAAATGAACCATATATAAGATCAGTATAGGCCAGGAGTGGGCTACCTGTGGCCCACTAGACCAGAGGAAGTATACACAGAGAACAATAATTGGAGGTTTGGCTATTTTATAAAAATACTGTATTTTGCAAATATGTTCAGCATAACCACTCAAACAGGTTGTTTTTTTTTTTTTTTAACTTATCACAGAAAGGCTATGGAGCTCTGTGCACTTCCAGTCCTGACATTATATAATGTTGCAGCCTACTGGGGATAATACTGACATTCATCCGGCCCTCTGTGTATAAAGGTGTAACTTCAGATCATAAAGGTCTAAAACAGTGGTCTCAAACTCGCAGCCCAGGGGCCACATGCGGCCCGCCAGGTACTAGTTTGAGGCCCTTATTATGTTTATCATAATAACAAAAGCGAAATAAGTTTCTTGATCATGTCTCTTTAGCTATAAATGACAATATTATTATTAAGACTTAGCCGAAAAGAAAGATTTATAAACTATAAAGAGTTTTACCTCATGCAAAATTGTCATTTCTTTAATAAGACATTAACTATTTTTGCTGAGGCCTTCCAAGTACCTACAAATCCAAAATGTGGCCCTGCAAAGGGTTTGAGTTTGAGACCACTGGTCAAGGACAGTAGAAGGACAGTAAATCTATAGCACGGAGAGTCAAGTGCTAAAAGGTGTATATAATGTTTTGGGAATAACTACAAGGATTTTTTACTCTGTCTGGTTACCTATATAATTCTTTCAACACAAGAGTGACACACTGCCAATGCTGAGAGCCTGATATGACGGGGTGCTGATAATCCTTGGCTTTGTAAAGAAAACGACCAAGTTACACGATTGAAAAAAAAATGTATTTACTCTACATATTCACTGATGAGCTCCACACACTTATGACTGTTCTAACTTCATTAACCCATCCAAGAAAACTTTTTCTGGTTGCGCTGCAAACCACTCATCCACAGCTAATATTACCTCAGTGCTTGAAAACATCCTTTCATTCAAGTGTTTTTTGAGGTTTGGAAAGGGGTAATAGTTTAAAGGGGCCAAATCGGGTAAGTAGGCCAGGTGTTTCAGAGCTTCAAAGTGAAGATCTGCCAGTTTCAGGAAGAAACAAAATTCCTTTTGATGGCTTGTCTCGACGTTTTGGAGACCAGTTGCTGCTTCAGTTTGTCGAAGTGCAACATACACATAGTACTTTGTTGTGATAGTTGCACTGCTTTCCAGGTAATCTACAAGCAAAATTCTATCTTTGTCCCAGAAGACAGATGCCAACACCTTGTTTGACTTCTGTGTCTTGAACTTATCACACACAACACACACACTCTCACTTATTCATATAACACACACACACACACAACTTGCACACTCGCTCATTCATACAACATGCACACTCACTAAAGTTTTGGCAACTATTTTTTTTTCTTTCAAAAATGTGCCAATACTGGAAATGTAATATATACTTTTTGAAAGTGTGTGACATTTGTATACTTCTTAATGTTGCCACCAGATGAGAGATGAGTGCAGGCATCTCTAGTAGGGGGAAACCCCCCATGACATTTGAAATAATTGTTTTATTATGGTATACAGTGTACAACATGAACAACAAAATAATCATACATGACAACGTTACAGCTCATACTGCAGACACTGTTAAAACATTGCTTAGTGTTGGGGATGGAAGATCTTGCAACACCCTCCCTGTTCTTTGTTCATGTTATACACTGTATGCCATAATAAAACAATGATTTCAAATGTCATGGTTTTTTTTTTTTTGCTTCTCCCCTACCAGCGACACCTGCACTCATCTGGTGGCAACATTGCAAAAAGTACATCACACACTTTCAAAGGTATATTAGATTTCCAGTGTTGGCACATTTTCGAGAGAAAAAATTAGTTACCATGAATCAACCCTTGTGTGGGTGGGTGTGAACATATACAGGGTGCCCACAAAAACACTCCTTGATTATAAATGGTTACAAAACCAAAATTTATTGGAATATTATTTCACCTTTGAGGTTACTGTTTCATCAACTCAAAGTTTCATATGGTATCTGTTGATTATATACACTTGATGTGCGCCCTACCTGTTACTCAGCAAACATCAATGCAATCGAGTTCGGACTAGACTCTTCAAAGCATAACCGGTGTGATTGCGTTTATATCTTCAGTGATGCGTTCCTGCAGATCATCCATAGTGGATGTACATACACTCTCCCCATCTTCTATTAAACTGCGCTAGCAGTTTTTAGCGCGGTGAGCTGTGCTGAATGGCTCTCGACACTCAGAGTTCCTATATATACATTTAAAAGTTCCAAAGGATCCTGTCAAAATTGGTCCAAAATGGATTGTGAGGTAACCACTCAATTACGGTACCCTTCTGGTCAGCATTGAAATATTGGAGAACCCATTTGGCTGAGAGCTTTCTCATGCCTAAAATCTTGTGAATAATATAGCCTACTTGTTCTCAGGATATTTCCAGGGTCTCTGCTATCTTTATAGTGTATATTCTTCATGATCATGGAATGAATAGCATCCACGTTTTCTGGAATTTTCATTTGAGTTGGTCTCCCGGAATGTTCGCCTTCCATGTTCAAATGTCCTGTTCTAAACAAAGCAACCCAGTTCTTGACTGGTAGAATGACACCTATCCCCTAATGTAACTGACAATTCATTGTAAATTTGTCTGGCCAAATTCCCTTTAGGAAAAGATAGTTCATCGCTGTTTGGCACTCTTTTGCAGTGAAATCTCCATTGTTCTGAGCCATTTTCACTTCAGATCTGCAAAAAAAAAAAAAAATAAAAATCAATCGGGCTACAATTATGAAATGTAGTTCAAGACACAAGTGAAACAATAAGCTTTGATTTGATGAAAGTATTTTTAGTCTAAAACAGGGATCTCAAAGTCCCTCCTTGAGGGCCGCAATCCAGTCGGGTTTTCAGGGTTTCCCCAATGAATATGCATTGAAAGCAGTGCATGCACATAGATCTCATGCATATTCATTGGGGAAATCCTGAAAACCCGACTGGATTGCGGCCCTCAAGGAGGGACTTTGAGACCCCTGGTCTAAAAGTAGGTAAATTAGGAAAAGCCAAAGACTTATCAGTACCCCTTTATATTAAGCTGGTGGCAGCATTTTGAAACATCTACAAATAATTGTGTAATCACCCTGAATAGCCTGAAAATCACACCAGTTAGGTGTGCCTCCAGAACATGGTCGGAAACCACTGACCTAAAGAATTAGATTCCAGTAAAAGAAAATAGAGTGGTTAGTAGGGAAGAGAAAAAATTGCAAACATTTGACTGAGAGTAGCATCAGGAAACTGAAGTGACGAGGAAGAGGATGAGGGACAAATCAATGTAAACTCGGCACCCAGCACTGCCGGTTGCCATCCAAGTGTCGTGAAGGGCTCAAATGGGTCCTATTTCAGCTGTTTCCGGGTGCCTATGGCACTGCCACTCATATCACCTGTCAAAGTGATGATTTTGGAGCTAAAGAAAGCACTATGAGAAGAACACAATGTCTAATGGTATGAACATTCCCTGCTGTCACTATTTGCATAAATCTAAATCCAACAGTATGTGCTGTTATGTCTCTTTCATGCTGATTAATTTATTCTATCTAGCTTGGAAGCATCATGGATGCTAAGACTTTAGGCTGTAAACTCTGGGTGTTGCCTACCGTACATTCTCTTCCTTGTTGCCTGGACTAGGTTACTTTTTCAATTTACCACCCTTCAAGGATGGAAGAAAAATTTCCTGGAAATTGTGAACTGAGGAAAAATGGGGCAACCATGGAAAAATGGGGAAATAATAAATATTTAATTTAATTAGCAATAAAAGGCTTGGTGTGTATATTACATATTTTGCATGAACAATTTTTCAACAATGAACAAAAAATGCTTACAGTACATAAAATGAATCATGGGCTATAATATATTAACCCCTAGGAGAGCCGTGTGTTCAATCTATACCCTGATTCTATGAGGTAAATAGCACTATACAGTCTTAACTTATACATAAGGTTAAAATTAAACTTAAATATCAAAAATCAAAATGGAACAGGAAAAATACCAAAGCTGCTTTCATCATTTTACTATGCTAATAACATCTATAATTGTAGACATCTGGAAATGCTGGCTTAATCATCTGAGAAATTCTTCTTTAAATTAGGGTAGTTTTAGGGAAAGAGCTCTTGTACTCATATCTTCTCATTCAGATTTGTATAGCTGTTCACTTATATTCTGTTCTCTGTGGTGTTCCTGTTATGTCTCTCCAGCATGTCTCCTTCTTCAGGATTGATCCAGCAGGAGTCCAGCTCGTAGTGTTTTGCTGGATTCCTGACTAGTATTGCCCAGCTAGACTGAAAAAGGCTCATGTAGTTTTGGTTTGGCCTCATCCATGAAGTTCCGACTACGGAAACACTTGATATGCACTGTTGATATACTTAGATTAGGGCAAAACCAGGGGAAGAGTGTTGGATTTTTTTTTTGTCATTGCTTGACGAACTTGCTGCACTTCTTTGAGGGAGTAAACAGATGGATAGACAAGGGTGACCCAGTCAACATTGTATATCTGGATTTTCAGAAGGTGTTCGACAAGGTTCCACATGAAAGACTACTTCGGAAAATTGCGAGCCATAGCATCGAGGGTGAAATACTCAAGTGAATTAAAAACTGGCTGACGGATAGGAAACAGAGTGGGGGTAAATGGACAATACTCGGACTGGAAGAGTGTCACCAGTGGAGTACCGCAGAGCTCGGTTCTTGGACCCGTGCTCTTCAACATATTTATAAACAATCTGGAAATTGGTACGATGAGTGAGGTGATTAAATTTGCAGATGATACAAAGTTATTCAGAGTAGTGAAGACACAGGGGGATTGCAAAGATCTGCAACATGACATAACCACGCTTGAAATGGGTAGCGACATGGCAAATGAGGCTCAACGTGGATTAGTGTAAAGTGATGCATGTCGGTAACAAAAATCTCAAAAACAAATACAGGATGTCCGGGGTGGTACTTGGAGACCCCCTCCAGGAAAGAGACTTGGGAGTACTGGTCGACAATTTGATGAAGCCATCCACGCAATGTGCGGTGGCAGCAAAAAGGGCGAACAGAATGCTAGGAATAATTAAGAAGGAGATCACTAACAGATCAGAGAAAGTTATCATGCCGCTGTACCACCTGGAGTACAGCATCCAGCACTGGTCGCCGTACATGAAGGACACGGTACTACTCGAAAGGGTCCAGAGAAGAGCGACTAAAATGGTTAAGGGGCTGGAGGAGTTGCTGTACAGTGAGAGATTAGAGAAACTGGGCCTCTTCTCCCTTGAAAAGAGGAGACTGAGAGGGGACAGGTTGTTCACCCTCTCCAAGGTAGGGAGAACGAGAGGGCAATCTCTAAAGTTAAAAGGGGACAGATTCCGTACAAACGTAAGAAAGTTCCTCACCCAGAGAGTGGTAGAAAATGAACGTTCTTCCGGAGTCTGTTGTAGGGGAAAACACCTTCCAGGGATTCAAGACAAAGTTAGACAAGTGCCTGCTGAACCAGAACGTACGCAGGTTGAGGCTGGACTCATTTAGAGCACTGGTCTTTGATCTAGGGGCTGCCGTGTGAGCGGACTGCTGGGCATGATGGACCACTGGTCTGACCCAGCAGCAGCAATTCTTATGTTATGTTCTGCATGTGATTCATTAGATCTGAATCTGCTTATAACTAAAATGAGGAAACTGGGAGTGGCAGGATCTATGCTGAAATTATTTAGTACATATTTGTTGGAGAAGTTGGTATGTGTTCATAGTCGTGGAGCTGTTTCAGTGAGTGTGCCTGTTACTAGGGGGGGTGGAGACCTCAAGGCTCTTCATTAGCAGCGATTCTATTTAATATTTAGCACCCTTAGAAAAGATGGGAGTCTTTGTTTGCTTGTATTCTGATGTTCAAGTTCAAGTTCACGTTTATTTGATTAATCGCCTATATAAGAAATTCTAAGCGATGTACAGTTAAAACAAATTAAGGGGAGAATGACTATCTAATTATTAAGAAGTTAAAAAAAACGTAGAACAAAATTGTTAACAACTTATCTATAAAAAAGAAACAAATTTAAATAAAAACATATATCTCATTAAAAGCAATTAAAACAATAGTAACTTGCAATTTAGGGATAACACTGTACATTTAGATTAGTGACAGACACGACTGAGAGGAAAGGGGGGAAAAGTTACAAATTTTACTCAAATAGAGGTGAAAAAAACATGTAATGGATAAAACAAAAGGATGGGGAAAAGAAGAAAGAAAAATCAAGAGACTAATTAATTAGTAAATGCGTCGTTGAATAAAAAAGTCTTCAATTGTTTTTTAAAAGAGATAAGATCTTTGTCCTTTCTAATATATAGAGGCAGAGTGTTCCAGAGTTGGGGGTCTAAAACAGAGAACATATCGTTTCTCCTTGTTCCCACTATTTTTAGAGAGGGGATCGATAATAAATCTTGTGAAGATCGAAGGGGTCGAGTTGAATGATATGGGGTAATCATTCTTGATATAAATTGGGGCGTGTTAAATAACAATACCTTGAAGACTAAAAGAGCTATTTTGAAGGTTATTCGGTGATTAATAGGTAACCAATGTGACTTAATGAATAATGGTGTTACGTGATCGTATTTTTTTGCTTTGTATATAAGTTTTATGGCAGTGTTTTGGATTATTTGTAGTCTTTTCTTTTCTTTTTGCGGTATATTATAGAGCAAAGAATTACAGTAATCTAGTTTGGTGATAATCATGGAATGAACAAGGATATTAACCGATTTTGGTTCTAGGTAAGAAGAAATGGATCTTATCAAGCGGAGTTTATAAAAGCAGGATTTAACAGTTTGATTTATGTGGTCATGAAAAGATAAGTTCGAGTCAATAATTATGCCTAAAATTTTCACAGTTGATACAGATTCAATTGGGTTATTGTTGAGGACAAATGGAGATATTTGAGTAATATCTTTTCTCCAAGTAAATAGCATGGTTTGTGTTTTCTGAGTATTTAATGAGAGTTTATTATGGCAGAGCCAGTTTTTTATTGTGTCCAATTTAGTATTTATAGCTTTAATTTCTTCGATGTTTTCGGGATCAAGTGGGTGAAGGAGTTGTATATCATCAGCGTAGGAAAATGATGTAAAGCCCAGTGATTGACAGATAGTAAGTAAAGGTGAGAGAAAGATATTGAATAAAAGAGGAGACAGAATAGAACCCTGGGGTATACCAAAAGGTGAAGAGTAAGAGGCAGAGTAATCATCTCTTACTGTAACAGTAGAAGATCGGTTGGAGAGAAAAGATGTAAACCATTTTAGAACCTGTCCACCAATTCCAAAAGATTCCAAGCGATTGAGTAGGAGAGCGTGATCTATAGTGTCAAAGGCCGCTGAAAGGTCTAAGGAAAAAAGAGCAACCGATTTGTGGTGGTCTAGATAGTAATGAATATTGGTTACAAGACCTAACATTGAATATTCAGTGTTATGGTGTTTTCGGAAGCCTGTTTGGTTAGGATGCAATGCGTTAGATGACTCGATAAAATCTGATAGTTGTTCAAAGACCAGTTTTTCGATTAGTTTTGCTAGGAAAGGTAAGTTTGAAATTGGGCGATAGTTGGAAACATGTTTAGTTTTTCTTCCATATGAAAGAGTGGGGTGAAGGATTGGTAGCAAAATTGAATGCTTACCTGAAGAAAATCAGAGGGTGGATGAGTAGGACTGGGTTAGTGTTGAATGCTTCGGAAACAGATTTTATGATTGTGGGAAATGTGGATGAACATCTTTGGCCAGAGAGTGTCTTTATATATATTATAAACAGGTACCATAGGTATTTTATTGAAAATTGTTACTTTTTGTTTTAATGTTTGTCTTGGTTATTTTTTTTTTTTAACTACAAAAAAAATTCACTACATATAATATTGTTTCTTCTGTTCAGGTCATTCCTGGACTATACTTATAAAGAAAAACTTTTTAAAAATTCTAAAGTTCTGAAATGCATTTCATAGAGTGAAATATAGGGGTCCTTTTACTGAGGCATGCTGGTGCGTCTTGGCGCACACTCAATGCTAACACGCCCATTATATCGGACGCGTTGGCATTTAGCGCGTGCTAGGATGCACTAACGCGCCTTAGTAAAAAGGGACCCCATAGTTCCCCAAGCCATAGAAGCAATATAGATTTTTGGACAGTTATTCAGTAATTTTCGCTGTTTTTTTTAATCTCTAAACAAACTGTATATTGTAATTTTCGCTGGTTTTTTTTTTAATTTGCGACTTTTCTTTACAGGTCCGCTCCGAAATTTTTAGCAAACAGTATATTTTGTAATTTCGATTTCTTAAAGTCTCTGTACTCTGTACTCCTTCTACATATTGTAAATTGCTGAATGTCCAGCTCTCTTGAATGTAAACCGCCTAGAAGTCGCAAGATTGTGGCGGTATAGAAGAATAAAGTTATTATTATTATTTATGGATGATGATTTGATTATAGTTAAAGGAAATAATGTTGCTTGGAGTGTTATTGGATGCAAAATTGACAGTGGGTACACACACTGGCATAGTAAGGGGGGGTGGGGGTTTCCACCCAAGGTGCGTTCTTTGTAAAGGTTGCAGGCACCCATCCTCCGCTCCACTTCCTCTCCTTCCCAACCTCCCCTCCCCCCCCACCGTGCGCATGCATGCGCCCTTTCCTCGGTACCTCTTTCATTTTTCCTGCATGAGCAGCATTACAAACTTGCTACCCACATCAGTGTCGGCTTTCTCTGATATCGCATCCAGACCCTGCGCCTAGGAAGTGACATCAGATGGATCGCCGACACGATGCGGACAACAAGTTTGTGCTGTTGCTCTCGCCTGGAAAATTAAAAAGGTATAGGTGAAGGGAAGGGAGTGCAAGAGCGGCAGGGAGGGTCAGGAAGGAGCGGTGGGAGAGGGGCGCCATCGCCCCAGGTGCCACTTACCCTCGCTATGACACTGGATGCACAGAGTAGATCAGTCGACATGCTTTGCGTTAAGAATGTTGTTGTCAGCTGAAGCCAATACTTACTGGATGGGATTTCAGGGGGGTATTGCAGAATATGGTGTTGTCAAAATTGGATTATTGTAATGCATTATACTTGGGTATAATAATAATTATTATTATTTAATAATTATTTTTCTTGTATACCGCCCAACTAGTAGTTCTGGGCGATTCACAATAGGAGAATACTGAGACAGTTCAGCATATGGTACAGTTTCATAGAACACACTATCTATGTAAGAACATAAGCAATGCCTCTGCTGGTTCAGACCTGAGGTCCATCATGCCCAGCAGCCCGCTCACGCGGCGGCCCCAACAGGTCCAGGACCTGTGCAGTGATCCTCTATTTATAACCTTCTATCCCCCTTTCCAGCAGGAAATTGTCCAATCCTTTCTTAAATCCCAATACCGTACTCTGCCCTATTACGTCCTCTGGAAGCGCATTCCAGGTGTCCACCACACGCTGGGTAAAGAAGAACTTCCTAGCATTTGTTTTGAATCTGTCCCCTTTCAGTTTTTCCGAATGCCCTCTTGTTCTTATATTTTTTGAAAGTTTGAAGAATCCGTCCCTCTCTACTCTCTCTATGCCCCTCATGATCTTATAAGTCTCTATCATTCTAAAATTATATAATAAAAGTAATACAATTGTTAAACATTCCAGTACAATATTAAAAATTATTAAAAAATTAAAGCATACTATGACAATAAGAATAGAAACAGAAAACCTCATTAAAATATATCGAAATTAATATTCTTATTTGTCAAATAGGTCTTTAATAATTTCCTAAATGTGAAGTAAGAATTAGATTGAACGATCATCGGACTTAGCCAGGAGTTCATCTTCCCAGCTTGATACTCCAAAGTTCTGTCTAAAAAGGTCTTAAAACGACTGGCCTTTGGAGTAGGGAAGATGAACTTTCCAGAATTTCTAGTTCCTTTTGTCGAGTAAGAAAGCTTCAGATAGGGGGACAAATATGAGGGAGATAATCCAAAAAGCACCTTATAACAAATACATCCAAACTTAAAAAGCACTCTGGCCCCAAAAGGCAACCAATGCAACTTGGTATAAAAAGGACTAACATCATCATACTTTTTAAGATTAAAAATCGGGCGAACTGCAGATACATGGCCACGAGTGCATACATTGTAAGTTATTCAGAATTTAGCTGCTGGAATGTTAATGGGTGTACCTCATGTTGATCATATCACACCCATATTGAAGAAACTTCATTGGTTGCTTGTGAATTACCAGATAAAATATAAGGTATTAAAATTAGTTCACCAAGAACTATATGATAAATTGCCTGATTATTTTAAGAAAATTCTACATATCAACCAAGACGTACATTAAGATCTGAAAACTATATGTTAGAAGTGAGAAGTAGGAAAGAGATCCATTATGTTGACACAGAAAAATCCTCCTTTGCAGAGTTAAGAATTTTGCTGCCAATACATTTTAGTTGCTGTGCATTTAGGCTTGAATTTTGCCTTTAGTTGATAATGTTATATTTAGTTGTTATATTTGAGAAGTAGACCTATGAATGTGATGTTTACCCTAAAACACGTTAGGCTATGTAGGATTGTGGAAATGTTTTTATGTGTGTATTTAAGCGATTATGAAATTTTTTAAATTGTAAACCGCCTAAGATTTTAGGCGAGTAATTTTTTAAAATAAATCTCATTGATTTCTCATAGATGAATTTCAAAGTGAGACAAACCCTAGACTGATCAGCCTGTTTGAGTTGGGGTGAGTTGGCAGCACTTTTAAGACAGTGTTCCTTCTATGGCATGGGTTCCTATCGTATGCATATTCATTGCAGATATTTTGAAAATCAGACTTGACTTGGTGTGTCTCATGAACTGAGTTAGTTTTGCTGTGGAGGCAGTGCATGCAAATTTATCTCGTGGCTATCTTGAAAACCAGACTGGCTTGTTAAGTCTCTCAAGAAACGAGTTGAACCCCTGCTCTGAGGTGTGCATTATAGTCCTCCAGCAGTCTAGCATTTTACAAACCCAAATCATGCAGGTTTCCACACCATTTCTATTTAAGGACTTGACAAGAGATCCCTGTAAGAGCTTGGCCCATGGCTGGTGATCAGTGTTCTTAGTTTGTGCTGGAACAGCAAACATTTTGAGGCAGGGATTTCCTGCTTTCTAACTAAAATTTTTTTATTCATGTTTGGTTGCTATATAGCCTGTGTTGCTGCAGGCATGTAGTATATTCAACAGATAACTAAACCTTAGCACACCAACCCACACATATGCGGTCCATATCATTTTCAGAAATATATTTTATTGAGTAAATAAAGTAGATGTACTCACAACTGGTGAATCTCCTAGATGTTGCCACTGTGGAAGACAATGTAGATTTGAAGAATGGAGGATGGACAGAGATGAAGAAATACAAGATGGGTAGAAAAGTTCTCCAAGTTTCAGAGTTGAGATGGTGAGTTCTTCTTGCATGTGGTTGGATAGCTTAATGTGAAATACTGGTGCTTTGCTGGGGATAGAGCCACGTGCTCAAGATGGAAGCATAAGTGTGACTGGAGTTGAGGACAAAAGATTCTCATGGAGTAGCCAGAAATCAGGGGAGGGAAGAGAAGAGACCAGTAGGGACAGAGCTTGGCAACAGGTAACAGAGAGAGAGGGGACATACCTTTGCAGACCCATTTGAGCAAAGGTTGTAGAGATGACCTGTGCCACAGTGAGACAAAAGACCCAAGCTTAGATGACGGGAAAAGGGAGGGGGGTTTTAGACCACTAGAACAAAGCTTGTATAGGTAAGCAGGAGTGGCTGCAGTATGTACGAAACTACATTACATACAATGCCTTGCTCACACATCGACTGCATCAAAAAGTCCCATGGAAAGAAGGAATAAATTTAACACATCTTAAACTAGTGCAAGGCTGCCGGGGGCAGAACAATTCATGTATTATGTTACAATTTTATTTATTTCTGAAGAAATTTCACCCAAGGCAGTGTACAGCAAATATGAATTGGGCATAGGCAATTTTACAATTATAGTGACGGTACAACCCAAAAATCTTCAAGTATCAGCACAGAACACAATTAAAATAACAAGGTAAATTTAGAAACAAGCAAATCAAATCACAGTAACAGCAATATAGTACGGTTTTAATAATAATAACTGTATTTCTTCTATACCGTCATAATCTTACGACTTCTAGGCGGTTCACAGTGGAGAGCTGGACAGTCGGCGAATTACAGAATACAAATGGTGAGGATGATACAGTACAGTCAGTGAATTACAGATTACAATTAGTAAAATACAATACAATACAATTTTGCATAGTACACATTAAAATATAGTAAAACATTCATACGAGACAATGCACATTAATAGTGTAATATTTATAACAGTATAGTAATTAGATGCATGATTCACGTTGTTTAAAAAAACCTTAAATAGGGAAGAGAACAGGTGGAGGTGGAATAGACAGATGAGATAATGTAAATAAGAGAGCTGAGATGCGTACGTAGCCTGCTGTTCTCTAATTTGAAGGAAAACAAATTACATGTGCAGCCAGGGAAGGTGGAGCTGACCTCAGAGTGTATGTGGTAACCTAGTCCTGTGTAGTATGTGCAGTTGATGTTAATCTGGATACATGTGACTTCTCACTGAAGACTTGGGAGCAAAGCCAGGTTTTCAGCTACTTCCTGAAGCAGAAGTAGTTTTGTGTTAGCTGAAGCTTTTCTTGGCATGAGTTCAGAGTATGTGGGCTGCTCCTGAGAAGGCTCTCTGGCATGTGTCACACGGTGTCATTTCCTTTAGAGAGGCTATGGCTAGGGATGCTCTTTAGGAGGACCCTGGAGACTTCAAAGGATCATAAAAAGAGATCCTGTTCTTCAAGTATCCTGTTTCATTTCCTTTAAGGGCCTTAAAGAGCAGAGAATTTAAAATTTAGCCTTATAGTGTACTGGTAGCCATCAGTGGCATAATAAGGGGAGGCAGGGATGGTGGACTTCCTCAGGTACCATCGTCGTAGGGGCACCTCTCCTCCTCTCTGCCCCCTCTCGCATACCTCTTGAAATGTTTGGCTCCCTTCTTACATCACTCTTCCTGGTCGCAGGTGGAAGATGCTGCTCATGCCAGCAAATAATTCAAGAGGTACGTGAGGAGCGGGGAAGGTGCTCAAACGTCAAAGGGGCAAGAGCAGGGGGTGCCAACCTCCCTAACTATGCCACTGGTAGCCAACGAAGTTCTTATAGGAATGTTGTGATGTTTATATATTAGGACCTTTTGAGTGATCAGTCCTAACAAATCTTTAGCAGAATTTGTGTATCATACTTGTTACGTTGTGGTCTTGTATCCTACAAAGTCCTCTGGAGTTGGAGGTGGGTTAACGACAACAATCGGTACAGCATGAGCATTATAACAGCAATAACATTGCAAGCAAATGAGATATACAGTGCAGGATACACTCCAGTTTTGCTCCTAGCATAGACTTCTGGTGCAGTGAGTTCATGGATAGTATATTCATATCATATTCAGGAGCATACAGTTCAGAATTAGGCTTGAGCTAGGCTCCTAGCCAGGATTTTTGTAAAAGCCATGTTTTCAGGTATTTATGAAACTGAGCGTATGTGGTGGAAGTGCACATCTCTATGGATAAGGATTTCTGAATTTTGAATAGCAGTGTATCTTATATTTTACTCTTTTCAGGGATGGAAAGGATAATATCAAACGATTAGTGTTTCATTGTTCGGCAGATCTTTATTTAAAAAAGCTTATAGCCCACCTATAAGCTGGGACCGCTGCTTTTTAACATTTATCAATGATCTAGATATGGTGATGACTAATGAGATAATTAGGCCCCCTTTTATCAAACCATGTAAGGTTGTGTTTGGTTTTTTTTCATTGCAGACCACTGTAGTAAAAGCTCTGATGCTCATAGAATTCATATGAGTATCGGAGCTGTTACATAACAACCCGCGATGAAAAAAACCCTTGTGCGGCTTGATAAAAGGTGGCCTAAATTTTGCTGCTGACACAGCTATTCGAAGTTGTTAAATTGCAAAAGGACCTTGTGAAACTGGTAGAATGGGCATCAAATGTAGATGATGTTTAATGTGAGCAAGTGCAAATGATGCATGTGTGAAAAAGGAACCTGAACCATAGCTATGTGATGCAGAATTCCATGTTAGAAGTCACTGCCCAGGGAAAGGATCTAGGTGTCATCGTTAAGGATACAGTATGTTGAAACCTTCAGCTCGATGTGCAGTAGCAGCTAAGAAAGCAAATGCATGTAGAATATTATGAATTATCAGGAAAGGAATGGAAAAACAAAGATGAAAATGTTAATGCCCTTTTATCGCTCTGTGGTATGGCTGTACCTCGAATACTGTGTGCAATTCTGGTCACCATATCTCAAAAATGATATCGTGGAATTAGAAAAGGTACAGAGAAGGGCAATGACAATGATAAAGGGATGGGACAACTTCCCTATAAGGTAAGGCTACAGCGGCTAGGGCTCCTCAATTTGGAGAAGAGACAGCTCAGGGGTAATTTGATAGAGATCTATAAAATACTGAGTGGAGTGGAAAGGGTAGATGTGCTTGTTTACTCTTTCCAAAAATACTAGGACGAGGGGGCATAGAATGGAACTACTAAGTAGTAGATTTAAAACAAACCGGAGAAAATATTTCTCCACACAATATATAATTAAACTCTAGAATTCGTTGCCGGAGAATGTGGTAAAATCAGTAATAATAACTTTATTTTTCTATATCGCCACAATCTTGCGACTTCTAGGTGGTTTACATTCAAGATAGCTGGATATTCAGTGAATTACAATATGCATATAGTCAGAAGAGATACAGAGTACATCAAACTTTAAGAATGAGAAAGTATACAGTATATAGTGTACAGTGCGCTAAGACATTTTCGAGAGGACCTGTTAAGAAAAAGGTCGCGAATTAACAAAAAATACATCGAAAATTACAATATATAGTTTAAGAGATTTTCAGGGAGACATTTTAGAAGACATGTCTCGGATTGCAAAATACGGTTTGATTAGGATTTCAGAGGGGGGGGAGGGGTTTGAAAAGGATTTCAGAGGGGGGAAGGGGTATATTGGGAACGAGAAAAGAAAGAAAGTAAGCTTAGCAGGGTGTTTTAAAAAAAAAAATTTGGATAATTTCCTAAAAGAAGCCCATAGGCCATTATTGAGATGGCTTGGGGAAATCTACTGCTTATTCCTAAAATATGATCCATTGGTCTGACCCAGTATGGCTATCATGTTCCTATGACCTCTAGCAACCAGACTATAGAATAACCTCTAGCATTCAGAGACGGAACTGGTGAACAGTTTCCACGATGTACCCTGGCTACCAGCAAGCTTCCCTTTTCATCTCTATATCAAAATATTAACTCCAAAAATGTGGAGAGTAGATAGGCCAAGTGGTCTTTATCTACCAGGCTTATGTTAATGTTTGCATATTGGCATGACCCTTCATATCCTTCCTCAGATGTAGATAAAACAGCTAAAATTTTAAGATATGTTGCTAGGTACTTAGAAAAGCCAACGTAGTCTGCAGTAAACCACAGCAACCAGAAAACAACGAACAGACTGCAGATAATGTACAAGATGCAGGCATTGTTTATTAGTAAATGCAGTAACATATACAACCTTATAGCCAACCAAGGGACCCGACACGGTCCGTGTTTCGGATAACACGCCTTCCTCAGGGGTCCATGGTGGTTAAGGTATAAAGCAAACTGCATAAAAGATAACAAACACGCCAATCACGATCAAATGGGGTCAAGCAAGTCTTGCACAATAGCATAGTTTGAATTTGACCCACTTGTCAACTGGGAACCAATGTAACTCTACAAGTCATGGTGTGATGCAATTGAATCTCGATTTATATACAAGTCTCGCTGCTGTGTTATGTATTTGGAGGGGTTTTTGTTGTTTTCTTCCGTAGTCCTGAGAGAAGTGCAGTAGTGATAGGATTATTGATGGATGAGTATCCTTTAGTGTTGGTAGAGAAAATAAGGTCTAACCCTTAATTGTTCAGTAGTGCATATGTTCTACTGGTTTTGGGGACAGTGCCATCAATTTGCCAGGGATCAAAAATTCAGCTTTCATATACAAAAATTAAGCAAAATACCACTCTGCTGATTAATAGTTTGAACGCCAGTGATTTCAGAGCCCATGAAAGAGAAAGCCTTGGTACTGGGCGAGTCATATGACCCTACCTCCTACCCATCATCGGCATAAAAAATTTTCATGAAATGCGTCTTTGAAAATTTTTTTTTTTTTTTACTGACGTTACTTTAATCTGTAACAGATTAGATAGTCAAGGTTCAAATTGAAAAAAAGGGCAACGATTATTTTGTGGCTTTCTGCCTCTGCCTCAGGACCACTGAACCTGACACCAGCACCAACAATTGGGCAGTATACTCTCCACTTCCTGGCATTCATATACAAGACACAACTCTTCAGAATGATTTTGTGATGGATTTAGCACCCCCATGTACCTCTCTTGACAAAGTGAAGACATCTGCTCAATTTCGGTGGTGCTCAAGCACCAACAACCCCCAGAGAGCTAGCAGCTGTGCAAGGCATACTGAAAGCATGACAACGTGTGGGTACGTGACAGTGGAGTGGAGGGCCAGGGGAGTCGAGTTCAAATCCCACTGCAGCTCTTTGTGCAAGTCATTTAACTCTTCATTGTCTCGGGTAAAAACTCAGATATTGAGCCCTCCGGGGACAAAAAAAAAATACCTCACCACTTTGATCACTTTTAGGCTTGCTGGTGATATATAAGAAAAGCAAAGAAAACAATAAGCTATACAGTGCATTAATAAGCAGGGCCGGCTGAATACAGTAAGTGTGGTTAGCATGGTGCAGGGGAGGGGGGAGCACAGACATTTTTTTGTGGCATTAAAGCTGCCATGAGCATTGCTTTAGAACCTGTTGTGCAAGCCTTATCTGTGGGCAGAGTTCAGCTCTTTTCCTTTAAGCTATATGATGCAAGAAAGAACTTCAGTGCAAGTCTTGTGAGACTGAGACTGCGCAATACAACAGCAGAGGTAGGGTGGCAGCAGCAGCCCCAGTGGAAAGTGAAGGGTGCCAGAAACCCTGGCTCCATCCCTGTTAATAAGTGTGTTTAGTTCAGTCAGGAGCCTCAGGCCTGATTTTGTGAAACGACCTGCGACATGACACCATTCTCACACACAATTACCAGTTGGGAAGTACTGGCCTTGCAAATTTTGGAAATGTAATGCTGGCAGGTCAAGGGATGGGTTCCTACCATTCGGATTACCTGAGAGAGGAAGGAGGGGGAACAGATGTTTGAGGAAGACATGAGGTAGTGGACGGATGCTGCACAAGGGAAAAGGAAGTGGCAGGCAATAGATGCTGGGGACTGGGGAGAGGCAGTGGAAACATGTCATGGGTTAAGAGCGGGATGGCTATACTGGAGGCAGGAGGGATGGAGTGATGATGGAGGAAGGAAAATAAGTGCAGAAGAGAGTAACTGAGTGTTGAAAGATGTGAGAAGAGATGTCAAATTGTGAAGAGGCAAAAAGAAGCGTGGTGTGCCCAACCATTATTCCTGCTGAAATGTACATATCTGTAGGTATATTTGGGAGCATTGTTGTATTCCTTTGGAAGCCATAAGCCATACATCGGATTTAACAGTCTATAGCAGTGGTTCTCAACCTTTCTTCTGCTGTGACACACCAAACATTAAAAAGGGTCATCATATTATCATATCATATGGTTCTTATATCCCACAATTCTCTGCTTGGAGTCATTGTGGTTCACAATAAGAATGATGATTGGTTACATTTAAGATGGTTGGCTGGGCTGAGAACTGTTCAATACTCTCAAATTAACAAACTTCCTAAAGTCTGAATGTTTGGCTACTGTAGATGAAGAGTGTTCTTATTTTAAGTGCCAATTTCAGAAACAAAATTCTGGGTTGTTTTTTTTTTTTTTTACATTGATTGAACCATATCCATAATTGATTGAACCATATCCACGGCGCCCTCCTCTTGCTTGGACTGAGAACTTTCAGCACTTTCAGGAGTTAGAAAGGCGGTTTTGATGCCCAGATTAAGACTCTGGCGAGATCTCATTAAGAATATTGTGTACAATTCTGGAGACCACACCTTTCAAAAAGATATAAACAGGATGGACTTGGTCCAGAGGAAGGCTACTAAAATGGTCAGTGGTCTTCATCGTAAGGTGTTTAGGGGGACAGACTTAAAGATCTCAATATGTACGTATAGTTTGGAGAAAAGGCGGGAGAAGGGAGATATGATATACATTTAAAAACCTACATGGCATAAATGTGCATGAAGTGAGTCTTTCATTTGAAAGGAAGCTCCAGAATGAGAGGGCATAGGATGAAGTTAAGAGGTAACAAGAGTAATCTAAGAAAATTTTTACAGAAAGGATGGTAGATGTTTGGAATAGTCTCCCGGTAGAGGTGGTGGAGACAAAGACTGTGTCTGAATTAAAAAAAGCGTGGGATAGGCACATAGGATCTCTTAGGGAGAGGAAGAGATGGTAGATGCTGTGGATGGGCAGACTGGATGGGCCATTTGACCTTTATCTGCCACCATACTGCAACACAAAAATCTGCAAATATGCTACTCAGACATTATATAGCAAATAGAATCTATATGGACAACAGACCTGCAACATTTTCATTTGGGACTGAAGGCAGTAGTTGTTATTGGGAGTAGTAGGGAAGCAGAAATAGGAACTACCGTAGTTATAGCAGTGGTCTCAAAGTCGCAGCCCGCCAGGTACTATTTTGAGACCCTCGGTATGTTTATCATAATCACAAAAGTAAAATAAAACAGTTTCTTGATCATATGTCTCTAGCTATAAATTACAATATTATTATTAAGACTTAGCCAAAAGGAAAGATTTATAAACGCTAAAGAGTTTTACCTCATGCAAAATTGTCATTTCTTTAATAAGACATTAACTTTTTTTTTTCTTCAGCCCTCCAAGTACCTAGAAATTCAAAATGTGGCCCTGCAAAGGGTTTGAGTTTGAGACCACTGAGTTACAGGGATTTCAAGAGCCTGACTCTTCAAGATTGCTGGTCCTCCCAACTTGCAGGCACTGCTGGTTGTAAAAGGAAATACAGGCTTGCTGTCTACACCAGTGGTTCCCAACCCTGTCCTGGAGGACCATCAGGCCAATCGGGTTTTCAGGCTAGCCCTAATGAATATGCATGGAGCAGATTTGCATGCCTCTCACTTCCATTATATAGCAAATCTCTCTCATGTATATTCATTAGGGCTAACCTGAAAACCCGATTGGCCTGGTGGCCCTCCAGGACAGGGTTGGGAACCAGTGGTCTGCACCAAATACTTTGATACATATCTTACCTCTTAGGGACCTGCTGGTCCAGAGCAGTGGTTCTCCACCCAGTCCATGGAACACATCCAGCCAGTCAGGTTTTCATGACACCCACAATGAATGAGTCTGATCTGCATGCACATCTGTATTTCATTCATTTGATTTTTTTTTAGCCTGTCCTCCCAAAGGAATTCAGAATAGGTTATAAATCAGGTACTCAAATATTTTCCCTATCTTCCTGGCGGACTCGCACTCTGTCTAATGTACCTGGGGCAATGGAGGCTTAAGTGACTTGCCTAGTGGTCACAAGGAGCAGTGTGGGGTTTGAACCCACAACCTCTGAGTGCTGAGGCTGTAGCTCTAACCACTACGCCACACTCATCTGGAAGTTCAAGCCCTATGGGAGTTAAACTGTGATACCAACCTGAAATTCCAGCATGCATGGCTCCAGTGGCATAGTAAGGGTGTGTGGGGAGGGGGGGCGCGGTCTTCCTAAGGGCACAGCACCCCTCCTCCTTTCCATCTCCCCCACCCTCCACTCATCTCCTTGCCATGTGCTCCTTGCTGTCCCCCCCATACCTTTTTTTTACATCCCCAGAGTGAGGATGGTGCTCGCTTCGTTGCTCTCTGATATCACTTCTGGGACCTGCGCCTCAGAAGTATGAGGGTGAGCCGACACCGACGTAGGCATGCTGTTCATGCCGGAGAAGTTAAAAAGGTAGGGGAAAAGGGAAGGGGGCACGCACATGTGGCTGGGGGGGGTGTGATGGAGGGGCGCCACCACCACAGGCACTGTTCACCCTTACTACACCTCTGCTTGGCTCAAGCTTACAGCAAGTCAAGTTGTGGTGGGGAAGCAGGAATCCCTCCTTTAAGTATCTGTGTTTCACTACAAGAATTGCCTGTTTATTGTGGAAATCCTGAAAATCCAACTGGCTACAAGCATCCCGAGGACTAGACTGAAGCCCTGATCTCGACAAATACATGCCAAGTATTCTGATATTCAGAAGAACATAAGAATTGCTGCTGCTAGGTCAGACCAGTGGTCCATCATGCCCAGCAGTCCACTCACGCGGGGGCCCTTAAGTCAAAGACCAGTGCCCTAACTGAGACTAACTTTATCTACGTACATTCCAGTTTAGCAGGAACTTGTCCAACTTTGTCTTGAATCCCTGGAGGGTGTTTTCCCCTATAACAGCCTCCAGAAGAGCGTTCCAGTTTTCTACCACTCTCTGGGTGAAGAAGAATGTCCTTATGTTTATACAGAATCTATCCCCTTAACTTTAGAGAGTGCCCTGTCCTTATCAACTGAGTCCATTCCCTTCAGTATCTTGAATGTATCGATCATGTTCCCTCTCAGCCTTCTCTTTTCAAGGGAGAAGAGGCCCAGTTTCTCTAATCTCTCACTGTACAGCAATGGACATACATAAAATGTCCAATTTTTTTTCTTAATTTTAGTTGTTTTTATCTACTGAAGAGAATGGGTCCCCCTCCCCTCCCCTCCTCTCCCTTCTACATCTGAGCAATATGTGAACATTTTAACATAAGCCTGGCAGATAAAGACTACTTAGTCCATCCACTCTCCACATTTATTTAGTACGCATTTGATATAGAAATGAAAAGGGAAGTTTGCTGGTAGCCGGGGTGCATCCTGGAAACACTTCACTAGTTTTGGTCTGGGTGCTAGAGATTTTTCTATAGACCAATGGTCCATCAACTCAGTATCCTGTTTCCACTGTAGCCAATCCAGGTCATAAGTACGAGGCAAAAAAACAAGTTATGGCAACATTCCATGCTACTTACCCCAGGGCATTAAATTATTTATAGCAAAAAGGGGGATTATTCAGATGATCAAAAAATGATTTTAATAATGAATTTTTGGAACTAATTTTAAATGTTATGATAACAAACTGTTTATTAATTCTTAATATTTATTTACGAAAGGAGCAGGATCTGGGAAAATTCAAAAGTAATTTTAAAACATTTCTTTTTAAAGATGCCTTTGAAATTTAATCTCTTAACCCCCAGGCCATTGATTTTATTGTATTAATATGCTTTTATTCCCTCCCTCGTGTACCTTTCCATTTTTGTTCTGCTTTTCTATATTAAATTGTATTTCACATCCCCTTTTTACCTTATGTTATGAATATGATGAGCTAATCTTTAACCCTATTGTATTGTTCAAAGTTTGTATAGTATTGTTTCCCATTGAATGTATTTTAAATTGTTCATCGCTTAGAACTATGATTAAGCGATTAATCAAAAGAATCATTAAACTTGAAACTTGTTTTAGATATCTCAGTTGATGTGCTTTTATTCCCTCTGAGTAATTAAACTTGTGGTGGACATAACATAAATTATACAGACATCGGAACCTCTTATGATGTATATCATTTCAAGCAGTGGCTTCCTGTCTTATCTCAATAGCAGACTATGGGCTTTTCCTCCAGGAACTTGTCCAAACCTTTTTTTTTTTTTTTTAACCAACTACATTAACCGCTGTTACCATATCCTCTGGCAATGTGTTCCAGAGCTTAACTATTCTCTGACTGAAAAAAAATATTTTCTTCTATTGGTTTTAAAAGTATTTCCTTGTAAGTTCATCGAGTATCCCCCTAGTCTTTGCAATTTTTGATGGAGTAAAAAATTGATCCACTTGTATCCATTCTGCACCCACTCAGGATTTTCTTGACTTCATTCATATCTCCTCTCGGCTGTTTCTTTTCCAAGCTGAAGATCCCTAACTTCTTTAGCCTTTCCTCATACGAGAGAAGTTCCATCCCCTTTATTATCTTGGTTGCTCTTCTTTAAACCTTTTTTAATTCTGGTTTATCTTTTTTTTGAGCTACAGCAACCAGAATTGAACACAATACTCATGTCATTCTATAGTCTTGATGACACCAAACTCCGGCTGTAGTTGACTCTATTTAAAGAAAACAAGACCAAGTTCCTTGTTTTTGTTTATTTTTCAGCCAGTTTTGCTGCTTTAAACTTTTTTTCAGAGTGGTTTTGTTTTTGTGTTTTTTCCAGCTAGCTGCTGGCACTCTTATGAATCTAGATAAAGTATGGGCATTGCTGTTCTGATTGATTGTCATCAGAACTCTACAATATACATCAGTGAGATACTGCAGAAAGTATGCCAATGACATGAATGATTGATGGTGGGAGGAGGTGCTTTTGATTTTTTTTTTTTTAAAAGAAGATTGCTGCTAAACAGAGACCAGTTCTTATTCCATAAAAGTGTGAGAGGATTGGAGATAAAATGTTAAGATATCAAAGAAAGTAGCTGAGGAGGAAGCAACAGAAGCAAGAAATAAGATGGTTTTGAAGCATGCATGAGCACCGATGCATAAATGTCTGCAGATAAGGCCATAGGGCCTGTTTCCTCATCATCTTCAGCAGCAGTCTCTCCCTCCCCCCCCCCCCCCCTTACAGCAGATCTTAATCAAGCCTTTGCTTTTCAGTTCTTAGTTCTGGGAGTAAGCAAGATGGGAGAGGACTTGCTTTTTGAAATCTGTGAGGTATTTCCAGGTGATCTGGGCTGGCCACTGTGGGACACAGAATGGACTATAGGACTTACCCAGCATTCCCTATGTTCCCAATCCCCTGCACTTTTTCCATTCTTTTTTCAGATATTACTTTTTTTTGTCTTCCACATCCAATGAGAAGCTATTCCATTAATGCACTACACGTTCTGTGGGGGGGAAAAATAGCTCTCTGATTTGCTTCTGAGTCTGCCTCCTTGCACGTTCACCCTTTGGCTTACATTCCTTTGTAAAGGACTCATTTCATGTATGCTACTAGGAGTGGTGGCTTCTGTCCTCTCAGTAATATTTTCTCTTTCCAACTTCAGACTTGTAGACCTCGGAGAATGAAGGGTGCGGCCAGGCCTGGGAGCCAGGAGAGTGAACGTGGGAGAGTTCTCCGCATTGCTGCCTCCGGAATGAAGACCTCTAGGTCCTCCAATTCCCTGGCTTTTGAGTCTCGGCTCAGCAAGGTGAGTCTGTCAGTAAGTGCCAGATAACTATAAGAGACCAACCCCCTGGCTCTAGGGATCGGTCCTGGTTTACCAGCTCCTACTGTTCTGTTGAGAATTTCCTAGAAAGCTTTGCAAGCGTTGGCAAACTGCTGGCCTTGAGCCAGACCTAAGCTGACTTCCTGCCTTTATGGTCCAGTTCTGATGTTCACAGTTGTTTTTCATTGCAGAGTTTTAAGGGTCAGATTCAGCAAATGGTGCTTAATATTAGGCACTATTATGATCCTCACTAAGTTAGTAATTTGTAAAGGCTGCTTACACCCAACTGATGGCAGTTAGACACACAAATGCAAGTATTCTGTAACATCACACCTAATTTCTGGGAATGGCTATGGCTAGGATTACCAGACGTCTGGATTTCCCCGGACAGCTTTTCAAAACTCGGCACTTTGTCCAGGTTTTAAAAAGCTTGGAACAAATCACTGTTGGGCAGGCAGCGGGGGGAGGGGGAGGCTGGGGCAGGGCGCGGGATTGGGGGTGGGACTGGGGTATAACAGGGTAGGGATGGGTGTGGCTGAGGCCGGGTCTAGGGTAGGCCAGATCATGGGTAGGCCAGGGCTAGGCTATGGGTAGGCCAGGGCTAGGCTATGGGTAGGCCAGGCCATGGATAGGCCATGATCTGGCCTACCCATGGTCTGGCCTACCTATGGTCACCCCTTTTGGAGTTGCACATGTTATAGGG
Organism: Geotrypetes seraphini; assembly: GCF_902459505.1. Lineage (NCBI taxonomy): Eukaryota > Metazoa > Chordata > Amphibia > Gymnophiona > Dermophiidae > Geotrypetes > Geotrypetes seraphini. Next base: position 36,417,144 of record NC_047098.1, read on the forward strand.
CATGGGGGGCAGATCTGTGCATAACTCCTAATTACTGTCAATTAAATGCTTATTAACTCCAGCAATTGATTATTGGCACCTGACTGACTAGTCTCCATGCAGATCTGGGTTCCATGCCCAAATCTAGGCAACCTATACAGAATATTCATAAGCATTGTAAACTGCCTAGGTTTTGGGGGTTTTTTTTTAGGCAGTATATACATTTTTTAAATAAATAATTAAAATAAGAGCATCTTAAAAAAACAAAATAAAAACATAAGTGCTTATCAGTAAATGGAAAATGTTCTCCCATATTTGCCAAATCGTGTCATACTATGCTCGCCATGCTATCTGACCATACCATGTTTTGTCATGTTTCACCTGCTTTGTTAATTATATTTTTGCCATCTGTCAGACAATGTTTGCCATGCTATCTTCTGAGAGTGTGGCACAGGAGTTAGAGCTACAGCCTTGGCACCCTGAGGTTGTGGGTTCAAACCCATACTGCTCCTTGTGACCCTATCTAATGTACCTGGGGCAACAGGGGTTAAGTGACTTGCCCAGGGTCACAAGGAGCAGAATGGAGTTTGACCACTGCACCACACTCTCCCCCCAGTCTATTATAAAATTACTTAATAAAAGGAGAACATCCTTTCAAAGTTTCCTTATTCAGTGATCTGACTTAGGTTGATGAAAATCTAAGATGTGCCTCGGGTGTAAGTGGAGAGTGCCTTGCTGAACCTTGACCTCTAGATTCCATGGGGGAGGGAGGGGAGTAAATGCTTGCCTTTATTATTTTTAGTAGGTCTTTCTCAATGATGCTCAAAGAAGCTTACAGTGTTATTAAAATCCTGGCAGCCAGACTCGTGTTTTGTCCAGAAACCTCTGTGGCTTGGTTTTCCATGTTTCATTCAATTAAATGACAGATCACAGTTTGTAGTCTCACTGTAACAGCTCTTGCTTTTGTAAGCTTATGATGTGGCAGTATAATTCTAGGACAGGATAAGCATACTAAGCATTTCTCTATAAATAGAGTATAAATGAAGAAATGAGAATGTGATGTTTAAAGTCACCCAGTCTCTGGCTTTCCTCAAAAAAGCTCTACAGGAATTTTGTTACTGTGATTAGAAATTGTAAAAATACTGTAAAATCATTTTGACTTCTTTGTATTCCAAAGAACAGCTAGGAGGTAGCAGATTGCTCAAAACAGGTTATTTTAGCATAGGAGTTCTCCCAACAATTTTTGTACAGTTTTGGGGGTTTTTTTCTTTTTTCTTTTTTTAACCTAAATTGCTCAGTGAAAGCAAAATAAACCAATGGTGACCACTTTTGAAAAACGCTGAAGCAACCGAAATAGATGCCTGCATGGGACAGGAATTTGCCAATTGATTTTTCCCTGGAAAGTATTCTTTAACATATCTATACTTTTTTCTTCTCTTGCATTAGCAATATAATAATTTTATTGATTGCTTATTGCAGGTTTCCAGGTCTCGCTACATCTTGTCAGGTACACCTGACATTTCAGCCATCATGCTGTAGCTTTTTTCAGGGTGTGCTGCGAGGTCTGCAATTTGTCTTTATATATAGTGGGTCCTCAAACCCGATTGGCTGGGGCTTGAAGTGAATCAGGCAACAAAGTCAATTGCTCACCAATTTGAATTTTGGTGGGAAAGTCAATTGGTCTTTTTCTCCTGTAATGGAAAAGTCTCTGGGTTTTAAATATGTTCTCCACATGAAACTGGGTTATACATTTCCCCCTCCGTATTCGTGGTGGTTAGGGGCAGAGCCGGCCCGCGAATATTAAAAACTGCAAATAATATTCAGGCCGGTTCTGCCCCTAACCACCACTTCCCCCAGCTATTTTAAGCCCTGTGAACCCCCCTACCCCTTGAGCCTTACCTGATGGTCTAGTGGGTTTTCAGGCAGAAGCAATCTTCCCACACTCCTGCCCTGTGCATATCGCTCATAGGAAATGGGTACCTTGAGCTCCCGTCATAATCTCGAGACGACAGGAGCTCAAGGCAGTCATTTCCTGTGAGCGATCTGTATGAGGCAGGAGCATGGGAAGATCGCTTCTGCCTGAAAATCTGCTAGACCACCAGGTAAGGCTTAAAGGGGGGGGGGCTCAAGAGCTTAAATAGCCCGAAAAATGATTTTTTTGGGCAGAAAATCACAAATAATTGAAACTATAGATAACGGAAACCGTGAATACAGAGGGGAAAGTGTTTGTTTGTTTATTTAAGATTTGATTTACCGCTCCTGCATTTTACTGACCTAAGCGGTTTACAATGTATCAAACTAAAATGAAATTAGGTACTTGAGAAAAACTACCCTATCTGTCCCAAAGGCTTGCAATCTAGCTAAAGTACCTGATTAAAATATGTAATACATTTCTAAGATCAAAAATAAAAAGAAATACAAAGAATGAAAGAAGATAAATTAAAAATAAAACAACTTTAAGAGATAGAAAAGTCTCTGAGGCGGCTTGATAGTAAGTTCAGTCTGCAGAACCAGGTCAACCAGTTCTCTCAGGGTTTCTGTAAACTGGCATCATACTTAATGTGATCATTTATTTTTTTCATCAAAAGGGGACATCTATTAATTGTCGGTCCCAGCCCCAACCCTGCCCTAGCCCCGCCCCAAATTTCTTCCATTCATTTTTCATGTACACATATGTTCATATTAATTCATAATGGTAATCTTAAAATTAAAAAAAAACTACAAAGCACACCATATGCAGAGAAAATGTTAATTATCATTTGGGGTTTTCAAAGATGTCAAGGCAGATGACTTTAAAATATGCAATGTCACCTCAGTAACTATAGAAAAATAGACAAATATAGTGCAAAATATAGACAGCAGATATAAATTCTCAAAACTGACAGGTTTTGATCACTAAATTGAAAATAAAATCATTTTTCCTACCTTTGCTGTCTGGTGATTTCATGAGTCTCTGGTTGTGTTTCCTTCTTACTGTGTATCCTTTCTTTCATTTCTTTCTTTCTTTCTGCACTCAGGCCCAACAATTGTCCCTTTCTATTCCCTCCCTCCTTCCTTAGTGCCCTCGTGCCTCTGTCCTGTGTCCTTAAGTTTCAAGTTTCATAATAATTTGATTAATCGCTTAATCTAAATTCTACATAATACATAATGGAACTGTTTAAAAGATGTAGGAACTCTCGACCACATGCTTTTTCACTGTACACAGGTCCGATCCTTTTGGACTCGCATTTGGAGCACCATACAATCTATTACTAACTGCTCGGAAGAGATCTCTATGGACATTGTAATCCTTCGCTCTCAACATCCCTGCTTTGCACAATCAAATTGTCCTCCTAAACTCATTGATACCATGTTTGTGACTGCTCTCATGCACATTCTCAAAAACTGGAAATCATCTTCGTTATTAGACTATACTTTTTGGTGGAACTCTCTGTGTATGTACCATAGATTTGAATCATATGCATATGAGAAAAAAATTACATCCAGAACCCTCACGAACTTGGAAGTTTAACAAATCACCTTGGTCATTCCTAGATACCTATGTACGTTCTGCTTCGTAGACACTCCTGTCTTCCTTTTCTTTAATTTCCTTTTCTTTATTTTTCTTTCATCTTTCTCCCTTTTTTCTGTTGTTCTCCCTCACTTTCTTCTTATATTCTCTTCACATGTAGTTCTAATAGTAGGAACCTTTCTCACTGTTATGTTCCTCTATAGTTAAATATAGATTTATATGCTCTTTATACAGAAAGCTTTATTTTGACTTCATGTATTTGAACTGCTTCCTGTATTTTCTAAAAATACTCAATAAAAAACTATTGAACTAAAAAAAAAAAAAATAAATAAATAAAATTACAAAATAAGGGGAATAATACAATAAATAACAAGACTAAGACTAACGAGACTATTGACAAATTTAACAAAACTAGGAACATAAGGGAGGAGATGGATGAGAGTTACAATTTGTTTAAAAGTTAAAGAAACAAATAAGGGAGATACATAAGGAGAGGGAAGATAAAAAATTACTTCAATAAAATTGTAGAGAAAAAAAATAAAATTAGTTTGAAGACTAAATGACTAATTTACAAAGGCATCTTTAAAGAGAAAGCTCTTTGAATTTTTCTATATTGGGTTCTTCCCTTAAGTGGCTAGGGAGAGAATTCCAAGTTTGGGGGGCCGTGACTGAAAAGATCAACTGTCGTCTAGTATTAATAATTCTAAGGGAAGGAATCGTCAGCAAATACTGTTCAGCGGATCTTAATGTTCTATTGGAAGTGTAAGGAATTAGTAACTTGTAGATGAAAGCCGGAGTTTTAAAAAGAAGGGCTTTAAATGTAAGCAGACATAGTTTATATGTTACCCGATGGGCAACTGGAAGCCAGTGCGCTTTCTTAAGAAGGGGTGTTACGTGATCGAACTTCTTAGCTTTGAAAATGAGCTTAATGGATGCATTTTGAATGATTTGTAGATGTTTGATTTCATTTTGAGCTATTCCGTTGAACAGGGCATTACAGTAGTCTATTTTGGAAATAACGAGAGAGTGGATAAGAATATTGAGAGAATTAGCGCAAAGAAATTGAGAAACAGAACGAATTTGACGAAGCCTAAAAAAAGAGGATTTAACAATACTACTGATGTGGTCATGAAAAGATAGTTTGATCAAAAATAATCCCTAGAATCTTGATATTGTATACTTGTTGTAAGGGAAAACCCTTGATAGTAATTGGAAAATTTAGTTTTAAATTATCCTTCCAGGGAAAAAGCATCACATTCGATTTATTGATATTAAGTGCAAGTCTATTAGTATTCAGCCATTGGTGTATTTTTTCAAGTTTCATATTAATTGATGATATATCCAAAGGATTATTGGTGTCTAATGGGTGTAAGAGCTGGATATCATCTTCCCGTGCCCCCAGTGCCTCCTTCCCGTGTCCCTAGTGCCCCCAGTGCCTCTGTCCTGTGTCCCTAGTGCCCCCGTGCCTCTGTCCCTAGTGCCCCCGTGCCTCTGTCCTTAGTGCCCCCGTGCCTCTGTCCCTAGTGCCCCCAGTGCCTCCTTCCCGTGTCCCTAGTGCCCCAGGCCCCAGTGCCCTCAGTGCCTCCTTCCTATGTCTTCTCTTGCCTTTGTCCCTCCCACGAAGCCAGCCTGCCTGCCTACTTCCTTCCCTCTCTCCAGTGCCTGATTCAACACCCCCCCCCCCCCGCAGATTCAAACCCCCTGCCCGCCCGTGTACCGCCACTGCCTACCTGTCTGCCTCCCTGCCGCGCCGATTGAAACGCTGGGCCGCCGCCGCTGCTTCTTGGCTTCTTCCCGACGTCAATTTTGACGTCTTAGAGGAAGTTTGGGCCAGTCAGGCAGCGATTGGCTGGCCCCGAACTTCTTCTCCGACATCAAAATTGATGTCGGGAAGAAGCCAAGAAGCAGCGGTGGCGGCCCAGTGTTTCAATCGGTGCGGCAGGGAGGGAATGTGATCGGCCGTCCTGGTGTCCCCGTGCACAGCTTCGGGACGCTGTCCCTGAAAACGGGACATTTTGGTGTCCCGAAGCGGTGGGTCAGGACAACGGGACGATCGGCCCGAAAACGGGACTGTCCCGTTGAAAACGGGACGTATGGTCACCTTAATCATACTTGTTGCAGATTTCCGGGCCTTGCTGCCTCTTGTCAGATAGAAACAATATTTCAGCTATCATGCTGTGACTTTCTTCAGGGTATGCTGTGAGGTCTGCAGTTTGACTTCATATACTAGGTCTTCAAACCCGATTGGTTGGGGCTTGAGGTGAATGAGGCAGGAAAGTCTGTAGGTCACCAATTTGTGACCAGCTGACTTTTCCATCAAAATTCTAATCTAATCAGAATTTCTTAATCACTCTTCTAGTACAGGTTCAACGCAATTTACAAGATAAGAGGCCCATGAAACAGCATGTGGAAAACTTACAATAGTATAAAAATGAAGAAGGTTATAACAGTTCAGGCGAATAAGAATACAATGCATCGATAGGAAGAGTTGCACAGTTGCAGGAGGGTTATATTGCTGCAGGAGGAAGTGAATGAAATGCACTGGGAGAATAACATCATTGTTGGAGAGAGTGCATGGTCTTTAATTAGAAAGGAATTGGTCAAATATTTCAGTTTTTTTCTGAAGGTGGGGTAGTTTAGTTCAGATTTTATGGGTGTTGGAAGGGCGTTCAGGTTCGTATGACAATGTAGGTGAAGAGAGTATTGAATGTTCACTTGTACTTCTCCCTTGGAAGATGGGATGAACATTTGATGGGTGTTTATCCTGGTTTTAACAGGCAACTATGGTTAACATCAACAATTGTCTGTCTTATTGAAATTTAACAAATACAGTAAGTCTCCATTCAGTTTGCATCTCTACAAGGTTGAAATGTAATCTTGTATCTACCCATTGATCTTGACTAACTGTAATAAAGAGCTGAATATCATTGGCATAAATCTAACTGATCTCTAAATGTGGATTTGAATATTTAGAGATTGAGAGAACTGAATTCTGTGGAACTCCATAGAGGAGATGCACTGTAGTGGAAATTGCTTTCTGCAAGATATATTTGGGACTAGTCTGATTGAATTTTGTGTTAAAATTGGAAAGAGTGGTAATGAAACTCGAACTATTACGGCAAAGATACAGTGGTGAAACCAGGGCAGGATTAATTCATCGAGGGCCCATAGGCACACAAGTACACTGGGCCCCTTGCCCCGCCCCACCCCACCATGTGCCAGCCCAGGTGGAAACAGGAAGCTACGTCAGAGGGAAGCTTTGGGCAAGCAGTACTGCTTGCAAAATTACAGTTCCTGTTGCCTTTCTTACCCACGTTGCTTGCTTGTCTGTCTTTCCGTCGATGGGGGAGGGGGGCCCGCATTGCTGATCGATGCTGGAGGGGCCCATCACCGTTTGGAAAAAACAATGTTGATGCCCTCTTTCATTGGGCCCCCCTGACCATTTCGGGCCCTAGGCATGTGCCTACTGGGCCTATTGGTTAAACTTGCCCTGGGTGAAACACAAAATTCAACAACACACCTCTGGCGTACTCTCACAGACACGTCTTCTTCATTTGGCCATGAAGTTTTTCTTCTCGCTATGACGCAACAATAACGACTACGGTAGTCCAACTGCAGGTTCAGAACGTCAAGTATGAGATTCACAAGAACCAGCACAGCGTTGCCATGTCTACTTCTTGGAAAGAAAAACAGAGGCACTCATTACTTTTCAATTGTCTGTGTGTGCAGTAAGTAAAATTAATTCTAAACTTTTAAGAGAATAGAATAATTTAAAAATTGGACTAATTACAACTTGGGGGAAAAAACCTATTGGTTATCAGCTGGTGGAACTGATTGATTGTAATCCCTCTGGTCCTTAAAAGCTTTTTTCCTTCTGAAATGGAGTGAATTAAGATAATATTCTTAAGAGTATTGTAAGTACTGTATTTTATAAAATTAATTTTCCTTCCCTCCCTCAAGTCTTGGCAGTTAGTTTTTTTCATCCATTTCCTTGCCAATATCCCTGGCATCTCAGAAGTTTTAAATTGGCATTGAAACCAAATTATTTGTTTTTGGCTGATGCAAACTAGGGGTTTCTAGGAGAAGCAACAGGTTCCATAATGCCAGATTCATTCCAGAATTCTGTCTGCTAATTCTGAGACTAACAATCCCCTTGAATTTATAAAATCAGTCTCCAGTGTGTTTCTGGCCTGTCTCTCTCACTGTGGGTTCCACGATTAAAGCTAAGTTTCAGCAGTGACGGGACCAGGGGAAAAAACTAATAATTTAACATCCTCTCCTAGTCTTTATGCCCTTTATATGCTATATCTTGTACTTGAACCTAGTCTGGTATATGAGCTGGGAAAGCAATCTGCAGAGTCGGGGAATATAAATCCCTCTTTGCTTTCTCCTTTGAAGCATGATGTGCCAACTCTGTTCAGAGTTTCTTAAAGCAGTAGATCTGGAAAAAGAATGTGCTCACTTTTATAACCTCTTGGAAGCCATTTTGCCTATCAAAGCATTTTCCAAAACAAAGAAAAAGTGAAGTCAGATAAAGATCATATGGCCTATCTAGTCTTGTCCATGCCATCTATTATCCCTTCCTCCCCCTATAGAGATCCTATGTATACATGTCTTAGCGTGTTTGTCTCTATTACCTCTACTGAGAGGGCCAGTCCATGCATTCAACACCCTTTCCATGAAAAAGTACTTTCTGAGGCTACTTCTGAGTCTATCCCCTTTCACCTATGCCTCCTCATTCCAGAGTTCCCTTTCAATTGAAAAAGACTCGCTTTATGCGCATTTATGCCACATATATATTTTAAGATCATAAGAATTGCTGCTGCTGGGTCAGACCAGTGGTCCATCATGCTCAGCAGTCCGCTCATGCAGCGGCCCTTAGTTCAAAGACCAGTGCCCTGAGTCTAGACTTATCTGTGTACGTCCTGGTTCAGCAGGAACTTGTCTAACTTTGTTTTGAATCCCTGGAGAGTGTTTTCCCCTATAACAACCTCTGGGTGAAGAAGAACTTCCTTACGTGTCTACAAAATCTATCCCCTTTTAACTTTAGAGAGTGCCCTCTCATTCTCTCTACCTTGGAGAGGGTGAACAACCTGTCTTTATCTACTAAGTCTATTCCTTTCATTATCTTGAATGTTTCGATCATTTCCCCTCTGTCTCCTCTTTTCAAGGGAGAAGAGGACCAGTTTCTCTAATCTCTCACTGTACAGCAACTCCTCCAGTCCCTTAACCATTTTAGTCGCTCTTCTCTGGACCCTCTCAAGTAGTACCATGTCCTTCATGTACAGCGACCAGTGCTGGACACAGTGTTCCAGGTGGAGGTGTACCATGGCCCGGTACAGAGGCATGATAACCTTCTCTGATCTCATTCCTAGCATTCTGTTCACCCTGTTTGCCACCACCACGCATTGCGCAGACTGCTTCATTGACTTGTTGACCAAGTCTCTTTCCTTGGGGGGAGGGGGGGTGTCTCTCCAAGTACTGCACCAGACATCCTGTATTCGTGTATAAGATTTTTGTTACCGACATGCATTACCTAACACTTATCCACGTTAAACCTCATTTGCCATGTCACGGCCCATTTCTTGAGTGTGTTTTGTCACATTACAGGTCTTGGCAATCCTTCTGCATCCTCACTACTTTGAATAACTTTGTATCATCTGCAAATTTAATCACCTCGCTCGTCGTACCAATTTCCAGGTCATTTATAAATATGTTGAAGAGCACGAGGCCAAGCACCGAACCTTGCGGCACTCCACTCGTGACGCTTTTCCAGTCAGAGTATTGTCCATTTACTCCCACTCTGTTTCCTATCTGCCAACCAGTTTTTAATCCATGTGATTATTTCACCCTCGATTCCATGGCTCGCAATTTTTTTTTAAGTAGTCGTTCATGTGGGACCTTGTCGAACGCCTTCTGAAAATCCAGATTTTATAAATTCAAGGTAATTGTTAATCTCTGAATTAGCAGACAGAACTCTGGAATGAATCTGAAATTATGGAAGCTGTTGCTTCTCCTAGAAAACCCTAGCTTGCATCAGCCAAATACAAATAATTTGGTTTCAATGCCAATTTAAAACTTCTGAGATGCCAGGGATATTGGCAAGGAAATGGAGAAAAAAACCTTACTGCCAAGACTTGAGGGACGGAAAGAAAATGAATTTTATAAATACAGTACTTACAATAGTCTTAAAAGAATATTATCTTAATTCACTCCACTCCATTTCAGAAGGAAAAAAGCTTTTAAGGACCAGAGGGATTACATTGTCGACCTTGTCTATCTCCTTGTTTACTCCCTTGAAATGCAACAAGTTCTTCAAGCAAGATCTTCCTTTGCTGAAGCTGTGATGGCTGGTCCTCATCAGTCTAGGTGATCAATGATGGGGTCCTTTATCAGCGCCTCTACCATCTTTCCTGGTACCGAGGTCAGACTCACCGGTGTGTAGTTTCCTGGTTCTCCCCTCGAACCTTTCTTGAAGATCGGTGTAACATTTGCCACTTTCCAGTCTTCCAGAATCCTTCTTGATTTGATCAACAGATTGGCTATTAGTTGTAGCAGTTCAGCTATAGCCCCTTTCAGTTCCTCGATTACCCTTGGATGGATGCCATCCAGTTCCGGGGATTTATCAATTTTAAGCCTATCAATATGCCTGCATACCTTTACTAGACTTGTCAGTTTCCTATCTTCGTTTCCTGCATATAGCCTGTCTGCTTCTGGTATGTAGTAAATACAGATGCAAAAAATGTGTTCAGTTAGTCGGTGATGGCATTGTCCTCCTTTAGCACTCCCTTTATTCCTTGGTTATCCAATGGCCCCACTGCTTCCTTCGTGAGTTGTTTCCCCTTAATATATCGAAAGAACGGCTTGAAGTTTTTTTGCCTCCTTGTCTATTTTTTTCTTCGTAGTCTCTTCTGGCCCCTCTTACCGCCTTATGGCACCTTCTTTGGTATTTGTGCTTTTTCCAGTTTTCGTCTGTTTTTGATCTTTTTCATTCCTTAAACGAAGTCTTCTTGTCTCTGATCGTTTCCTTCACCGCTACAGTGAGCCATGCCAGTTCTTTGTTCTTTTTCCTCTTGGATCCCTTGTTGATACGTGGTGTATATAGATTTTGCGCTTCAATGACTGTGACCTTAAAAAGGGACCATGCTTGCTCTAGCGATTTTTACAGTGCTTATCCTCTTCTTAATCTTCTTCCCCACCATGAGTCTCATCGCTTCATAATTTCCTTTTTGGAATTTCAGTGCCATGGCCGTAATTCTGGATCAGTTTTGCCCCTATGTCCAGGTCGAAACGGATCATATTGTGATCACTGCTTCCTAGCGTCCCTTCTACTTCTACGCCTTGCACCAGTCCTCGTAGTCCATTTAGAATTAAGTCCAGAATTGCATTTCCTCTTGTATTTTCCTTGACAAGTTCCAGGAAGCAATCGTCTACAGCATCCAGGAACTTGGTCTCCCTACTGCAGCCGGAGGTACCTAGGTTCCAGTCTACCCCTGGATAATTGAAGTCACCCATGATGACTGCATTGCCTCCCTTGCAGTTGCATTTAATCTCGTCCATCGTTTCTTCAGACTGCTCTGGGGGTCGGTAGTAGATGCCGATCTTTGTTTCCGTTCCATTTATTCCCAGAATTTTGGCCCATAGAGACTCTAACTTATTTTTCATTTCCGGTAGACTCAATTCCCCCACCTTTTTGACCTACTCCATCTCTGCGGTATAGCTTGTATCCCGGTAGCACAGTGTCCCAGACGTTTTCCTCGTTCCACCATGTTTCCGTAATGCCGATGATGTCAAAGTTATCTTTTTGTGCCATAGCTTCCAATTCTCCCATCTTATTCCTTAGGCTCCTTGCGTTCGTATGCATACACTTGAGTTTGTGGCCTGTTACTTTCTTACATTTCCTTCCCTCTTGTCCCTTTCGATCCATCAGGATTTCTGTCTTGCCTATGATCCGGTGAGTCTTCCCCGCTATCTTCCTGCACGAATCCTCTGGGTATACCGTTTCCTGAACTGTCGGCTTTCCCCATCTTCCTAGTTTAAAAACTTCTCAATTTCTCTCTTGATGTTGCTTGCAAGTAGCCTCATTCCGTCTCCGCTGAGGTGGGAGTCCATCCTTCCTGTATAGCTTGTTCTTACCCCCCAGAATGTCATCCAGTTCCACACAAAGTGGAATCCTTCCTCACACCAGCGCCTCATCCATGCATTGACTGCTTGAGCTCCGTCTGCCTCTTCTCGTCACCCCTAGGTACCGGCAGGATCTCTGAGAACGCTACCCTCAGTGTTCGGTCTTCAGTTCCCTCCTAGCATCTGGAACTGGTCCTTAAGTCCTTCTCTGCTGTAGTTCCTGTTGCTCACATTGTTTGTCCCCATGTGGATTACCACCGCCATATCTTCCTCTTCCATGCTGTCGATGATCCTGTCGATGTGGCTCACTATATCTTCTATCTTCGCTCTGGGTAGGCAGGTCACCAGCCGATCCTGTCTTCCTCCCGCTATGTGGCTGTCATGTCTTCCCTCTTTCCTGCTTTTCCTCTAAAGCAGTGTCCTGAAAACATTTTGGTGCCGTGGCCCACTAAACTCAATACCCTGGCCAGAAGGCATCCGAAAGTGCACAGACATCAATCCAATGTCATATGCATGCGTGTCATCATGTCGATGTCCGCAAATGTGCGGAGGCCCTCCAGCTGTGATGCTGAACCTGTTACTTCATCAGTGAGGGATCCTGGAGGAGGGTAAGTGCAGAAAGAGGAGGAGAGATGCTGGCACCGCCTGATTGCCTACAGGACATGCCTCTTACTATGCGAGACGTGTCCTGTAAGCAGTCAGCCGGCGTCTCTCCTCCTTGCTGGCATCATGTGGCGCACCTGGAATCTGCAGCGGCACACTAGTATGTGATACACTGCTCTAAAGTATACTTACTGAGATCTTTAAGTCTGTCCCCATATGCTTTATTACAAAGGCCACTGACTGTTTTAGTAGCCACCCTCTTGGCTGACTCCATCCTATTTATATCTTTTAGAAGGTGCGATATCTCTTTTTTTATAGTATTCTAAGGGTTCACTCTTTCACCTTTTCACCTCAATCAATGAACCAATGGGACTCGATTCTGCAGACTACGCTTTCTGATATAGATTGGGAACTTTTCTGGTCCTCCACAAACCGTCCTCTCCTATCTTCCAGAGTCTCGCAATCAATGTTCTTCGTTATGTGGAATGCAGTATGGACCCCATATCGCATGTGGAAAGCGAAGCTAAAACAAGACTCCACCTGCCGGAACTGTTTGAAAGAGTCTGGAACTCTCGATCACATGCTTTTTCATTGCACTATAGTTCACTCCTTCTGGATTCGTATTTGGGACACTATAAAATCTATTACTAAGTGTTCAGAAGAGATTTCCATGGACATTGTAATTCTTCGTTCTCAACACCCTTGTTTCGCACAAACAAACTGCCCACCTAAACTCATTGATGCCATGTTTGTAACAGCTCTTATGCATATTCTGAAAAATTGGAAATCATCCTCGCTACTTGACTACACCTTTTGGTGGAACTCTCTGAGCATGTATCACAAATTTGAATCTTATGCATATGAGAAAAACATGATTTCTCGACTCTCCACAAACATGGTGCGAAATAAATCACCTTGGTCATTCTTAGATTCATTTGTTCATTCTAACCAGTAGACACTTCTGCCTCTCTATCTCTATCTATCTATCTATCTCTTTTTCTTTTTCTCCCTCTTTCTTTCCCTCTCTCTTATTTCACTCTCCCTGCTTTTCTGCCTTTCATATATCTTCTATTAGCAGTTACACATACCCTAGATTCTTTTTATTAATCTGGTTGTATGTAAATGATTGTAGATATGGACTTTTTCTATACCACTGTGTCTTATTCAGATTTTGTGTGTTTGAACTGCCTTCTGTAAATCTCTTATAATATTCAATAAAAACTAATGAACTAAAAAAAAAAAAAAGAAGGTGCAGTCTCTAAAATTATACACAGTATTCTAAATGTGGTTTTGCCAGAGTCTTATAAAGGTGCATTTTTACCTCCTTTTTCCTACTGGCTATTCCTCTCCCTATGCACCCAAGCATCATCCTAGCTTTTGCAGTCACTTTTTTTACGTGTTTGGTCACCTGCAGATCACCACATACAATTCCACGCAAGTCCCATAAGAACATAAGAAATGCCTGCACCGGATCAGACCTGGGGTCCATCCAGTCCGGTGATCCGCACACGCGGAGGTTTTTGCAGCCCAAATGTATTTCTTAGCATTAAATCTTAGCTGCCAAATTTCAGACCATTCCTCAGTCCTCATGTTGTTCACCCTATTGCAGATTTTGGTATCGTCTGCAAAAAGGTAAACCTAACCAGATAGCCCTTCAGCAATATCGCTTACAAATAAGTGAAAAAGAACTGAACATTGCTGCACACCACTGGTAACATCCCTTTCCTCACAGTGAGCTCTGTTTGCCACTATCCTCGGTTACCTTCCACTGAACCAGTTCCTGACCCAGTTTGTCACTTTGGAGCCCATTCTGAGGGCATTCAGTTTATTTGTTAGATGTCTGTTTAGAACCATGTCAAAGGCTATCCTAAAATCTAAATACACATTTAGTGCTCTCCCTCTATCCAACTCTCTGGTCACCCAATCAAAGAAATTGATCAGATTTGTCTGACAAGACCTGCCTCTAGTGAAGCTATGTTGCCTTGGGACCTGTAATTAATTGGATTCCAGATACTTCACTATTCTCTGTTTGAAAAGCATTGCCAGTAATTTACTTACCACAGAAGTCAGACTTGCCGACCTATAGTTCCTTACCTCTTCCTTACTTCCACTTTTGTGGAGAGGGACCACATCTGTCTTCCTCCAGTATGACCGAGTTTGTTTGTTTTGACTATTTTAGGTTACTTTTTATTTGCTATATATTTGTTTTGAATGTTGTTGATTGAGTGTTTTGCGCATTTGCTTTGGGCCTTTATAGAAACACTAGTGTTTAAGCCCGTTACATTAACGGGTGCTAGAATATATGGCTGTCTGTCTTTCTTTATTTATGTCTCTCTCCCTGCTCCTGTCTCTTTCTTCCTTTCTTTCTGTCTCTCTCCCTCCTGCAATTTTTCTCTCTCTCTCCCTGGCACCCTTTGTCTGTCTGTCTTTTTTTCTGTCTCTCTCTGGTCCCCTGTCTGTCTTTATTTCTGTCTGTCTCTCTCCCTAGCCTCCTTTGTCTGTCTGTATTTCTTTCTGTGTCTCCCCCCCCCCTTTCCTTTGCAGAAGCAACAGTGATATTTCCCTTCCCCTCCAAATCCCTGTGAAGTAGTAGCAGCATTTCCCCCCACCCACCCCCATTCCCTTCTCTCCCCCCCACTTTCCTTTGCAGAAGCAGCAGCGTATTTCTCTTCCCCTCCAGGTCCTTGCTGAAGCAGTAGCAGCATTTTCCCCCACCCCCCATTCCCTTCTCTCCCCCCCCACTTTCTTTTGCAGAAGCAGCTGTGATATTTCCCTTCCCCTCCAGATCCCTGAGAAGTAGTAGCAGCATTTTTCCCCACCCACCCCCCATTCCCTTCTCTCCCCCACCACCACTTTCCTCTGCAGAAGCAGCAGCGGTATTTCCCTTCCCCTCCAGGTCCCTGCTGAGTAGTAGAAGCATTTTCCCCCACCCCCCATTCCCTTCTTACCTTGAGCTGCCCTGCTCCGTTCGGCCCCTCCCCCTTTCCTTCCCACGTGCTGGCCTGCTGCGGCTGAAGGTTTTTTTCGGCGACTCCTCCTGTTAAAACGCCCCCCCCTCCCGCAACCGCTCCTGTTCAAAGCGGCCTGCTGAGGTTCGCGGCCGGCTGTAACGAACCTCGCAGGCCGCTCTCCAACTCGGTAGCATGTTCCCTCTGAGGCGATCGCGTCAGAGGGAACGTGCTACCATGTGGAGAGCGGCCTGCGAGGTTCGTTACAGCCGGCCGCTAACCTCAGCAGGCCGCTTTGAACAGGAGTGGTAGCGGTTGTTGCGGGAAGGGGGGGGGGAGTCGGCGACTTGCTGTGAACAGGAGCGGCAGCGGCGGCAGGACCATGAGCCCTCCTTCCGCCATCCGCCGCCAGCGCCGCTCCTTAACTGGCGCATACGCCTGAATCCGCGGCCACGGACGGACACAGGACACATCAGGTCCCCACAGGAGATTGGGCAGCCTTTCCTTGCTTTCCCCCTTTTGCCACACCCCTTTCCTATGCCTGCTCGTAGGGGAGGGTGTATTCCGGGATCTCGCTGTAAAACTCCGGAGTAATGGCTTCGGTATCACCCTCCTCCTGCTCGCACTGCAAACAATTTGCGTTTATGCTGCCGAACTTCTTGCCTCCCACCCCCCTTCCCTCCGTCTCCGACGCCAAGAGTCGCCGCCAACAACAGTCTCCACCTGCATTGCCCCCGCCGCGCCACTCACTGGCCCGTCGTGCGAGGAACGGAGAACAGGTTCAGGGCTGCCAGGAGTGAGGCCGGCTGAGACTGGCAGGAAGAGGAAGGCGGAGCAGGTGAGCCGCCACTGCGAAAAACTGTAGTGAGCCTGCCAGACCGTGAGTGCGGGCTGTTGTAAGCTTGCATGTGCACTCTTGCCGGCCACGGACATACGGATCACGGAAGCACGCTGATAGGAGTGCGCATGCGCGAGTTAGCCTTTTATTATATAGATGAATGAATAAAGTGGATGCTAACTTTTCCCCAAACCACCTTTGTGAATAGACATTTATGCTGATCCCTTTGCTTTCACCCCTATGTTTTTGGTGGTCAAGGAAGAGGAGATGGCAGAGTCCAACATTGGAGTCTTGAAAACTAATAGGATCCCAAAGCCATCTTTTCTTCACATCCTTTAAGACGGAACTTATTTCCTTGTTTATATTTCAGGAATTCATAACGCTTCAAAATGGAGTACAGTTCTAACATAAGAAATAAAATAATGACATGAAACAGATTTAGTAATCAAAGAAACAAAAATCTGTATTCTGTGGCTTTAATTGTATAAAATAACAAATACAATATCAACTTAAATTGTCTAATCTAATTAAAATTAAAATCACATCCCCCCTCTCCCCTCCCCCCATACATTCCCATTTTAGTTACCTTGGGATCGGTACACACTTAAATCCACCGTGCAAATCTGAGATGATAGAACTGGACCTTCCACCTTTATTCAAGTCTCTATAAGACAGAATGAACTTTGCACTCCAATCAAATCAGCAGTTAGTGGCTCTTTATACCCTAAAAATCCCACATTTAAAAGTCCTATGTAGCATCCTAAATATTGCTGGAGATGCACCTGTTTAACAACAGTAATCAGAGTTAAATATCTAACTGACACATTCTCCTTTTAAGAATAACTCCTAGGACAATCTTGCTGCGCTGCATAAAATTCCAAAACATAATTCCTTGATCCTTACCTCTGACAGCTGAAACGAGCCAGCAGTGATGACCACCTGAGCAAACCCAGGAGCACCTCTGCCGCCACCACCTCCCGCCTGAAGAAAACCATCACCACAGGAGCAGTTTCGGAGGTGACGGACAGCCGGCTGAAGAGCAGCACAGGTGAGTGATTCTGTCAAACCCTGAACTCTTTGAGCTGGCTTCTGCTTATTGCCAAATTGTGCAGTGACATGGGTGGTGGGGGGGGGGAGCAGTACATCCCATCTCTGATAAGTTCTTGCAAATGGGAAAAGTGCTTCATTTGTCCATGGTTAAGTGCACCCAGTGGTGTAGTGAGGGTGAGAGGTGCCTGGGGCACCATGCCTTGCACATGCTCCTTCCCTCCCCCCATACCTCCTTAACTTTCCCGATGCGAGCAGCATCACTAACTTGTTGCCCACATTGGAAATGCTCTCCCTCCGTCGCTTCCTAGGTATGGGACCCGGAAGTGACATGAGAGGGAGAGCTAATGTTGGAGTTTCTGCTCGTGCTGGTGAAGAGGTGGGGAGGGGAAGGAGCAGGGGGTGGAGAGTAGGAGGAGTGCTGGAGGACTCCCCCCCCCCCTTACTACACCACTGAACAGGAGCAGTGACACATTCTGTGGTCTTTCGCTTGAAATGAATATCATTGGTTAATAAGTGTGCATTATTTGCATATTGTGCACATACACTTCTTAGAGTATGTGTTATATGTAGATAGTAAATATCCCAGTCAATCCTAAAACATTGACCAATACTTCTTGTAGCCGATCTCAAAAGTCAATGCAACGAACTATTTTATATATAATTTCTTAGGGCTTCAGACATGCCATTTGGTCATCCGTTTTTTGTTCGGTGACACAAATATCTTAATGGCTATGACTTCTTCATTTGCCCCCTCTATATGTACTTTAACGTCTTTGTGGTCTTTCTTAAATTAGTAAAACTGTTGTAAAGTGCTTAGTGCTTTCATAAATAATTTATATGTAGATAGAACACCAACACTACAAAAAGTCCACAAGCAAAAAGCAACAAGATGACTCCTTGCCTGAGTTTAATGGTCCTTTATTTCTGTTGTCACAAATAATCCGTGCATTTATAAAATTCAACATGAAACCATGTTTCGGCATAAAACATGCCGCCTTCAGAGGTTACCACAGTGTGTATCGTAGAGAATAAAAAGGGGAGAAAAATGAAACAAATTTCCTGCTCCCCACTGAGCACTGAATAAATTTGCAACAGCTTCTAAACATCCATATTGCATTAACTCCTGCACTCTGGATTTCTTTGAAAGATATGAGCTGTCCTGTTATCGTATGACATTTCTCAAGAAATAGCAAAAGGAGAATGGTTTCTCTACGTTATGGTCAGATAATAGTTAAAAAAACAAAACAAAACATTTACAGCATAAAGTAGACTATTATGTTTATGTGAGAGCTTTACTGGAACATGTAAAATGACACACACCTCCAGGTGGCAGTATAAGCAAATACATGAAGCTAAGAACCCTTTGCTAACCCAGAACCAGACTTTCCCTAGCCAGGTTTTGCAAGGAGAATCAGAGGATGAGAAGGTTTTTTTTTTCCAGTGGCTCCAGCTGCTCTTTAAGAATTTCAGCTCTTAATAGATGCAAAATAATGCAGTGACCTCATCTCTACATAGAACCACCTTTTGTAGAAATAATCAATGTTCCTTCTGTGAGCTCAGAAAATGCATACTTTTATCCATCCCCTCGACATCTTGGGGGGAAATGCCTGACCCCGCAAGTGCAAAGTTAATTTGATATCATTAGTGTGGCCTTTACATGATGTGCCAGTGTTTTCAAAGCAACCAGCAGTGAGACATTGTGTGATGAGGTCTTGGAAAAATTGCTTTCTTTTTAGATAAGCACAAAATGTAATTGAGCAAAGCCACTTTCCCAAAGCCAACACAGGTCTCATTATTCTGCTGTGCTGACTGAAATTATCTGAGATTAATGAGAAAACTCTTGCATCCAAAAGGGCTGTATTAAAAAAATAAAAAAGGAAAGGGGGTCCAGGATGAGAGCACAGTTTTATCAGTCTTAATGGTCCTGAGGAACACCAGTGTCTTTATAGGCTGTGGAAGGATAAGGTATGGCAGTGGTTCTTAATCCTGTCCTGGCGGACCCCAGCCAGTCGGATTTTTAAGATTTCCCTAATGAATATGCACGAGGCAGATTTGCACACAATAGAGGTGATAGGTATGCAAATCTGCCTCGTGCATATTCATTAAGTTTCATGTTTCTTTATTTTTGATATACTGTTCATCATACAGGTATCTAAACGGTTAACAATAAAATAGAATATAAAAATTAAAAAATAGAAATAAAAACATGTCTAAGCTAAAAGGAGGGAAGCACTTACGCATTGACGTACATGATACGAAAGGGCAAAAATGGGGAGAGGAAAATTATTAAATACATTGAGATGGAAAATAAAGGGAGTTCATGAAAACCCGACTGGCTTGGGGTCTCCCAGGACAGGTTTAAGAATCACTGAGGGTATGCAGTGTCCAGTTTTAGGCATTTACAGAATGTCAATTTTGGGGTCTGATGGGGGTGGGGAGCTATTAAATCATTTTCATTTTTCAGTGCTTTTCCCCGACTGACTGCACAGTAGTTAGTCCTAACCTATGTTTCTTCTAAGTGGAGCATGTAAACAATCGCTCATATTTTACATGGGCATTACATGGTCGCTCGCAAAAATACCAATGATTTTCAAACAAAATCTATCTTTATACAGTGGCGTATCAAGGGGAGGGCATGGGGCAGTCCACCCCGGGTGCCAGCCATGAGGGGGGTGTTCCCGGCCTGGGAGTCATGGTCCGGGAACTTCCCTTCTCACAGCCCGATGCCAAGGCTCTGGATAGTCCCCATGTCCCAACATGTTCCCAGCCTTCTCTCCCTTTACTTTCCGTGAAGCTGAAAAACTGCCAGCCTCGACAGTGATTCAGCCACGTCGCATGCGCACTCATACCTGCGTGATCTGTGATCCCTGATCCGTGATCCATAGCTAACGTTCCCTCTCTCGCAGACCGCAAGGTGATGTGCGGTCTTGCCGGCTCTGGCTCCCTTATTTTAAAGTTCACAGCGGCGGCGGTGGCTCCTCTCCCGGCTCCCTTACACTTAGAGCGCCTCCTGCCCCCTCCCCCTCTCCGGGACGAACCGAGAAATAGACCAAAGGAGTCTGATTCCTTTGTGGCCCCCCCTTCCCTTCCCGCGGACCCGACTACGAACCTGGTGATTTCAGCAGCGTGTGCAGCAGTCTTCACATGCTGCTTCGGGTCCTTCTACTGCCCTGATTTACTCTGGCACGTCCCTGACGCGGCAGAGCAAATCAGGGCAGTAGAAGGGCCCGAAGCAGCGTGTGAAGACTGCTGCACACGCTGCTGAAATCACCAGGTTCGTAGTCGGGTCCGCGGGAAGGGAAGGGGGGGCCACAAAGGACTCAGACTCCTTTGGTCTATTTCTCGGTTCATCCCGGAGAGGGGGAGGGGGCAGGAGGCGCTCTAAGTGTAAGGGAGCCGGGAGAGGAGCCACCGCCGCCGCTGTGAACTTTAAAATAAGGGAGCCAGAGCCGGCAAGACCGCACATCACCTTGCGGTCTGCGAGAGAGGGAACGTTAGCTATGGATCACGGATCAGGGATCACAGATCACGCAGGTATGAGTGCGCATGCGCGGCTAGCGTTTTATTATATAGGATATTCCAGCATAACTTTGAAACGCATGGAGAGATTTCAACCAAACTTGGTATACATATGACTTACTATCTGGGAAAAAATACTGTGGGGGTGAGAAGGGGGTGACGTGTAAAAACCAATCCAATATCGGAAGATTGGGATAAATAAATATCCGGCTAATGCTGGGTGATCAGCTAGTTTGCTATAAAAAATTAATTATACTAAACTAAATCAATTACCATATGTGTAGGGTTACCAGATGTCCGGATTTACCTGGACATGGGTTTTGAAAAGGGTTGAAATTGGGGCCGCATCTGGAAGACATCTGTGCACGCAAAGATGCGGCACAGTGACATCATATGTGGGTGACATCATTGTGTCGCATCCGTACTTGCACAGATGCCCTCCAGACGTGGTCCCGAACAGATATTTGTGTGGGGTCAGAGTTGGGGGGAGAGAGGGCAGAATGAGGCAGGGTTGTGGGCGGAACGAGGTGGGACCAGGGGCAGAGCAGGGCGGAGCCACACGTCCTCTTTTTGTCAACCAAAAATCTGGTAATCCTACATGTGTGGTGGTTTGGTTTTTTTGTGGTTTTTTGGGGGGTGCTATATACAGAAATGCATTGCTAATAGTGGGATCAAAAATTGTTAGATTTTAGAACTTGTCACTCACAACCCCCCCCAAAAAAAAAAAAATTAAAAAAAAACATTAACAAGCACCCAGCCACTTCTTCCATTGCAGTCCCCACAGTCTGCCTCTTCTTTATTGCCAGCTCTGGCTTTTCCTCCTGGACAGGGGTAGGCAATTCTGTCCTCGAGAGCCGGAGCCAGGTCAGGTTTTCAGGATATCCACAATGAATATGTATGAGATGGATTTGCATGCATTGCCACCTTGAGATGCAAATCTATCTCGTGCATATTTATTGTGGATATCCTGAAAACCTGACCTGGCTCTGGCTCTCAAGGACCGGAATTGCCTACCCCTGCTCTAGGACCCTCTGCTACACTACAGACTTCTTCTGTGACTCTTGTCAGCCTCAGCCAGTGGCGCTTTGTCAGCCTCAGCCAGTGGCGCTTAGTAAGGGGGTGTGAACTGCCCCAGTTGCCATCTTGGTGGGGGCGGTCACGCCTCTCCGCCCCCCCATGCCATGCTCGCGCCCTCCCTGACCCCTGTATCTCTTTAAAATCTTTGAAAGCACAAGCAACTACTCTAGCCTGCTGCTTGCGCTGGCCTGGCTCCCTCTGAAATCACTTCCGGGTCGCAGGGCCAGGAAGTGGCATCAGAGGGAAAGTCAATGCCAGCATGAGCAACAGGCCAGAGAAGCTGCTCATGCTGACGAAGATTTAAAGAGGTACCGGGGTGGAAAGGGAGGGCTTGAGTGTGACATATGGATGTGGAAACTGCGCAGGAGGGTGCGAAGGGCCGCTACCGCCCCGGGCACTTCCAACCCTTACTATGCTACTGGCACTGGTAGGCGCCCTACTAACGCCTAACTGAAGTAGAAACAACCATTTAAACCGGATTAAAATAGGTTGGTTTGTTTTATAATGTAGGCGCCTAGAAAAACAGCTGTGGAGATGTTTTATACTGCATCTAATGCCAGAAGTGGCATTAGGTGTCGTAAAACGCCTCTGTAGCTGCGATTCATGTGAAAGGTAGATGCCGGAAATGTAAGCTTTTAAAACCCTGGCCTATATTTCCAGTGTCTACCTTTCATGAAGCTGTGATGCTATAAACGGTGCCGTTGTGTGGTTGACAAATGATTGGTGGCCATTTTATAGGTGGCTGGTGACGGCGCCAATTATAGACTCTGGCTCTTAGCTTCCAGTTTAAAGGGAATTGTATCTAAAAGTTTACTGTCTCCCTTTCCTTATCAGGCTGCCTCTGTATGGTCAGTCTTGCCAATTCAAAAAGCACTTAAAACTTTTTTTTTGTCTGTTTTAAGAAATGTAATCTTATCTTACTAGTTAATAATGGGATAATGTCTTGTTGTTTATGTATATCCTAGTTTAATTAATCTAGTTCTTTGTATGTAATCCGCTATGAACAATATAAATGATTGAACTGTAAATGTAAGACTCTTGACCTTTCTTGGATAAGAAAGATATACAAACATTGTTTCATGCACTAGTAATCCAAGGGTTGGATTATGGAAATTGCTTTTTCCATGGTGACCGAGGAGGTGATGCAACCATGTCTCAGCTGCTGAGAATTTACTACAGTAAAATTTGGACCAATGGCCCTACCCCCAGGCCCACCCTGTCCCATCCATGTCCCACCCCATTCCACTCCAACTCCACCTCAATCTCTTGTGCTCAGAGCTATATCAGGAGGGCATCTGTGCATGCGCAGATGTGACGTAATGATGTCACATGCATGCACACATGTCACCACATTGCATCCGCAGATGCCCTCTCGATGGCGGTCCTGAACTGGAAGCTTTTCAAAACCCGGACAAAGTGACAGGTTTTGAAAAGCCATCCGGCCGCCCAAACAGTCCTTTAAAAAGACTGCCGGGAGGGACCTCCTGTGGCAGTCTCAGCAGCCATTGCAATTGGCCATTAGACTACAAGGGCTTCTTAGGGTAGGGAAGTTCCTACAGATGTTTGGGTAGGCTGGAGGGTGGCAGAGAGATGATGGAAGGGAATAAAGAGTGAGGGGGCCACCACTGGGGAAGGGGTAAGCTTTTTTTTTTTTTTTTGGTTAGGTGTAGGGAAGGGAGTGGAGAGGGGCAGTTTCAGTTTCTGTCAAAACCAAGTAGCCAGTTTTGGTCGCAGATTCGGTTCTGGCAAAAAAATTAAGATTCTGGGTTCAGTTGGGCTCTAGAATCCTGTATGAAGCCAGTTTTCTTCTCCCACCTAAGGAAACAACCTGTGAGGTTGCCAGAGCTCATGAGTTGTGGTAGCTTTTTTTTTTTTTAATCTTCAAAAATATTAGAGGTTAAAACAAGCTTCCATAACATGCAGGAGCTCATTTTAAAATACTCTACCTGTGGAAATAGCGGCATGTACATGTGTAGGTTAGATATACACACGTGTAAATTATGATTTCATAAAGCTGTTGTTTTAAATGTGTAGGTGGCTAGGACATAGATTTCTAGGGGAGCATGGGTTTTGGCTGTGTTTTGGGCCAGCTGAAAGTGTATACACACATTTTCCATTTTCCAGAGGGAATACATGTATATTGTTAAAATATTTCTCTATCAACTGTTGCATCAGCTCTGAGACATGGTAAGCCCTTGCAAAAGAGCTAATTTGAGCCAGGGCTTTAAACAAGAGATTAAGGGGGTAAATTTCATTAGATTTCTGCCCCCATTTTTAATTTTTGTACAAAAGTTGGGGATTTTTAATAGTGCACCTTTGCTAGTGAATTAGTGCCACATATACACACAGTTTTTATTTTAAATAGTTGTAGAATGGGTAAAAATGATACATATATATTTTTTTTTTTTTACTCTTTCAAAAATTACAGCCTAGAGGACATTCAATACCTTTAAAATAATTGAGAAATATTTTTTCACTTAACGAATAGTTAAGTTCTGGAAGTTGTTGCTTGAGAATGTGGCAACAGCAGTTAGTGTATCTTGGTTTAAAAAATGTTTGAACAAGTTCTTGGAGGAAAAGTCCATAATCTACTATTGAGACAGACATGGGGGAAGCCAGTGCTTGCCCTGGGACTGGTAGCATGGAATGTTGCTACTATTTGGGTTTATGCCAGGTACTTGTGACCTGGATTGCCCACTGTGGAAACAGGATACTGGGCAAGATGGTATAGTATATGACGAGACAAATCAATCTTCTTTGTGACTGCTCCATCTCTTTAGAACACAATGCCCATGTACCTTCCTGAAGAACCGTCTTTAGATAAATTCAAATCCAATCTAAACTTTCTTATTCAAAGATATGTTTGATCTTTAACCACATTTACATATTCTCACCATTGTATTAAATTATTTCCTCTCAGATTTTATTACTACTCCATTTGTGTTTCCCGTTAAATGTATTACTTTTCTATCGATTTAATGTTATTTCACACATTTCCCCCCCCCCTTATCTCTTAAGTATGTCTTGGTGCTTGCCTCGCCAATTTAAAAGCCTAACTGTAGGCATCTTATGTAATCAAGGCTTTAATGCATGCATTCGGTCACCTCCATGCCCAAGAGCTGCGCTGGTGACCTGCCATATTCTGCCATGCTAGATCCCATCAATGCAGAAACCTTTAATCTCGGATCCACCATGCCCTGAAGCTTAGTCATCTGCTTCAGGCACTCTGTTGCATGATTTAGCTGCTTCAGTGCTTTCCAACACAGCCCATGAGGCACACCTAGCCATTCAGGCTTTCGGGCTACTAACAATGAACATGCATGAGATAAATCTGAATGCACTGCCTCCTTAGGTATGCAAATCTCTCGTGCATATTCATTATGGATATCCCAACTGGCTGGGTGTGCCTCAAGGACTGGCTTGAGAAGCACTGTGCTACTTTTGCATGGTGCATGTTACCCCCTCTAAGCCTTCTTTGTAATATGAAAGTCATTTAAATTTTGCTTTGAGTGGAAATAGAGATCTTGGTGTATATTCCATGCCTTTTGAATTCTGTCATTCTTCGTCAGGCTTCGTAGCCTGACAGTCACCAACTGAAGTCTACAAAGTGGATCTTTTTTGCTCTGTCAAAAATTACAAAGACTAGGGGACATAGGCGTCAGAATGGGGAGGGTCACAAGGGTTATGGTCTCCCCAAAAATTGCACGGTCACTGCTGCTCTCTGCCCGCCACCGCCCCTCACTGCCACAACTACAGGAAGGTGGAAGGGCCAGGCGCATGCAGCGAATGCATACCGCTGGCCCACAAGCCTTCCCCTGACATAATTCTGACATCAGAGAGAAGGTCCGAGCCAGCCAATCACTGCTTGGCTGGCCTGGACCTGCTCTCTGATGTCAGAATTGACGTCAGGGGAGGGCTTGTGGGCTGGCGCAGCTGCACATGCCTGGCCCTTCCCTTCTTGAATTTGCTGCAGCAGCGAGAATTGGTGTGGCAGGGAGGGGGAGACTAGCTGGCTGCGGCAGACTGGGGGGAAAGAAGAATTGACGGCGGGTAGGCCAGGCTTCAGCGTGGAAGGGAAGTAGGTAGGCAGGTTTTGGCGTGGCAGGGAGGCAGGCTGGCTGTGGTGGACTGGGGAAAGAAAGAATTGGCTGTGGGTAGGCCAGGCTTCAGCGTAGGAAGGAGGTAGGTAGGCAGGTTTTGGCACAGCAGGAAGGGAGGCAGGCAGGCTGGCTTCAAGGGAGGGGGTGGGACAAAGGCTAGAAGGCAGTGAGGGGGACATAGGAAGGCAGGAGGAAGGAAGGCGAGAGAGAAAGAGAGAGGCAGAGAAGAGGTAGAGGGGTTGTAAGCAGAAGAAAGAGAGAGAAAGGCCTGGACCAAAGAGGAAAGACAGGAGGCAGATGCTGGACTATGGGAGGTGCAGACAGAGGGGGAGAGACCCTGAGGAAGAACAGAGAGATGAAAGATCATAACAAAGGAGGGAGAGGGAGACCTGGAAAAAAGGTGGTGGTAGGTACAAAGGAGAACTGATACTAGATCTGGGGAGGGTAAGCAGAGAGAAGAGAGAGAGAGTCCTAGACCCAAAGGGGATGGGGCTGGATTGTGAAAGAAAGAAAGAGAAAAGTCAGAAGGAAGTGCAACCAGAGACTCATGAAATCACCAGACAACAAAGGTAGGAAAATGATTTTATTTTCAATTTAGTGATCAAAATGTGTCTGAGAATGTATATCTGCTGTCTATATTTTGCACTGTTTGTCTATTTTTCTATAGTTGTTACTGAGGTGACATTGCATATTTTAAAGTCATCTGCCTTGACATCTTTGAAACCCCCTCGAATATAACTGATTAACATTTTCTCTGCGTACAGTGTGTTTTGTGGTTTGTTTGTTTTTTAATTTTGTGGTTACCATTATGTATTAAGATTAAATTGTGTGTATATGAAAAATGGATGGAAGAAATTACATTACAATTAATATTATGGGGTGGAATCAGAGGCAGAGTTTAGGCTGAGCTTTTGGGCTGAGCTTTTGCCCCCCCCCCCTCTCCCTCAACAAAAAAACATTCTTCTGCCTATGCTAGGGAACACTCGAAGTTACAGAGAAATACTTTTAAAACCAATAGGAGGAAATTTTTTTTCACTCCGAGAATAGTTAAGCTCTGGAATGCATTAGTAGCATGAAATATTGCTACTCCTTGGATTTTGGCCAGGCACTAGGGGACCTGAATTGGCCACCTTGAGAAGGCTACTGGGCTTGATGGACTATTGGTCTGATCCAGTAAGGCTGTTCTTTTCTTTTGTTCTTATCCCTAAATCTGAATATTCCAGAACAGAATAAGTCATGTGAGCAGCCACCTTTCAGTTTCCACTCTTTATGGGGATGCTAGCTGTAGAGAACAACATTTGCAGGTAAGTAATTTAAGAGCTTAGTTCTAAAATGGCTATGTGCGAAAAGCTGTTTCCTGGATAAATGAACAAGAACTTTTTTACTGAAGATCTTATACTTATGAATAAATGCCTTTCAGTGCAAATTTCACACATCTTATGGCCATTTATGAAGGCAGTCTGTTTCCAGCCATTAGTTGTTCTCCCCACTCCAAAATAAAATGAGTTTATAACAGGTTTGGAACTAAGCTCTTCAGTTGTTTCAAGAGTGTAAGACCTTAAAGCCACAGAGTTTGATGGCATCTGGAATCTTCTGTAATCCTCTTATGCATGGACATATGATGTCCTGCTTTCTGTAACACTTCATATTAAGGGCATGACTGGAGCTGGAATTGTCTGAATAATGTGATCTCAGCTCTTCCTGTGAGAAATACATTTCCCTGAATCTGAAGTTAATGTGTGCGTGTTGATAGTTCAGTGCCAGTGGCAGACAGCACTGCTCAAAAGATGACCTAACCTCACTTGGGAATCCTTTTTGGCCTGCTTTTAACCAATTAAACACTCCCAGCTGGAGTGTGGATGCTAACTGTATGAGTAACACTTTTTCTGTGGGTTATTGGAGGTAGAAAACACAATCGGGAAACAGCCACACCTCAACAAAGGAATCCTAGTCCAAAGCCTTTCCTTGGTCAGTGAAAGAAACAAAGCCAAATTCAGTCATCCTTTTTGATTTATAATTGATGATCCAGGGAAATATGAGCCCACAGAATCAATACCATTTCTATCGCACAAAAACATAGAAAATGATGGTGGGAGGGCTGTTTTGGATTGGAGGGCACCTCTGAGACGATCTGACAGGCACTCCCAAGGACACTTGCTGATATCATGTATTGGGAAGAGAGGTCCTTCTAGGCCTCTTAAACATCATTGAGCTGCAGAGTGTGCAGAGCTGTTTTGGACCGGAGGGTACCTCTGGGATGAACTGACAAGCACCCTTGCGGACACCTGCTGATATTGTGTGCTGGGAAGAGAAGTCCTCCTAGGCCTCTTAAACATCATTGAACCATGTAACGCAGCCCGTAGATGCGAGCCTATGGGTGTGTCCAAAGGGATATGGCCAAAGAGGCACACCCCTTTTGAGCCCCTGAGGAGCAGGGATTTATAGTTTTTTGTTTTTTTGTTTTTTTCTGATACAATGGGTAAAAGAAAAGCAAAAATTGTTTCCTCAGTATCTATTAATATTACAGGACCAATGGACCTCCATCTAACACCCATTGTTACGACATCCGTTGGAGACAATTTGAATTTATCTATACAAACTGCTTCACTTTCTTCAGGTGAACTGTCGCCTCCTCTTCAACCAGTACCAAAGAATGAAAGGAAGATTGATTCTGGTCCCAATGAAGGACCAGAATCAACCTCTTCACAATTATCTGGAATGGATTTGCAATTGGATACTTATGATCAAGTTAAAAGACTAACCAATAATAGTTCTTTGACCCCAGTGCAAATGTTGCCAGGGCCAAAAACAATTACCTTACAAGATGTCTGGCTGGTGGTTAATCGAACTGAATCATCTCTTCAAGGTACTGTTTCTAAACTTTTGTCAGTTTTCTTCAGATATGATCATGAAAGTGACAAATCATGAGACTCAATTGGTGGCAGGTTAGAAAAATTGGATTCTTCTGTATCTAATTTACAATTAGCTGTAGCTTCCAGTATAAAGGATAGTACAGCATTGCTCTTCCAAGTAGAAAAGATGGAAAACTTAATAAGAAGTAAAAAATCTTAGGTTTTTGAATTTTCCTATTTCTCATTATTTACACCTTTGGAATTATAAAAAAAAATGTATATGAAAGATGTACTTCAGTATTCTCAGTTGGATACCTTTTTTTCCTGATAATGTTTATTATATACCTAAGGGTTCAAAAAGAGTAGCTGAAGGAGAAATAGACCAATTAGTATTACCGGATAGTTTAAATGTTTCACAGTTCTTAGAATCTTCAAAGAATTATATAGTCAGTGAGCCACTCTGTTGGTCACTTTTAGGTCAGAAATAATAAAAAAGCAAGTAATTCTTAAATTGTAATTTGCTAAGAAGCAGGCTATAAAAGTATTTCTGGATGTAGCCAAACAAACTCAATTTAAGAGGCGACAGTTCCTCCAGCTTAAGCCTAAGGTTTTGGCTTTGGGAACTACCTTCTTTCTTAGGTTCCCTTGTAAATGTTTAGTTTCTTATGCAAATAAGTACATACCGTGTTTTCCCAAAAATACTATCTTATATTAATTTTGGGCCCAAAAAAGGTACTAGATCTTATTTATGGGAAAGATCTTATTTTTTTCATGTACAATGATCATCTCTCCCTTCCTCTCCTTCACCCCAATTCTTCCTATTTCCTTTCTCTCCCCCACATATGCAGCATCTTTCCTCCATCTCACCCATCCCCATGTGCAGTATTTTTCTATCCTTCCCTCCTATCCCTTGTGTTGCAGAACCCTTGCAGCTTCTATCCCTCCTGCCGTGCACCCTCCCCCACTGACTCTTCCATCTTCCCCGCCAATTACGAGACCTAGATACCTTGTAACAAACGGCAACGTCGGCAGTGCTTTCTCCCGCCTGGGTGTTCCTCTGCCGCATCACTCATCAGCAACGCAGCACACGGAACGCCCCAGCAAGAGAGGGCAGCATGCCTGTCTAGATTGCTGCCGACGTTGCTGTTTCTTACAAGGTATTTTGATCTCGCGATTGGCAAGGAAGAGATGGAAGGGTCAGCAGGGGGAGGGGAAGCGCTGCTGCCAGCGACTAGGACTTATTTTCAGACCTACCCCGAAAATCATGCTAGGGCTTATTTTCGGGGAAACACAGTATTTGTGGACCCATCCCAATTGGAGAATTTTCTTACAGACAAACCTTTACTTGAGACTTTCAGTAACTGATATTGTTGTTGAAGATAAGTAAAAGATTTTTTTTTTTTTTTTTTCTGCCTGTCAATTTGAGATTAAAAGGTTTGGAAAAGTTTTTTTTCTTTAGCCCATTAAGGAACAAGACACCCTCAATAGTGTGGACTAAAAAGATATACAATGTTTTCCTTCATGTCAAATTTTTTTTCTGATTATATTGAAGTGTCTTGCCTATATTTTCTTTTGATATGTATAGTAATAAATCAATAAATAAAATTTTTAAACAAAGGAAAAAGAAAAAAATTGCAGATAAAGGCCATACTGCAGGGGCGGATTGCTAGGTGTCTGGATCCCTGGGCAAATTGGTTCATGTCCCCTCCCCCAGCCTCCTATCCAACAGAAATTACTGTGTCTATCTTGTCATAATATTTCTAAAACTCGCTTCTTCATTCTCTAGTTGTTGGTGGTTAAAGTTAGAAGCTAGAGGAGCAAGCAGGCAGAAGGGGGGAGGCAGAAAAGCAAAGTAAAAGCCAGAAAGGAGCCAGGAGAGGAGGCAAAGAGGAGCAGGAAGCCAGGGGCAGCGGCGAGAGTAAGCTCCACCCACCCCCACTGTGTCGGAGGATCATCATCCGAACTCCCCCTTAAAGGGGGAGGAGCCAACGGCACACAGCCGTTTGGTGCGTAGAGAGCGCCTTTGCAAAGAGCCTCAAGAAGAGCCGAGTCAGTACACCAAACACCAGGGAAGAACAACAAGGTCAGCAAGGTAAGGATGACAACAAATAACTAAATAACCAAACAAGTATAAAAAGCAAAAACACAGTACACGCAGAGGGAACATACATACTTACAAAACACTAGCAGGAATAGGGAAGTAGCAAACAGCAGACACAGGAGAGAACACACACACAAGCAAAAAAGTACTAGCACAATAACCAAGAGCACTTCAGAAAGGCAGACAGCAATGGAAGCAAAAGGAATCCAGAGGATGAGCTTTCCAGTGTATTGCATGGACTGCCATATGTACGATTACCTCCCCTCAGGGAGGCAGTCGTATGTATGCGGTCGGTGTCTGGAACTGAAAAGCTTGAAGAAGGAAGTCAGACGACTGAAGTACAGGATTCAGGAACTGGAGGGACTTTACATCACAGAGGACCCAGTCAGGACAACCGAAGACCCTATGAGAGAGAGTCACATCGAGGAACAAGTCAGGGAGCTCGAAATTTATTGAGGAGGCTTAAAGGAGGGTGGAAGAACATGGACAGCATAGGGAGGACGAAGATACACCCACATGAAATGGAGAACAGGAGCAATCTGACTTCAAGGAAGAAGAAGCCCATAGAGGTATCCCGCAGGAAGGGGAGGCAAGGTCTGGCCGATGCCTAGAAGAGGAAGCAGTGAAGCACACCGAGGACACAGACCTGCAGCCGGAGCGAAAACTGAAAAGAGGAAAATCTGCGATCCTAGTGGGAGACTCAATCCTAAGGCAAGTAGATAGCCACATAGCAGGAGGGAGAGAGGATCGACTAGTGACCTGCCTCCCAGGAGCAAGAACAAAAGACATCGTCGACGGAATTGAAAGGATCATAGAAGGAGTAGATAGATTAAAAAGTGACAAATCTCCGGGCCCGGACGGAATCCACCCTAGGGTTATGAAGGAACTAAAGGAGGAAATAGATTACAAACCCGCTGTAGTAGTTCTGCTATCTCTGAAAACAGGCGTGATCCTGGAGGATTGGAGAATAGCTAATGTTATGCCCATCTTTAAAAAAGGATCGAGAGGTGACCCGGGAAACTACAGACCGGTGAGTCTGACTTTAGTTCCGGGGAAAATGGCAGAAGCACTGATAAAAGAAAGCATTGATGAACATCTAGATAGAAACAAACTGATGAAAACAAGCCAGCATGGCTTCTGCAAGGGAAGATCGTGCCTAACAAACTTATTCACTTCTTCGAAGGAATTAACAAACAAATGGACAAAGGGGACCCCATAGACATCATATACTTGGATTTCCAAAAGGCCTTTGACAAGGTACCCCATGAACGCCTACTACGGAAATTGAAGAACCATGGGGTTGGAGGAAACGTTCATAGATGGATCAATAATTGGTTGGCAGGTAGGAAGCAAAGGGTAGGAGTGAAGGGCCACTACTCTGACTGGAGGAGGGTCACGAGCGGTGTTCCACAGGGGTCGGTACTCAGACCGCTGCTGTTCAATATATTTATAAATGATCTAGAAACAGGGACGAAGTGCGAAGTAATAAAATTTGCAGATGACACCAAACTATTTAGTAGAGTTGGAACTAAAGGGGACTGTGAGGATTTACAAAGGGACCTGAACAAACTAGAAGAGTGGGCGACGAGATGGCAGATGAAGTTTAATGTAGAGAAATGTAAAGTCTTGCATGTAGGGAAAAGAAACCCGAAGTACAGCTATACAATGGGAGGGCTGGTAATGGGTGAAAGTACTCAAGAAAAGGACTTGGGGGTAATAGTGGACAAGACAATGAAGCCGTCGGCACAGTGCACAGTGGCCTCTAAGAAGGCGAATAGAATGCTAGGTATTAAGAAAGGTATTACAACCAGAACGAAAGAGGTCATCCTGCTGTTGTATCGGACGATGGTGCGCCCGCATCTGGAGTACTGCGTCCAATATTGATTGCCGTACCTTAAGAAGGATATGGCGATACTCGAGGGTTCAGAAAAGAGCAACGCGATTGATAAAAGGTATGGAAAACCTTTCATATGCTGAAAGATTAGAGAAACTGGGGCTCTTTTCTCTGGAAACGCGGAGACTCAGAGGGGACATGATAGAGACTTACAAGATCATGAAGGGCATAGAGAAAGTAGAGAGGGACAGATTCTTCAAACTTTCAGAAACTACAAGAACGAGAGGGCATTCGAATAAATTAAAACGGAACAAATTCAGAACCAATGCTAGGAAGTTCTTCTTCACCCAAAGGGTGGTGGATGCCTGGAATGCGCTTCCAGAGGGTGTGATAGGACAGGGTACGGTATCAGGGTTCAAGAAGGGATTGGATGAATTCCTGAACAAGAAAGGGATAGAAAGGTATAGATAGATAGGGAAAAGAAAAGGGATAGAAGGGTATAGATAGAGATCATTATACAGGTCCTGGACCTGATGGGCTGCCGCGTGAGCGGACTGTGGGGCAGGATGGACCCCCTGGTCTGATCCAGCAGAGGCACTGCTTATGTTCTAAGGTGACCATACGTCCCGTTTTCAATGGGACCATCCCATTATTGAACCAACTGTCCCGTTGTCCTGACCTACCACTTCGGGATGCTGAAATGTCCCATTTTCACAGACAGTGTCCCGTAGTGGTGCGCAGGGACATCGGACCGGCAATCGCTTCCCATCCCTGCAGTGCTATTTCAATTCTGACGTCTGAGAGGAAGTTCAGGCAATTAGCTGGCCTGGAACTTCCTCTCCGATGTCAGAATTGACATCGGGAAGAAGGCTTCTGGGTGGCATGAAGCAGCGGCTGCGACAGACCGGGGGGGGGGGTTGAATTGGCACGGCAGGGAGGGAGGCAGGCTTTAGCATGTCAGGGAGGTATGCAAGCAGGCAGGTAGGCTTAGGGGGAGGATGTGGGACAAAGGCTGGAAGGCAGTGAGTGGGACATAGGAAGGAGGCACTGGGGGTACTAAGGACATAGGAAGGAGGCACTGGGGGCACTAACGATATAGGAAGGAGGCACTACTAAGGACATAGGAAGGAGGCACTGAGGGCACTTAGGACATGAAAAGAGGCACTAAGGACATGGGAAGGGGCACTACTAAGGACATAGGAAGGAAGGAGGGAATAGAAAGGGACAATTGTTGGGCCTGAGTGCAGAAAGAAAGAAAGAAATGAAAGAAAGGATGCATAGTCAGAAGGAAACGCAACCAGAGACTCATGAAATCACCAGACAGCAAAGGTAGGAAAAATAATTTTATTTTCAATTTAGTGATCAAAATGTGTCAGTTTTGAGAATTTATATCTGCTGTCTATTTTGCACTATTTGTCTATTTTTTTTATAGTTACTGAGGTGACATTGCATATGAGCTAATAAAGAAATTGTACTATCAATCTCAGCATGTCACTTGTCTGTATGGAAGAAAGTTTGTTTTCATACAGCAGACACTAATGAGGTTTATAAACCTTTGAAAGTACTTATGAAGATATACCTTAGAGACCATATATTAATATATTTCACTGAAACACTGGGTCTCTGGACATACTATTTGGAGTTATTTGGCTTGTACTATTGCATATTTTAGTCATCTTCCTTGACATCTTTGAAAACCTTCTAAATATAAATAATTAACATTTTCTCACCGTATAGTGTTTGAGGTTTTTTTATTTTATGGTTACCATTATGAATTAATAAGATATTGTGTACATGAAAAATGAATGGAAGAAATTGGGGGCGGGATTGGGGGGTGCGGCTAGGGCAGGATTGGGGGCGGGACTGACAATTAATAGATGTCCCGTTTTGATGGAAAAAATAAATGGTCACGTTAGGTATGGCGCATATTGCGTTTTCATTTACAGTTCTCTCCAATTTCCACCTCATTCAAAATATTGCCGACACACGGTCCATGTTGGGTCCAGGTCTCATCCTGTGTACATATACTGTAATATTCTTGACACAAACATTTTGTACCTGATATGCTTTTATTATATGGAATATTGTAAAATAAGCTTTTATATAAACATCCTGCATCTCCAGAAACTAGTGTTTCACTTGTGTTTTGTGGACTCTGAATTTGTTGTGGAACTCGGGTCCTTTTTTGTAGATAAAGGCTGTACTGCAGGGGTGGATTGCGCCACACCTCAACAAAGGAATCCTAGTCCAAAGCCTTTCCTTGGTTAGTGAAAGAAACAAATCAAAATTCAGTCATTCTTTTTGATTTGTAATTGAGGATCCAGGGAAATATGAGCCCACAGAATCAATGCCATTTCTATAGAAACATAGAAAGATGACGGCAGAAAAGGGCCACTGCCCATCAAGTCTGCCCACTCCATTTACCCACCCTATTAAGTCTGAGTGCTAATGACTTAGTTCCTTAACTCGACCGTCGCAGGGATCCCACGTGGATGTCCCATTTATTCTTAAAGTCGAGCACACTGGTGGCCTTGATCACCTGCACCGGAAGTTTGTTCCAGTGATCTATCACCCTTTCTGTGAAGAAATACTTCCTGATGTCACCACTAAATTTCCCTCCTCTGAGTTTGAGCGGGTGCCCCCTTGTGACCGAGGGTCCCTTGGGAAAGAATATATCGTTTTCTACCTCTACACGACCTGTGACGTACTTGAATGTCTCGATCATGTCACCCCTTTCCCTGCGCTCCTCTAGGGTATAGAGTTGCAGCTTGCCCAGTCTTTCTTCGTATGAGAGACCCTTGAGTCCAGCGACCTTCCTAGTGGCCATCCGTTGGACCGACTCAGCTCGAAGCACATCTTTCCGGTAATGTGGCCTCCAGAATTGCACACAGTATTCCAGATGAGGTCTCACCATGGTTCTGTAGAGTGGCATTATGACTTCAGGTTTGCGGCTGACGAAGCTTCTATTGATACATCCCATCATTTGTCTTGCCTTGGATGAGGCCTTCTCTACTTGTTTGGCAGCCTTCATGTCTGCGCTGATGATCACTCCCAAGTCCCGTTCTTCTGAAGTCTTAGCTAGTGTTTCTCCATTCAAGGTGTATGTTCTGCATGGATTTCTGCTACCGAGATGCATGACCTTACACTTCTTAGCGTTGAAGCCCAGCTGCCATGTTGAGGACCAGTTTTCCAATGTGATCAGATCCTGCATCATACTATCTTTGAGATTGCTTTCACCTACTATATTACACAGTTTGGCGTCGTCGGCAAACAGTGCTACTTTACCCTGTAGTCCTCGGGTCAAGTCCCTTATGAATATGTTGAAAAGGGATGGTCCCAGGACTGAGCCCTGCGGCACTCCGCTAGTCACTTCCGATGTCTCAGAGAGGGTGCCATTGACCACCACCCTCTGAAGTCTTCCACTCAGCCACTCCTTGACCCATGTAGTTAGTTTCTCACCTAACCCCATTGATTTCATCTTGTTTAATAGTCTACGGTGTGGGACACTGTCAAAGGCTTTACTGAAATCCAAGTACACTATGTCCAGAGACTCTCCCAAGTCCAGCTTTCCTGTCACCCAGTCAAAGAAGCTGATAAGATTGGACTGGCATGACCTGCCCCTAGTGAATCCATGTTGGCAGGGATCCCTCAGATTCCCCTCATCCAGTATTGTGTCTAGTTTGCCTTTAAGTAGGGTTTCCATGAGTTTACACACTATTGATGTGAGGCTCACTGGTCTGTAATTCGCAGCCTCTGCTCTGCAACCCTTCTTGTGTAGAGGAACAACGTTGGCAGTTTTCCAGTCTAGGGGGACTCTCCCCGTTCTCAGGGAGAGATTGAAGAGTACGGCTAACGGTTCCGCCAAAATATCGCATAGCTCTCTGAGCACTCTTGGGTGCAAATTGTCCGGTCCCATGGCTTTGTTCACCTTGAGTCCTGACAATTCTCTGTAAACATCAGCTGGTGTGAACTCAAAATTCTGAAATGGGTCTTCCATGCTTTGCTTTGCTTCCAGCTGTGGCCCTTGTCCCGGCGCCTCGCATGTAAAGACTGAACAGAAGTAATCATTCAGTATTTTGGCTTTATCGGAATCTGTTTCCGCATAATTCCCATTTGGTGTTCTAAGGCGTACTATCCCGTTTGCGTTCTTTTTCCTGTCGCTAATGTATCTGAAGAAAGATTTGTCCCCTTTCTTAATGTTCTTCGCTAGAGTTTCTTCCGTTCGAAGTTTGGCCTCCCTGACTGCTGTTTTGACCGCTGCAGACTTTGTCCTGTATTCAATGGTAGCTTCTTTTTCCCCTGTGCGTTTGTATGAGAGAAATGCTTTTTTTTTTCTCCTTGACTAGGTACGAGACCTCATCTGTGAACCATTGGGGTTTCTTTTTCCTTTGTTGTTTGGTTACCGATTTTATGTAGCGGATAGTTGCCTCATGAAGGATCGATTTCAAGGTTGACCACATAGCTTCCACATTATCAGTCACTTTTTGAACCTGCAGTGTCTGATAGATGAAATCTCCCATGCGTGTGAAGTCGGTGCCCCGGAAATTGAGTACCCTTGTTTTTGTTTGTGATCTAGGGAAGCCTTTCTTAAGGTTAAACCATACCATGTTATGGTCACTGGTGGCTAGCGTTTCTCCCACCGAGACCTCCGAGACGCTTTCCCCGTTCGTAAGTACCAGGTCCAGGATGGCCTGGGCCCTTGTGGGCTCTAGTACCAGTTGTTTGAGCCATACTCCCTTCATGGACGTTAATATCCTTCTGCTATCACAAGTTGTTGCTGAGAGTGTGTTCCAGTCTACATCAGACATGTTGAAGTCTCCTAACAGAACTACGTCCCCCCGTAAGGTGATATTCTCCATGTCTTCAATTAATTCTGTGTCTTTGTCCTCCGATTGTCTTGGGGGTCTGTATACCACACCAAGGTATAGGCATTTTTCTCCGCCTCTGGCCAGGTTTACCCAGATGGATTCCCCAGTATACTTGACATCCGTGATCCTGGTTGTCTTGATGTTCTCTTTGATGTAAAGTGCTACCCCACCTCCTAACCTACCCTCTCTGTCTTGCCGAAGCAGGTTGTATCCTGGTATAGTTATATCCCACCCATGAGAGTCTGTGAACCATGTTTCGGATATTGCTACTACGTCTAGATCTGCATTAACTATTTCTGTTTCTAGTTCTAAAAATTTATTCCCTAGGCTGCGTGCGTTAACATACATAGCTCTCCACTCTTTCTGATTTTTAAGCTCCTGTAGTGAGCCACCCGTTGGAGTTAAAGTGTCTCCTAGCGATTCTTTTGCATTAAGGGTACTTACCTCAGACTTGAAAGCGTAGTTTTGGTTTGCCACATCAGGATTGTTACTTACTGCTCCGGTGTAAAAATGGGTACCCTCCCCCGACTTACCTAGTTTAAAGCCCTTCGAAGTAGGCGGGCTAGTCTGTGTCCGAAGACGTTCTTACCTCTGTTGGTCAGGTGGAGTCCGTCTGGTCCCTGTAGTCCCTGTAATGCCTCTCCGTGATTCAGGAATCCGAAGTTCATTTCCTGGCACCATCGTTGCAGCCACTCATTCGTCTTCTGAATGCGTTCGTCCCTGCCCCTTCCTCTGCCCCTAACAGGAAGAATGGAAGAGAATACTACCTGTGCTCCTGTCTGTTTCAGTCTCTTTCCCAGTGCTCCGAAGTCTGTAGTTATGTCCTTCAGGGTGTTCTTGGCAGTGTCATTCGTTCCTACGTGGATGAGCAGCATGGGGAAGTGGTCCTGGGGCCTGAGAAGTCTATCGAGACAGGTGGTCACATCTCTTATTCTGGCTCCGGGCAGACAGCAGACCTCCCTCGACTGCATATCCGGTCTGCATATTGGTCCCTCGGTGCCCCTCAACATGGAGTCCCCAATGACTATTACTCTACGCTTCTTTTGGGGGTGTCGATCCATTGTGCCCGGAGATGGAGATGTGAGCTGATCCTGGTCCATATCTGCGTCGGTAGTCTCTTCCTGCAAGACCTGGAATCTGTTCTTCAGGCTCAGCTGCGGAGTCAATGTGGAGCTGCCCTGGTGAGAGAAAGAGTGAGAAGGTGAAGAGATTGTGAATGGGGGGGGGGGTCTCCTACGTTTACCTGTGGAGGAGGTCACTAACTGCCAGGAGTCAGTGTCTCCATCCATCTCCTGAACTGCAACAGTTGGTTTCTTTGACGACGGCCCTGGAGTCATCATGGGAGATCCGTCATGGGCTCGTTCTGAGATTTGGGATAGTTCCTGCACTATCCCATCTATATAGGCCTCATCCTCTCTGATGCCTCTCAGACGTTTCACCTCCTCCCTGAGGCTTCTTAGTTCCTGCACGATGTTGTCATCCTGCTGGCCGATCTCCTCTGTCTGTGGCAGATAAAGGCCATACTGTAGGGGCAGATTGCCAGGGATCTGGATCCCTGGGCAATAAGGTTCATGTCTTTCCCCCCCAGCCTCCTTGCCAACAGAAATTACTGTTTCAGTATCTGTCGTAATTTCTAAAACTCACTCTAGACAAAAATCTAATATAGTAATATGCATAGGTGTTAAATAGTGTTAGTGGTGTATCCGGGCTATAAATTTGGAAAGATTTGCATGTTGCTTTGTTTTTAAATGCTGCTAGGACTTTGGGTGTGCCCCTACCTCTACTTGCCTGAAATGTCGCCGGGTTGATAATTCTTTGGCGCATGGTATGTGGTCGTGTGCCACTATCTCCGCCTTTTGACTGGAGATCAGGTGTTATTTGGAATCTTTGGTGGGTTATACACTCCCCTCGACAGTGGAAGGGATTATTTTTTTGGCTGCCGGCCATCTGGGAGGACTTTCTGCAGGCGACTGTTTGCTTATCTGTAAGGGTTATATTGTGGGGAAGAAATGCATTCTCAATCACTGGCTTCAGGACTTCCCACCCACCATCTGGTATTGGCGCAATAAATTCCATCTTTTAATGGTTTGGGAGTCTATGTCCGCTCGGTTTTCTCGTTCCCGGAGTAAGCTTTTTCTGTCTGTTTGGGCCTCCTATTTGGATACTTTACCCCCTATGATAAAAAGCCAGGTGGTCAATCGCTTGCGGAAGCCAGTAGTTTATTCCTTGCCAGTGGGTTGAGGGTGGGGTCTTGGGGGTGGGGGGGGTGGTGGTAAGGGGGTATTTGGGCTGGGGAAGGGTGGGCGGGATTCTTTTTAGGGTGTGGACTGGCTGGGTCCAGGCTATCAGAACACAGGCCTGGACTCTTCCTGTAGTCAGGGTTCTTCTGTTGGTTGTTTGATACTAGTTTTGTATTGGAAAATGTGATTTCTGCTTATTGCGTGTATTTTCTCTTGTGAATAAACAGTTTATAAAAAAAAAAAAAAATGCTGCTAGGACAGTGGTTCTCAACCTGTTTTTCAGTTGGGACATGCTTGATGGTCATACTGCATACATGTCCCTCACATACTTTTGGTCTGATACAGTGCAGCAGTTTTTATGAGTCAAATGTAAACATGTCTGCATCCACAAAAATCCAACCTCCTCCCAACCACGGATGCAGATCAGATCTAGGAAATTTCTCCATGAAAGTCACCATACAAAAAAAAAATTCAGATTCTCGTGTCATATGAAACCTGAAAAAAATAACTCGCATACATGCAGCAAACATGTCCTATGACAGTAGCACTAATCCAATGGTTCAAATAGCAAGAACCCTACTTACAAATAGGCAGCACTACAAATATTACACTGGGCCCTAAAATCCAACACACCTACTACAGGTAAAACAGAACAAGTGGAACTGCTTACAGAATTCTACACAGAAAACTATAAGCAAACAGAATACCAGGCTAGACCTTCACAAATTAGAAGTAGAAATAGGAAGCAAAAATTGAACTAGGGACCCCCAAAAGTGAAACTTAACATGTACTGCAACACTGAATAAATAAAAATAGAAATGCATTTCCTTTTGTACAAAATACAAAGACAACCGTGATGTACAGTTTCCAATGCTGCAAAATTCCAGCTAAAAAAAAAAATCAAAATTTAAACACTTTTTAAAATACTGTTTATTTACTGAACATTTTATTTTTCCACCATGCTGGTCCTAGTTTCTTTTCTGCTTTCGTGCCTGTCTTTTACTCTTTTTGCATTGGCTGATGCCAACTGGTTATCTCTTCTGTCTTGTTCTATTCACTCCATATATTTGTCTCTTGACATAGTGATCTTTCCCTTTTAGCTATTTCCTTTTTTGACCACTCAAACTTCACCCTCTTTCTCACTTTTCAGTTCTCCATCTTCTTTGTACTTTTCATCAACCTAACAATTTTCCAACTCCCTCATTTACCCTTTAGCTCATTTCCCAGCCTCCTATTCCCTTTATTTTTCATCTACATCCCATTACCACATACCTCCCCTTTGTACTCACTATCCTCTTCTCACTCATCTCCTTGATTACCGCCCCCTTCCATGGCCTCTCACACATAGGTTCCTTTATTCCCAGTATCTCCCCTTCCTCCCTTTACCCTTACAATCCAGCATCTCTCCCTCACTCACCTTTGTAACCTGATATCTCCCTAGCCAATCAGTCTTCCCTCCTGTCCTCTACCCATGGACCAGAATGTTTCCCTTTATCCCTTTTACTCTCCCTCTCTTCTGGCTCAAGGACCAATATCCCTCCCCACCTCTGATGTCTAGCATCCCTCACTCCCTCTCCTCTGCCACAGGTTCAACATCTTCCCCCCTCCCATTGTCTACTTGGCCATCTGGTCAACATCTCCCCCCACCCTTCCCAGATCCAAAATACTCCCTCTCTCCCCTCCACCCTGGATGCAGCACCTTCCCTCCTGGGTTCCATTACTTCCTCTCTGGATTTTTCCTACCCTTAGATTCTTTCTCTCTCTCTGCCCATAGATTTAAAGGGGTTCGGGGCCTTTGCCGGCTTCATAAAACAGGGGGTAAATAAGCTTGAAACTTGTATCCCTCTCCCACAGATACAGGGCCCTGTCACCCCATCCTAAGCACCTAGAACCCTTCACCTCTTGCCTGTCTTTCTGTATGAAATTATTGACAGTCTCCTCTCCACTGATCTCCAAGTTTACGTCTTCTCCCCTCCCCTACACTTGCTGTCAGAGTTCTCTACCCCCAAAAGAACAAATTAGAGATTAATGCAAGCCTGGAAAGGCACTTATTTTTCTCATGCACAATTAATGTAAATTTTGACAAAGTGCCTAGCTTTGCTCCAGAATCTAACACTGAGCTGCTCCATGAAGCTAAGGGACGTCATGGTCAGTGCCCCAGAGTCTGTACAACCGCTTGCAGCCTATAGACATGATTAATAGCTGTTTAGAGGTTTTGATGAGCATCAGTACGACCAGCCACGCCCCTCTTTATTCAGTTTCATAATGTTGGGAAGGGGCGAGAGGAGGAAAGATCCGCCTTAATTTAAAAAAAACAACCAAAAAAACCCCCCAACTTTAAATATTGTAATAGCTGAGGGCAGGGGTAGTGTCTCAATCTTAGAAGGGTTAAAATTTTTTCGGAAATTAATAATAAATGCATGCTGGTAGTTCTTAAGCAAGATTAACACCCCCCACCCCCCCCCAAAAAAAAAAAAAAAACTCTCAAATTAATTGGTGAAAAAAACCATCATCTCTTGCCGGCACTTTGCCCGAGTTGCTAACCAGGATAAGTGAGTCAGTGGTGTCTTGGGAGGGGGGCGTGGTTTAAGCACGAGCAGTCAGCTGCGGCCCCTCGGAGCACGTGTGCAGTGCGCTGAAGCCACCTCGGGGGGAGGGGGGGAGGCTTACGTCCCTTGCTGAGTCACCTCCCCCCACCCGGCCGCGGACTGCGAGCAAGGGCGGAGGTGGCATGTGCACTGGGGCTGCAAGATCCGTCGGTTGAGCAGCCGGCGAGCGGAGGGGGATGGTGTGCGAGTCGCCCCGGAGATGGGCAACCAGCCTGGGAGAGCCGAGGAGCCGCAAGAAGGTGGGTGGAGCGATGGCACCCCTCCCTCTGCACTACTTTAGGGGGCTGAGCACCTGCAGGCTTGGCTGGGCTAAAGGTGTCATGGCATCCCACCGAAACGTAGCTGGGGCTACGGCCATGAAATTCCTTTGCTGGGGTCTTTGGAACGGAACCGTCTGCAAGTTTCTCCTACTTGGTTGGATTATGGCTCTATAGATCGCCTTATGAGGGACAGGATTTGGGGGGGGGGGGTAGCTTTATTTTACACGAGTTCTGCGTTGGTCTTTCATTACATGCAGGCACTTCTTAGTTCTAATGAATAATACTAATTAATTCTGATAAATCAATTTCCCCAAGAAAAGCGGGACTGTATCCAACTCTGCACATCCATCTGGATGGAAGAGCTTTGGGAATTAAAATTCCAGTCCCATTTACAGTGGAGAGCCAGAGAGTGTCTTCAGGTGCTCAAATAAAGTTTTAGTCCTTCAAATTAAATCCCAGGTATTGATGTGTACATTTAAAAATAAAATACCCCCCCTCCCAAATTGAATATACAAGCTAATTTAACAGAGGAGATCTATACTTGGGTCATTGGGAATACTTGATTTCTGCCTTGGGCTGTTCTAAAGACCTCTCTCTAGTGAGGGAAATGCTTACGTTTACTCCTTGTGTTTGTATTGGAGGTTTTGGTAAACTGAAGCTTATTTGTGGTTAGGTAGGGTTTCATAGTGTTCCAAATCTATGGGTTTGAGATATACATTTAGGGTGTGTTTGAGGTTTTCTCATTGATTGTGCTCAGGACTTTTCTCAGAAAAATTCTGCCTGTGACTTGCATTCACATATGGTGAATCTCTCTCTCCTTTTTGGCTATGTCGGTGTCTTGCAAAGTCACAACACACTAAACGTGGTGGCCACGGCTCGAGGGCATTTGTAAGTGCGTGGATGTTGACGCGATTATGTCACGTGCTTACGTGAAAGCCCTCCAGACAGGTCCCTTAGCTGCTAGTGGGGGGTGCTGGAAGGGAAGAGGCACAGAGAGACATAAGAACTGCCATCTCTGGATCAGACCTTCGGTCCATCAAGTCCGGCGATCCGCACACGCAGAGGCCCTGCCAGGTGTACACCTGGTGTAATTTTTAGTCACCCATATCCCTCTATGTCTCTTGTAAGGAGATGTGCATCTAGTTTACTTTTAAATCGTAGGACGGTCGATTCCGCAATAACCTCCTCTGGGAGAGCATTCCAGGTGTCCACCACTCGTTGCGTGAAGCAGAACTTCCTGATATTTGTCCTGGACTTGTCCCCCCTTAGCTTCATTCTGTGTCCTCTTGCCTACAGCAAGGGTAAGGAACTCCGGTCCTCGAGAGCCGTATTCCAGTCGGGTTTTCAGGATTTCCCCAATGAATATGCATGAGATCTATTTGCATGCACTGTTTTCAGTGCATATTCATTGGGGAAATCCTGAAAACCCGACTGGAATACGGAGTTCCCTACCCCTGGCCTAGGCTATGTCTTTCTCCTTGAATCTATCTCAGTTCATGCTTCCTAGTCTGTCCATTTGCTCTCTTTCCCTGTGCTCATTCAGTATTGCATACTGGGCACCAGAAATCTCAGTCTGGCAGAGTCCTAAATAGCTAAAGCAAAAATAAGATTCACCAAGAGAATTCCACAGGGAAAACAGGAGAAACCCACACAAAGGACGAAAGCTGTGGAATTGA
Source organism: Geotrypetes seraphini (assembly GCF_902459505.1). NCBI lineage: Eukaryota > Metazoa > Chordata > Amphibia > Gymnophiona > Dermophiidae > Geotrypetes > Geotrypetes seraphini. The sequence continues at coordinate 36,461,333 of NC_047098.1, forward strand.
CGATCCTGATGCAAAATTTTATTTGAAAGTCTTCACATAAAAGGTGCAGTTCATTCGAACAAACCAATAATACACAGTAAGAATATTGTGGTGTGGACCCGACCCGGTCCGTGTTTTGGTCACAGAACACCACTTTCTGGGGTCCGCTTTCACATACACAGCCACGCTTTCACATACACAGTCCTTTGCTTACAACACAGCATATCAAATTTTGTGATTTACATCATATCGGACCCCAGAAGGTGGTCTTCTGTGACCAAAATATGGACCGTGTCGGGTCCACACCACAATATTCTTACTGTGTATTATTGGTTTGTTTGAATGAACAGCACCTTTTATGTGAAGACTGCGCTTTCCTGTGTTGGCACATATTTTTTTTTTGCATAGTTTCAGAAATTTGTGCTGAGCATTAATGAACATCTCTAACACATGGCTTTCTGCATTGCCACTCTTCCCCCCCCCCCCACCAAGTGTGGATAGACAAAGCAGGTCTGAACCTCCAGACAGTGTGTGGTATATTGTTGTCAAAGCAGCAACTATGTTAATGGCTTTTTCGGGAGGGGGAGGGGTGTAGAATTGTGGATTATAGAAACATTTTGAGTCCTAGAAAGCAAAAAACAGTCCTGACCCAAGAGACAAATCCCTTATGAAAAATCAGTTTTAATTAATTACAGATTGTATTACAGTGATGGGGTGTGTGTGTGTGGCATCTTGTTTCCAAAGCTGTAGAGAGATGCAAAGTAATAGAAATGAAGGTTAGGTGGGAGCAAGGCAGGCTCAGTGGATTGTGGTGTCCTGAACCAACCTTTGCTTCAGCATCGCCACCCTCCATTCTAGCCAGCCAGCCCACCTGCCCTCATAACATCAGAGATCCCAGGAGCAACAGAGATGGGAACAATCCCTACTCATTCCTGTACTGGTGACTGCATTCTTCCACTGACCCCCCACACCCACTGTAAGTTTGGAAGACTGTTTTTTTGTGGGGGGGAGGGGGAGCTAGAGATTAATCAAATATAAATAAAACTTGAAACTTGAACTATTAAAAAAATATTATATAATTGGAAAGATTTTTCCAAATTAGATTATAACATGTGGAGGAATATGTTGTACTTGTATAGTAAATACGAGAAAATATATGCTGTAAGGAGTTGGCATCTTGGGAAATTTTTTTTTTTTTTTTAATCTTTATTCATTTCATATCTTAAAATCAAGTACAATAAATGATGTACAATTGAACATTTAAAAACACTTGAATTCTTGCATTTGATCGTATCATCCTAAAATATTGTACCCCCCCTCATTTTATATAATGATCTATTTCTTTAATCATCAAATTTTTCCTCCCCCCACCCTCCCTCATATGTCAAATATTATAATTGGGAAAATTTTAATAAAATTTGGGACTATTCAGGTATAATGAATGTTGAATTTATATTTATTAGAATGTTAGTATTAATGTGACATCCTGGGCCTGATTTTTAATATTAATTGTTTCTTAATAGTTTTTATTTGTATTGAATTGTTTTCTTATATTAGTTTATTGTATTCTGAAATTCAATTTAAAAAAAAATATATTTTTTTTTTGAGGGGGGGGAGGAGAGATGCTAGACCCATGGAGAGGAGAAATCTGGAAGGAAGGAGAGAGAGATGCTAGTACAACAGTAGGTGGCCCTTAACACAGAATGGCTCTGGCCCTTTTGCTGGGCGCGCTCAGTGGTAGATGTGATGCCCCTTTAGAGATTCCATCATCTCTTTCCAAAATAATCCATATCACGTCTTCCTTCCCCATTCTTATATTCTGAAGGCGCCATTACCATTTCCTCCTTTCCGGCATTTTGATTGTTATACGCTTGGGAAGTTCGTTCCGACAAGCCAGTATAGTGGATGTCGGCTTCTTACATTATTGTTGGCAATCTCCGCTCCTGACAAAGGTGGCGAAACGGAGCTCTGTTGAGTAGCGATATTTATTTAAATATTTATTCTTTGTGTGATCTTCTGCATTTGAGCTAAGTATTCTCCTTATGAATTGTGGCTACCAATGAACTTTTTTATAAAGTAAGCACTGCTACACACTAAGGGGCACCATTAACCCAACGGCGCCTTGGACACAAATCATATGGTGCTATGGATATGAATTTTTTCTATTAGATTTATATATTACGTTCATGCTTTTTTGAACTTTTGATGAACTTGGACAACTGAAGGGTTCCAGTTTGATTTATTTATTTATTTTTTAAATTTATAAATTTAATACATTTACAATATCAAAAGATATCAAAGAAAAAAGGGTTTCTATACAAAATTTTCAACACAATAAACAATACAAAACAATCCTTTACAAGCCCACTAAATGGGGAGACATATTTGCATTTTAACTAACTTAGTTTAAAAGGAAAACAAAGAAATGGGTTGAATTCTAATGAGTCCTAATCATTCCCTACTATATTTAGGACTCTGACATCCGACCAAATTTCTCATCAATGAATAAAAGAAAATAAGGTAAAACAAGGTCTCACTTCTGTTCACGAGTTAATAAAAATTGTTGCAATTGAATGGGGGTCCCAAAAGACAAATTCAGTGTCTTGTAACTTAACAAGACATTTACAAGGAAATTTTAAATAAAAAGATGCCTCAAGTGCTAATACTCTAGTTCTCAATTTCAGAAATTCTTTTCTCCTTAACTGCGTAGCTCTTGAGACATCAGGAAAAATACTAACCAAGTCTCCACAAAACTTTGTCAGTCTATTTTTTAAAAAAGTTTCATTATCAACATTTTATCTGTCTCACTCATACATGTTAATATCATTGTGGACCTAGTCTGGATAACATCCTGAGAGTCTTCCAGTTTGATTTCTTTTACACGGCATTATGAATTACTGGTAGCAAGCATGAACTTTATATAAAAATTCTTTAAGTGGTTCTAATAACTATTTTGAGAAAGTACAGCTCCCACATACAATATGTATTTTCCTTAGTTTGCTTTATGTATTGTGGTTGGGCTTATTCACATATTTATTCTCTTTCTGTGAGTTTTGTAGGTATTTTATTTATTTCATCTTAAGGGTTTTTAGCATTTTTCTGTTCATCTTTCATTGTTTATTTCTTAACTTTTGATCTTTTAACAATAGCGTCATTTAGCGGTGTTTTTATTAAGCTAATTATACACAAAAAACTTTATTGAATCTTGCAATTGTTAGGTACATTATGTAAAGAAGTGAGAGAATTTCAGCATTAACTGTTTGTGAGCACTTTGTATATTATTTTCATTTGGCTAGGGTGATGGTTTCTTGGGAATTTATTGTGTATTTTTTACTCTTTCTTCCCCGATGTGTACGTCTGACCAGGATTTAAAATTGATAGTTTAAGGATTCTCATCAGTCTGACAATTTTGTAAAGGACTAAATGATGTATGAGGCTATTCTTATTTAGACTTTGGTCTGGTGCTGGTCACCTATGAGATACTGCCTGAGCCATAATTTCCTGTTTGCATAAGGGCTCATACTGATGTCCTTTATTTAAACAATTATTTGCATTATTTTTCCTGGTTCAGACATCCTCCCCGAGGGATTAAGCGTGTTAGCCAATTATATATTGGACTTTATCCCTGCATTTCAGCCATTTTAAAATTGTTTTTCATACACAGTGCTATTCTTTCATCTGAGAAAAAAAAATAGTTTTTCTGATTTTAAGAGCAGGGAGATGAGACATTTTTTAGATATATTAGTGATAGGAACTGTAAAAGTGGCATTGTGAGACTCAAAGGTGAAGGGGAGGAATATGTAGAAACTGATAAAGATAAGGCTTAATTGCTTAACAAATATTTCTGTTCTGGGTTCACAGCTAAAGCACCAGGAGCGGGCCTGGAGAAAACAAAAGCAAATAGGACTGTAGGTGTGGTAGATCCTGATCGATTTTCAGAGGATTGTGTTTGTGAGGAGCTCGCTAAACTAAAGATGGATAAAGCAATGGGTCCGGATGTAGTACATCCAAGGAAACTTAGGGAAGTTCTGGCGGCTCTGCTGGCTGACCTATTTGGTGCTTCTTTTGAGACGGGAGTGGTATTGGATGATTGGAGAAGGGCAGATGTAGTCCCTCTTCACAAAAGTGGAAGTAAAGAAGAGGTAGGAACTACAGACCAGTAAGGCTGACTTCTGTGGTTAGTAAATTATGGACCGCTTTTGAAGTTTCTGGAACTCAGTGGATTATAGGATCCAAAGCAATATAGATTCACTAGAAGTACCGTATTTTCGCGGATATAACGTGCGCGTTATACGCGTTTTTACCTACCGCGCATACCCCTCGCGCGTTATATGCCTGAGCGCGGTATACAAAAGTTTTTAAACATAGTTCCCACCCCGCCCGACGCCCGATTCACCCCCCCAGTAGGACCGCTCGCACCCCCACCCCGAACGACCGCTCGCACGCGCTCCCACCCGCACCCGCATCCACGATCGGAGCAAGAGGGAGCCCAAGCCCTCTTGCCCGGCCGACTCCCCGACGTCCGACACACCCCCCCCCCCCCCGGCAGGACCACTCGCACCCCCACCCCGAAGGACCGCCGACTTCCCGACAATATCGGGCAAGAAGGGAGCCCAAACCCTCCTGGCCACGGCGACCCCCTAACCCCACCCCGCACTACATTACGGGCAGGAAGGATCCCAGGCCCTCCTGCCCTCGACGCAAACCCCCCTCCCCCCCCAACGACCGCCCCCCCCAAGAACCTCCGACCGCCCCCCCAGCAGACCCGCGACCCCCCTGGCCGACCCCCCCACCCCCCTTCCCCGTACCTTTGGTAGTTGGCCGGACAGACGGGAGCCAAACCCGCCTGTCCGGCAGGCAGCCAACGAAGGAATGAGGCCGGATTGGCCCATCCGTCCTAAAGCTCCGCCTACTGGTGGGGCCTAAGGCGCGTGGGCCAATCAGAATAGGCCCTGGAGCCTTAGGTCCCACCTGGGGGCGCGGCCTGAGGCACATGGGCCCAACCCGACCATGTGTCTCAGGCCGCGCCCCCAGGTGGGACCTAAGGCTCCAGGGCCTATTCTGATTGGCCCACGCGCCTTAGGCCCCACCAGTAGGCGGAGCTTTAGGACGGATGGGCCAATCCGGCCTCATTCCTTTGTTGGCTGCCTGCCGGACAGGCGGGTTTGGCTCCCGTCTGTCCGGCCAACTACCAAAGGTACGGGGAAGGGGGGTGGGGGGGTCGTGGGGGTCGGCCAGGGGGGTCGCGGGTCGGCTGGGGGGGCGGTCGGAGGTTCTTGGGGGGGGCGGTCATGGGGGGGGGAGGGGGGTTTGCGTCGAGGGCAGGAGGGCCTGGGATCCCTCCTGCCCGTAATGTAGTGCGGGGTGGGGTTAGGGGGTCGCCGTGGCCAGGAGGGTTTGGGCTCCCTTTTGGCCCAACTACACAAAGGTACGGGGAAGGCGGGTGGGGGTGTCGTGGGGGTCGGCCAGGGGGGTCGCGGGTCGGCTGGGGGACGGGCGAAGGTTCTTGGGGGGGGCGGTCGTTGGGGGGAGGGGGTTTGCGTCGAGGGCAGGAGGGCCTGGGATCCCTCCTGCCCGTAATGTAGTGCGGGGTGGGGTTAGGGGGTCGCCGTGGCCAGGAGGGTTTGGGCTCCCTCCTGGCCCGATATTGTTGGGGAGTCGGCGGTCCTTCGGGGTGAGGGTGCGAGTGGTCCTGCTGGGGGGGGGATGTATCGGACGTCGGGGGGGGGCATCAGGCTTTCAGGATGGGGACAGACCTTCAAGGGGGGACAGGACTTCAAGGGAGGACAGTGCACGGAAAGTCAGGGGGGGTGAACGGAGAGTCGGGACAGCGCACGGAAAGTCAGGGCAGTGCACGGAAGTCAGGGGGGGTGAACTGAGAGTCGGGACAGCGCACGGAAAGTCAGGGCAGTGCACGGAAGTCAGGGGGGGTGAACGGAGAGTCGGGACAGCGCACGGAAAGTCAGGGCGGGCGAAAGGAGCGTCGGGCATCATGCGCGGTATACCCGTGAGCGCGGTATACAAAAGTTTTTGTACATGTCATCGTGATTTCTGCGCGCTATACCCGTGTGCGCGTTTTACACGGGTGCGCGTTATATCCGCGAAAATACGGTAGGTCTTGTCAGACAAATCTGATCAATTTATTTGACTGGTTGACCAGAGAATTGGATAGATATGGGCCTTTTACAATGTTCCACACCAAGATAAACTGAATGCCCTCAGTATGGGCCCCAAAGTGACGGACTGGGTCAGGAACTGGTTGAGTGGAAGGCGACAAAGTAGTGGTCAATGGAGATCACTCTTAGGAAAGGGATGTTACCAGTGGCGTGCCTCAAAGTTTGGTTCTTGGGCCTATTCTGTTTTAACATTTTTATAAGTGATATTGCTGAAAGGCTGACTGGTAAGATTTGCCTCTTTGTGAATGATACCAAAATCTGCAATACAGTAGACATCCCTGATGGTGTGAATAACATGAGGAAGGATCTAGAGAAGATTGAGGATTGGTCTAAAATTTGACAGCTAAGAATTAATGCTAAGAAATGCAAGGTCATGCATTTGGGCTGCAAAATCCTGAGGGAACAGTACAGTTTAGGAGGTGAAAAACTTTTGTGCACGAAAGAGGAGCGGAACTTGGATAGTATGTGGTGATCTTAAGGTGGCTACACATGTTGAAAAGGTGATGGTGAAAGCTAGAAGTTTCTTCAAGTTTTCTTTATTTTTGATATACCGTTTATTAGACGAGTATCTAAACGGTTTACAATAAAATGAGTATTAAAAATAAAATGGGTGCAAAGGGAAAGGAATGGCCAGTAGGAAAAAGGAGGTTTTGATGCCCCTGTATAAGACTCTCTGGTGAAACATCATTTAGCATATTGTGTGCAATTCTGAAGACTGCACTTTCAAAAAAGATATAAACAGGATTGAGTTGGTCCAGCGGAAGGCAACTAAAATAGTTGGTGGTCTGTCATAAGATGTACGGGGAAAGACTTAAATCTCAATATGTAAACTTTGGAGGAAAGGCGGAAGGAGGAGATATGATAGAGATGTTTACATACCTATGTGGCATAAATACGCATGAGGCAATTCTCTTCCAATTGAAAGGAGACTCCAGAGTGAGAGGGCATAGAATGAAGTTAAGAGGTAATAGGCTCAGGAGTAATCTAAGGAAATACTTCTTTACAGAAAGGGTGGTAGATGAGTGGAATAGTTTTCAGTAGAGGTGCTAGACACAAAAGCTGTGTCTGAATTCAAAAAAATATGGGACGGACATGTGGGATCTCTTAAGTAGAGGAGGGGAGATAGTGGTTGCTGCAGATGGGCAAACTGGATGGGTCATTTGGCCTTTATCTGCCATCATGTTTCTATCGGAGAAGGTGGGATGAGGCAGAACAAAGGCCTTCTTATATTGCTGCCTACCCACCACAAGTTTGGAGGACTGGGGTATGGGCCTGTGTTGGTGGGAAAGAGGAGGAGAGAGAGACATGTGTAGATGCCTTCCAGACACGGCCCTGAACTCGGGCACTGCCTTTCCTGCCACCTCCAGCCAGTACCAAACAAGCCTCCAGTGGCTTGCAATAGGAGCTCTTGCCACTGGACTGCTGGTATCCATGGTGGATGACATCTGCTGCCTCCTCATTACTTCCAGCCCACTCCCCCCCCCCCCCAAAGGTAAAATAAAATTTAGGCTGGACTCGGACAGAGTCCAAAACCTGTACAAACTGCCAGGTTTTAGAAAACTATCCAGACAGTCCTCTAAAAAGAGGACATGTCTGGGTAAGTCTGGACATATGGTAACCCTACCTTTTGTTCACCCTTCTCTGTACCTTTTCCAGAGGTTCAGAAGGGAAAGGGAAGCAGGATGAGGTGATTAGATTGGGAGGGTGTTTGCTATGTGAGTAAGTTGTTTTTTGGGGGGTTTTTTTGTTTGGGTTTTTTTTTTAGGGGGGGGGTTGGTTTTTTTTTTGTTGTTGTTTTTTGGTTTTTTTTTTTAAGATTAGTTGTTCCAGGAGAACTGGAGTGAAACAGTGGACTACTGAAGCTACACTTGGCTAAAATATTGGTAATCTTCAATCACTCTCTGTATATTTGAATTTTTTGGTTCATATTTTTGGCAATATTTGGGCATATTATAATTATATTGTACTATCCCTTCAAGTGGTAGAGCTTAATGACATGCTCGGGCTTTTTCCAAGTTTATTTAAAATTTGATATACCACTTAAGTGTCTAAGCGGTGTACAATGAAATATAAAAATTTAAAAACAGGGATAACACATACTTAGTCAGACAAAGACAAAACTTTTATATTTATTTTAGTATTTTTATATCACTTATAACCTAAGTGGTTTACATTCAGGTACTCGAGCATTTTTCCATATCTGTCCCAGTGGATTCACACTCTATCTAATATACCTGGGACAATGGGAGGGTTAAGGGCTAGATTCGCTAACCTTTTTTTACGGGGGCGATCCGTGGCCATTTACAGCAGGCCCGACAAATTCACAATATGAAGAAATTCAAATTAGGGCAATCGGAGGAACACCCCCTTCCGACCGCACAGATCGTAAATTCCCTGCAGATGCATTTTGTGTCTGGGGTTTTTTTTATTGCTGGGTTTTTGGTTTTTGTTACATGTGCCAACTCTTCTGCTCTCCCCTTCCAACCAAGCCCTGCTCTTGCCACCCAGACTCTCCTGCTCTCTGCTGCCTTCCCTGCAGTGCGAGCCCACGGGTTTAAAGCACTGCGGCTTGCAACCCCGCTTTAAACCCGTGGGCTCGCACTGCAGGGATTGCGGCAGAGAGTAGGAGCTCGGGGCAGAGAGTAGAGCAGGGACAGGAGCCTCACAAGGGAGGTTGAACGTGTTTATACCCCCTGGTGCTGCAAACCTTTCTTCCTACACAGCAAGATCAGGACAGAGAGCAGGGCAATGGAGCAGGAGAGTCGGCAGAGACGTGTGCGACTGGTCCCCAGCAGTCGCTTTTATTCCTGATCGGCCAGCTCAATCGGTGTCCTGAATTTGTTTGGTGAATCGAGTCCCTGCCTACTTTGCATGCGTTTCCCCCTCATTTGCATGCACGGATTTGAAGCGGATCAAAGGAGAGATTTGTGAATCGGGCCGGAGGGAAATCTGGTCGCTAAGGAGTCGCAAACCGATCGGTACACGATCATTTTGCTTAGTGAATCTAGCCCTAAGTGACTTTCACAGGGTCACAAAGAGCAGCAGGGGATTTGAACCCACAACCTTAGGGTGCTGAGGCTGTAACTCTTACCTCTGTGCTACACACTCCCCCCCCCATCAAAACATTCTTATACATGTGGTGAGGGGCTGAAATACAATAGTTAATAGGAAAGATTTACAAATAGGGTAAGTACAATAGGAAGGGGATGTGCTCTTCATGTAGAGTTGCTGATAGAGGAGAAAGACTATGATTCTGGGTGTTATAGGCTATAGGCATCTTTAAACAGAAAAGTTTTTAGATTGCATTTCAATTTGTCTAAAGAAGATTCTTCCCAGAGGATTGATGGCAATGAGTTCCATAGAGCTGGCACTGTCGCAGAGAAAATCGTTTTGCACGTTGTGTCGTAGAATAAATGGCATAAAGAGGGACTAGTTAGATGTTCTTGATCTTGGAATTCTTGAGGAGCAATAAGGAACAATCATGGAGTATGGCTGCTTCTCGGACAGTTGTGTACTAAGCAGTTTCAGTGCACCATTTAGTAACCAATCTAACACTTTACACAGGGGTGAGCAACCATGGTCCTTGAGGGACATAGCCTAGTCAAGCTTTCAAAATTTGCACTATAAATGTGCATGAGATTGAGTTGTATGTACAACTTTCATTGTATTCAAATAGATCTCATGTATATACTCATTGTGGGAATCTTGAAACCTGACTGGCTTGTGGCCCTGTACTGTGCTATAAATTAGATGCACTATTGGTGTCTCAAGTTAGATTCAACTGATAGAATGCTTTTTTTAGTCTCTGAGCAGGATGTGTCTTTGGGGCATGTAATAAGGTTTCTCCCTGTCTTCTAAATCCCTTTCTCTACCGCACTTTTTGGGCCAATTCCTTCTGTGCCATATGCATGACACTCCTGCTGATGGCAGTGAAGTTCGTGCCTATTGTTAAAACCCCCTCCTCACATTGATATGCTTCCCGTACTGTGTGGGACCAAAGGGCCATCAAGCCCAGCATCTTGTTTTCAACAGTGACTAATCACAAGACCCTGGCAGCAAAGTTCTCTGTAAGCTGGGCATGTGAGCGCATTAAGATGTCATTGAGTACGTGCCATTTTGCAGACACTATGACTCCTTGAGATGCTGCCTGCGAAGTGTAAGTAGGGAGGGGGGTGTGTGTGTAGGGACATAAGTGTGGATTCATTTGATGATTTTTTTTTTTTAGGATGAGGGTGTGTTGGCAGGATGTCCCTGTGGGGGAGATACGAGAGCAATGAGTGTATGGATGTGAAATGTGTCATCCGGGACCTGAATAATTAAAATAAATACACCTTTTCAATAAATGTTTTTAAAATATTTGGAGGCTGGATTGATGTTATATTATCTATGGAACCTCATGTGAATATGATAATAAGAAATATCTTTTTAATTTAAAGTTGATTAGAAGAATATGTACATTTCATAAGCCTGATCATTTGCTAAAGATAATGTAGGCTTTGATATGATCCCATTTGTATTACGTAAATATTATGCTTTTGGGTTTGCCGGATAGGCAGCTCTGTAGATTACAAATTCTGCAGAATGTAGCTGCAGAAATATGGAGGGGAAACAGGGTGGAACATGATAACACAATATTTAATTGGAGCTCACTGGCAGCCATTAAAGGCACGAATAAAGTTTTAATTTTTGTTTTTAAAACTTTATATGGAATGAAACCAAATTAAAGTATATATCGCATTTTTGTGCATTGTATACTCTGAGGCAAAGCTTACATATACAGTAGAGTCTGAAATCCGATTGAATGTTCCAAATTTATGTGAGATCTGGTTACAGTTTACAAGGCATAAAACTATCAGGGGTCAGGGTCGTCTTTTTGTGGAATGCGCTGCTTAGAATGATTTCATCCTATAGGCCAGGGGTAGGAACTCCGGTCCTCGAGAGCCGTATTCCAGTCGGGTTTTCAGGATTTCTCCCAATAAATATGCATGAGATCTATTTGCATGCACTGCTTTCAATGCATAGTCACTGGGGAAATACTGAAAACCCGACTGGAATACGGCTCTCGAAGACTGGAGTTCCCTACCCCTGCTATAGGCTATTTAGACAACAGTTGAAAACGTGGCTGCTTCAAAAATATCTTAAGGTTAGACTCGTAAATGTGAATATTGTCATTCATGAACGTTTTAGAGGAAATGTAATCGAATGTGTAGAATTTTTGACTCTGACCATGATTTATAATTTTATGGTTTTTAAAATGTGATCCACCTTGAACTTGAAAGGTAAAGAGGAATAGAAATGTATAAGTTAATGTTATGCAAGGTGGTTGCTCTTGCCTGTCAGGTTGGGCACTGCAGAGCCTGGAACATTTGGTTCTCCTAGGACAAGCAGGATGAGTCAGCCACATATGGGTGTTGTCCCAACAGCTCCCAATTTGCAGATAAGCTCTCCAATAGCTCAGAGTTTTTTGTTTTTTTGTTTTTTTTTCTCTGAGCACGTGCAGTGCCCGGGCCCCACTAGGCATGCCCAAGCCCTACCCATTTCCGCCCGTTCCCATCGGTCAGTTTTTCTACAGCTCTCCATTACAACTTTTCTACTCATCACCTTGAAGATGCCTGAATCATCAAAAGAAATGATTGGGATGCAGGAGAAGGATGAGTGCACTGGATCCTCATGAATTGTGCGTCCGCTGATTGGATCAGGCGCACGAGGTTCCGTGTTGCTTGCATTGTGCGCACATGTATTCGTGAGTACGCAAGCTGACCCCCCTGCTTACATCGTGCCTGCTTGTATCCGGACGCACAATAAAGTGATAGCAGTGTGGTAACTGATAGAGAATGACTTGTGGCCAAATTTTTCTCCATCCCCACGGGAACTCATTTTTCCATCCTGCCTCGTGAATTATTTTCCTGTCCCTGCCCCATTCTTGCAAACTCCGTCATCATCTGCACAAGCCTCAAACACTTTAAAATTCTAAGTATTCGAGGCTTGTGCGGTTACGGCAGAGCTTACAGGTATGGGGCAAGGACAGCGACGGTGGCAAAACCCGTGGGGACGGAGAAATATTCATCCCTGTGTCATCCTCTAGTACCTGACTGTCTCATGATGGAGACTGGACCCTATGGAAGAAGTGAAAAGTGAACATTTGCAGTAACATAGCTGATTTAATATTTCATATTGTAAAAATGAGAGGAGGACAGCCCTTTAGACTGATGTGGATTTTGTTTATTAGCGGATGAAGGTCTTGTGTTTAAATTATGTAACTTGTCACAGTTCTGTTTTTCATTTTCTGGTAAATTTAACTTTCATTGCTCTTTTAAAATAATTTAATTGAGACATTCTTGCTCCAGGATTAAATTTAGTATAATGGTTAGAATCCACCAAGTATCCTCAAATCCTATCCCAGGCATCTTGTTTACCTGTGTAAAGGTAAATGCTGTACCTTTTGCTCCCGACTCCTTTTATATTTCAGCCCATTTGGAGCCTGAGCTTGAATCTGGAACCATCAGCCATTTGCAGTTTTCTGGGGATTCTTTTCCCTATCTTCCTACATCTCCACCTCTCAGGCTTTAGTGCATTTACTGCAGTGACAGTCCATGGCTGGGAGCCACAAGCCAAAGCTCCTTCTGAATCCTGCAGTCATGGGACCATAAATACACTCACTAGATGTCGCTGTTGCACGATATGCCCTTCCCTCTCCCCCAAACAAACATTACTGTTGTCTGATTAAGGAGCAGAGGCAAGTTTAGAATAAAACCCAATTCTATGCACATAGTGATGTACATTGTCAGAGCAGCAGGCCACGTTAAAAAGTTGTTTTATTTCTTTCAGCAGTGGAAGGGCCAGGGAAATGCAACTTGAGCTTTATTTAGATTTAGCTCACACTTTTTCAGTAGTAGTAATGGGTTTTCCCTGTCCCTAGTGGGCTTCCTGAGGCAATGGAGGGTTAAATAGATTTTCTGGTTGTCAACCTGGTACTCTTAACCCAGTGATACCCAAACTTTTTTCTATGGCAGAACCCTTTAAAATATTTTTTAATACACTGAGGAACCCCTTACCCCCCCCCCCCAGGTCTACTGTATCATTGGTAGTCTTGAGGGAGTAGGAGGGTGACGGGTCTTAAGCGTGCAAGAAAGACGCTCGCCGACAAATGAGTGCCGACAATTCAGCGCAGGACTTCATTGCGCCGAAGAAAATCCTTCTTTTAAAGGGCTCCGACGGAGGGTGGGGGGAACTCCCCCATTCTACTTAATAGGGATCGCGCTGGCGTTGGGGGGGGGGTGGGGGCTGTAACCCCCCACATTATACTGAAAACCTAACTTTTTCCCTAAAAAATAGAGAAAAAGTTGAGTTTACAGTATAATGTGGGGTTACAACCCCCCCAACGTCAGCGCGATCACTATTAAGTAAAGGGGGGTTCCCCCCCACACCTCCCATCGGAGCCCTTTAAAAGAAGGTTTTTCTTCGGCGCGATGAAGTCCTGCGCTGAATTGGCGGCGCTTGTTTGTCGGCGCACGTCTGTCTCACGCGCTTAAGACTATGAACCGAGTAGGAGAGATAAGAACATAAGAATAGCCATATTGGGTCAGACCAGTGGTCTATGTAGCTCAGTATCTTTTTTCCACAGTGGCCAATCCAGGCAAAACCCCAAATAGTAGCAATATTCCATGCTACCGACCCCAGGGCAAGTAGTGGCTTCCCCCATGTTTGTGTCGGTAGCAGGCTATGGACTTTTCCTCCAGAAAATTGTCCAAACATTTCTTAAAACCAGCTACATTTGAGCAGGTTCTGAAGTACAAGGGATAGAAACAGGTAGGGAAAGTCTGCACTGTGCTTCTAATTGGCGTCTGTCTTGTGCATAGAGCTCTTAGCCTCAGGTAAGGAATTCGGCCCAGTAGAGGCCTGTGTCCTTGCCATCTGACCAGACTATTATCATTTCTTGTCCATGGAATAGAGTGAAATAGTTGTGTTTCTTTAGGATATGATAGGCATTTCCTAGTAAGAAGCTGCTAGAGCCTCTGTGTCTTCTTGTGGAGCATGAGGGGCTCTAAGCTGCCACATCCTGTCCTTCACATGGCTACCTCCTCCTTCTCATGCTTCAATGGCCAGAATTAAGCAAGACATAGAATGAGCATTGTGAAATGAGGGCAGCAATGCATATTATATCTGTCAGATTCTCAAGGTGCCTCTCCTACCCCACTGTTCCTCTGGCCCTGTTCTTGGCTCTGTATTCAAAAACTGTTTGGAATGTGTGACTAGTACTGCTATTTATTATTTATGAAGCGTCACTACATGCCGTAGTCAAAAATTGTTTTCACAAATTACGAATGATTAGATCACTAGCCAACTTCTTGGACCCATCCATGCAATACTGGATGAAGAAAATCTACGTGATCCCCCATCAACATGGATTTACCAAGGGCAGGTCCTGCCAATCAAATCTGATTAGCTTCTTCGACTGGGTAACAAGACAACTGGATGCCGGGGAGTCCCTGGACGTAGTGTATTTGGACTTCAGCAAAGCTTTTGATAGCGTCCCACACCGCAGGTTATTGAACAAGTTGAAATCGCTGGGATTAGGGGAAACACTAGTTGCATGGGTTAAGGATTGGCTGAGCGGTAGAATTCAGAGGGTGATGGTAAATGGTACCCCATCCAAAACATCAGATGTGACCAGTGGAGTGCCACAAGGCTCGGTCTTAGGTCCAATCCTATTCAACATATTCATAAGTGATATGACCCAAGGGCTCGGAGGAAAAATATCATTGTTCACCGATGACGCCAAACTGTGCAACATAGTAGGTAAAAGCACTATGCCTGACAGTATGACGCAGGACCTACTACTATTAGAACAATGGTCATCGACTTGGCAGCTCAACTTCAATGCTAAAAAATGCAAAGTGATGCACCTGGGTAAAAGAAATCTATGCAGGACTTACACGTTAAATGGTGAGACCTTAGTTAGGACCACGGAAGAACGGGATTTAGGAGTAATCATTAGTGATGACATGAAAACTGCCAATCAAGTGGAAAAGGCTTCCTCCAAGGCAAGGCAAATGATGGGTTGTATCCGTAGAGGTTTTATCAGCAGGATGCCAGAGGTCATAATGCCACTGTACAGGTCCATGGTGAGACCTCATTTGGAATAATGTGTTCAATTCTGGAGACCACATTACCAGAAAGATGTGCTGAGAGTTGAGTCAGTTCAGCGGATGGCCACCAGGATGGTCTCGGGGCTCAAGGATCTTCCGTATGAAGTAAGGCTGAATAAATTGCAGCTGTACTCACTTGAAGAACGAAGAGAGAGAGGAGACATGATTGAGACATTTAAATATATCACAGGTCGTATCGAGGTGGAAGAGGATATCTTTCATCTTATGGGACCTTCGTCCACCAGAGGGCATCCGCTGAAAATCAGGGGAGGGAAATTTCATGGGGACTCCAGAAAGTATTTCTTCACTGAGAGGGTGGTCGATCATTGGAATGAACTCCCACGGCAGGTGATTGAGGCCAACAGCGTGGCAGATTTCAAAAATAATGGGATATTCATGTGGGATCTCTAATGAGGTAAGGGCAGGAGGTTGGTGAGCAAACTCATGGGGGAAGGGTCACTGGAGTGGGCAGACTTGATGGGCTTTGGCCCTTTTCTGCCGTCATTTTTCTATGTTTCTATCCTCCCTCAACATCTCAATCCACTCACTTGTAATTTCAAAACTTGACTACACTTCTCCCTCCGTATTCGCGGTTTCGATTATTCACGGTTTTTAGCTTGCTGGCTCCTCCCCCACAAATTACATCAGCTTTGCATAGAGAAATCGCTGATTCCAAGCGTTTTACAGAGAAAATCGCTGATTCCCAGCACTTTGTTCACTGTGTTTTGCCTCTCCTTCAGAAACAGGCCAAAACAGGCCAGGTCTCCCACCATGTTATTCGTGGTTTCACCATATTCACAATGGTTTTTAAATAGAAAACATCAAATAACACACAAAGTTATTTGCGGTTTTTCAGTATTTGCGGTTCTGTTAATCCCCTATCACAGTGAATACGGAGGGAGAAGTGTACTGTAATTCCCGTTACATAGGAATATTTTAACAAGAAATCGGGTGTTTTCAGTTAATCCAAAATAACCGCCATCAACATCATCACCAACTCAAAGAAATATGACCATGTCTCCCCCCCCCTATTTAAAAATGCCCACTGGATCCCCATCCCCCCCTAGAATTACATTTAAAATCGCTGTACTTTTTAAAAAGCTTAAATCCAGAGAACCATCTTTCATTGATAAGTTACTTATTCCCCACACTGCAGTCAGAATTCTTAGATCATCTTCTCAAAACATACTTTTTGGGCCCACTCTAAAGACCTTTGGCACTCGCCATACGACCTCCTTCGCTGTTACTGCTCCCCTCATTTGGAACTCTTTAACCCAGTAGTTCTCAACCCTGTCCTGGGGACCCCCCAGCCAGTCGGTTTTTCAAGATATCCCTAATGAATATGCATGAGAGAGATTTGCATATAATGGAAGTGACAGGTAAGCAAATCTCTCTCATGCATATTCATTAGGGATATCTTGAAAACCCGACTGGCTGGGGGGTCCCCAGGACAGGGTTGAGAACCACTGCTCTAATCCCTTATATCAGGGAGGAAGCAAGTCTAGATAAATTTAAAGGCGCACTAAAAAGTTTATTGTATAGAGATGCCTTTGAACCCTGATGCCATTAGATTTTTCCTCCTGATCCGATAAAGGTTGCCTGAATGAATCCCTTCCCCTCCTATTGTTCTATCCTTTTTCTGTACGCTCTTCTTTTCTATACTTCATTATAGTTCACCTCCAGTCCTTTTGTACCATGTTAGTCAGTTTTGTCTTTGTCATCGTGTAATTTTGTTGGTATGTATCCCTTGATTTTATAATATTTTGTAGAATTGCTTAATATCACAACAGGTGATAAATCAAATTATCATTGAACTTGAAACTGTACAATAAACATGCAAGAGATGGTTCCTGCTCAAAGAGTTACAGAAACTGTTTCTCTCTTTCTCTCAGCAGAATAGATGCACATTATCCTTGCCCCCTCTGGTCCTTCCACTATTGCTAACATCTTTTAATGTAGCACTGTGCAGGGAGTGGTGTTTGTCTTCACCTCATGGTCTGTTTAAGAAGTGCCGTTTAGTTAGGGTTACCAGATTTTGTGGAGACAAAAACTGCCCCCCCCCCCAAGAAAACCTTTTCTCCTTTCTTTCCTTGAGCTCGGGGCCTTATCTGGAGGGCCTCCAAGCTTGCATGGATGTGATGACATCACACGCATATGACATCATCATGTCACATCATGCATTTTTGGAGGCATTCCAGACACCCCCCAAGCTTTGCGCTTTCTGAAAACCCGGATAAACAGCTGGTTTTTAAAAAAAATCTGGCTGGTCACCCGGACATGACTTCAAACGCAGAGAACAAGTCCGGGTTTTTCCAGACGTCTGAGTAACCCTACTTTTAGTGTCTACCAGGAACTGCTTTGACACTTACATTTTGTTTTATAAGCCATCTTAGGTCTTACTGTATATTCTGCTTTTTGATGGGGATTAACGTTTAGAACACGAGATTGCAGCTGCATTTCCTTTGGTGTACCATTTTTGCACTCTGCTTGGCTTAGCAGTTGTATGGGCTGTGGAGTCGGTACGCCAAACCTTCGACTTGGGACTACAACTTGTCTATTTCTCTACTGACTCCAAACTCCTATTGATATTAGGCTTTATATATTTTGTTCCACATCTAAAGTACCAGTAAATATAACTTTAAATTTAGGACAAAGATATGTATACATAAGTATAAAATGCTAAGTTGACTATATATTATAATGGATTTTTTTTAAAAATTTTGAAGCAGAAGTCGGTACATTTTTAGTGACACTGACTCCATCTCCACCCAAAACTGCTTCTGACTTGGACTCCACAGACTTGTTTAGCAACGAGGCGAAAAGAAAAGTTACATGTATGCTGGCTCAGACTAAAGTCCTTTCTGTTTCCGACAGTGGCCGGTCCAGGTCACAAATACCCAGCAGACCCCATAGAGAGGACCAGATTTCCAACAGCTCATTTCTAGGGATGAACAGTGGCTCTTCTAAGTCTCTCTAGCTAATTTTTTTTTTTTTAAGCTGATTTTTCCTCCAGGAACTTGTTCCAATGCCTTTTGTGCTTCCTATGTTAAGTCTCCTTGACCACATCCTCTAGCAACAGAAACCAAAGCTTAATTAGGCACTACTTTTATTTATTTTAAATTATTTATAACCTGCTTATCTACAAATCTAGACGGGGAACAATACACACGTACAAAATCATTCTACACAACAAAGAAACTTTGTAACCTTCATAAATTCTTTTATATCACCTCATTTATTTTTTTTTTAGGATCATCGTAAACCCTTGCAGTAATCCTTCATTATCTTGTACAGAAAGACTGTTTATCCCAGGACAAGCAGGCATGATATTCTCACACATGGGTGACGTCATCTATGGAGCCCCAGCGCGGACAGCTTTTCAAGCAAACTTGCTAGAAGTTTCAAGTTTGCACACTGCACCACGCATGTGCTAGCCTTCTCGCCCACTAGAGGGCGCATCCCCACCTCGTGGTCCTCAGTTCATTTTCATCCGCGGAGCCAGAAGCCCTGTGGATAATTTGTGCTCGAATTGCCTTCTGTCGCCGCGGCTGTGTGCGGAATTTCGACGCGGTCGCTGCGTTATTTGTGTTTTCTTTCTTTCTTTTCTTCTTTTTTCAAAAAAAAAAAAAAAAAAAAATCTAACTTTTCCGTTCGCTCCGGGGGCTCCCGGTAGCCGTGGCCGAGGAACCTCGTTTGTTCCCGGCCTTGTTTTGGGCCCATGTCCCGGCCCGTAACGGGATTTAAGAAGTGTGGTAGGTGTGATAGGCTTTTGTCCATCACTGACCCTCACAGGTGCTGCCTAAGGTGTTTGGGGCCCCATCACCCGACAGCATCGTGCCCTAAGTGTGCCACCTTCCAGAAATGGGCCCTTACTCGTCGCAAGGCCCGTATGGCTGATCTCTTTGCCGTCGATACCCCGACGGGGAAGGCCTCGAGCTCGGCCTCGGCTTCGGCCCCGGCCTCGACCTCGGCCTCGACTTCGGACCCCTCGGCTACCTCGAAGCCGGTTGCCTCGCAGAAGCAAGCCCCGGGTAAGTCTCCACTTCCTTCCTCAGTTTCATCTACCAGGAAGCCATCCTCGGGCTCTTCGTTGGCGGGACCGTCGACCTCGGCCCAGCCCAAGGTGTCAAAGGGGTTAGCCCCGAGGGAATACTCGAAACCGAGGTCGCCCTCTGCGGAGCGCCCCCAGGTGTTGCCTCCGGGTCTCACCATCCCGGCGTTCCAGGAATTGCTTCGCGCTTTAATTTCCTCGGAGCTCTCTGGGGCCATTGAGACCTTGCAGCAGGCTTCGGCCTCGACTTCGGTCTCGGCGGCCCCGCAGTTGGCGACCTCGGCCTCGGGCACCGGCCTTTCAGCGGCCGAAGCTCCCTCGGCCTCGACCTCGACGCTTCCCTCGGATCCGACCTCGGTGAGACAGCCTGAGGTCAGTGTGCGGTCCCGAGACGAGCAGCGCCGGGTACGCCGGATCTCCTCGTCCTCGTCCCCGAGGTCTTCACGGGGTTCCTCGCCCTCGGGCAAGCCTCGGGCAAAGCACCGCCTCAAAAAGGCCAAGCGGTCCCGAGCCTCGCCTCTGAGGAGTCATCGCTCGACGACGCCCGAGGGCGGGGCTTTGCGTGTCGAGGAACTCCGCCTCGACAACCCCGATCTCTTGCGGTCCCCGATCCGGGAGAGTTCCCGTGCCTCCTCGCCGAGGCGGAAGGGACGGGCCTCCATACCCCGTACCCCGGGGGGTTCCCCCAGGGGGTCCCTTCGGCGGACTGTGTCCCCGACCCCTTCGAGGTCCCGAGATCGTGCCTCCTGGGGTTCGGGGGCAGTTCGGGTATTCTCGCCAGGCCTCTCCCTTCGGCCCCGTTGAGAAGTCTCGGTCGCCCTCTCCGCCTGCACGGACATCCTCTTTTTCAAAGTTTGTCCATGACATGGCGAAGGCTTTGGGGGTGGACTGTCGGCAGGGTCTCACTATACCAAAGAATTTTTGGAGGAACAGGATTCTCCTGCCCCTCAGTGGGAATCTCCCCGCCTCCCACTTAACAAGGTCCTCCTTCAGACCTTGCTGCGGAACCTTGAGGCACCTCTTACAGTGGCGGTAGTGCCCACCAAGATGGAATCCAAATACCGGACTCTTCCCCCTAAGGGGTTTGACAAGGGGCAACTCTCCCATCAGTCGCTCCTGGTGGAGTCGGCTCTTAAGCGTTTGCAACCTTCTAGAGTCTCGGCTGCTGTCCCCCCTGGGAGAGAGGGTCGGACCCTCGATAAATTCGGCCGTCGTCTGTATGCAAATTCCCAGATGGCCACGAGGGTCCTCAACTATGCTTTCGCCTATTCTTCCTACCTCAGATCTATGGTCAAGGATCTGCCAGATTTTCAGGGGGTGATCCCGGAATCTCACAGGGATAGGTTTGCCACTTTTGCGTCGAACCTGTCCCAACTACGATTCTATCTGTTTCATGCAGTTTATGATGCTTTTGAGCTTGCCTCGAGGGTATCGGCTTGTGCGGTAGCCATGCGCCGGCTGGCGTGGCTACGGACCCTCGAGATGGACCCCAACCTGCAGGAGCGATTGGCCAATCTACCCTGCGTCGGGTCAGAGTTATTCGACGACTCCCTAGAGGCGGCTACCAAGAGGCTTTCTGACCAAGAGCGCTCTTTGGCGTCTCTGGTTCGCCCGAAGCCTAAGCCGTCACCTCAGAGGCCATTTAAACAGCCACCTAGGCGGTATCCTCAGAAATCGACACCGGCCTTTTCGAGACCTCCACCCCGACGCCCAACCCAACAGGATAGAGGGGGGCCCTCCAAGCCTGCTGCGCAGGGGGCATCCAAGCCGGCGCCGTCCTTTTGACGGGATGAGCGGCCGGGGGCTGGCCCCCGCCGCGAGGTCGCCCAACCCCCTCCCCATCGGGGGTCGGCTCAAGGCTTTTGCCAAGGCTTGGTCAGGGATTACGTCAGACGCATGGGTGCTCCGGACCGTCTCAGAGGGCTATTCGTTGAACTTCTCCAGGCAGCCTACAGACAGGCCTCCCGAGGCGTGCCCGTCCAATCGGAGCCAGTTGACCCTTCTCCGAGAGGAAGCCAGGGCCTTGTTGAGCCTCCGGGCGGTCGAAGTGGTGCCTCTCGATCAGCAGGGCCGGGGATTTTATTCCCGTTACTTTTTGGTCCCAAAGAAGACCGGGGACTTGCGCCCCATTTTGGACCTCCGGAAGCTCAACAAGTTCCTGGTCAGGGAGAAGTTCCGTATGTTATCGCTTCCGATTCTGTATCCTCTATTGGACGAGGGGGACTGGATGTGCTCCCTGGATTTGAAGGAAGCGTACACCCATGTTCCGGTGCATCCCGACTTTCGGAAGTTTTTAAGATTTCAGGTCGGGGAGTTGCACCTGCAGTACCGTGTACTACCCTTCGGTCTGGCTTCGTCCCCTCGGGTATTCACGAAATGTATGGTGGTGGTCGCGGCTGCTCTGCGCTCCCGGGGGTTGCAGGTCTTTCCCTATCTGGACGATTGGCTGATCAAGGCCCCGACAAGGGAAGGAGTTATTTCAGCGACCCAACAGACTATTACGCTTCTTCAGGGTCTAGGGTTCGAGGTGAACTTTCCCAAGTCTCACTTGCGCCCGACTCAATCCCTACAGTTTATAGGAGCCGTGCTGGACACGGTTCTCCTTCGTGCCTTCCTCCCTTCTCCACGGCTGGAGGCACTGCTTCGCTTGGGCCGGCAGGTTTCGCAACTGCAGGTAGTGTCGGCTCAACGCATGATGGTGCTTTTGGGGCACATGGCATCTACGGTCCAAGTGACCCCATTTGCCCAGTTGCATCTGAGGATTCCTCAGTGGACCTTGGCCTCGCAATGGCGTCAGGACCGCGACCCAGTATCTCGACGTTTGACTGTGACTCCGTCTTTCAGACGCTCGCTCCGTTGGTGGACCAACTCTACCAATCTGTCAGGGGGTTTGCTCTTTCGCGTCCCTCAGCATCGCAAGGTCCTGACGACGGACTCTTCGGAGTATGCGTGGGGGGCTCATCTAGACGGTTTACGGACGCAAGGCCTATGGTCGGCCGCGGATCATCGGTGTCACATCAACGTGTTGGAGCTTCGTGCCATTTATCTGGCTGCTCGGGCCTTCGGTCACCTCCTGCGCGATCAGGTGGTTCTCGTTCGGACAGACAACCAGGTGGCCATGTATTACATAAACAAGCAAGGGGGGACGGGCTCTTGGCCTCTGTGCCAGGAAGCCCTGCGCCTTTGGACATGGACCGTCTCTCAGAACATCTTCTTGCGGGCGGTTTACATTCAGGGGGAACTGAATTGTCTAGCAGACAAACTCAGTCGTCTTCTCCAGCCGCACGAGTGGTCGCTGAACTCCCGGGTTCTACGCGCAGTCTTCGACCGCTGGGGGACTCCTCAGGTGGATCTGTTTGCTTCACCCGAGACTCACAAACTACCCCTCTACTGTTCTCGGATGTACTCCCGGGACCGTCTCGAGGCCGATGCTTTTCTTCTCGACTGGGAGGGGAGGTTCCTTTATGCGTTCCCTCCTTTTCCTCTGATTTTGAGAACGCTGGTTCATCTAAAATCGACCAAAGCTACTATGATTCTCATTGCGCCTCGTTGGCCAAGACAGCACTGGTTCTCCCTGCTTCTTCAACTCAGTGTCAGGGAGCCTCTGCTTCTGCCTGTCTTTCCCTCTCTGCTGTCTCAGAGTCGGGGTTCGCTGTTACATCCCAATCTTCAGTCGTTACATCTGATGGCTTGGTTCCTTTCCCCTTGACTTCGATTCCTGTTTCTCAGTCAGTGTGGGAAATTTTGGAGGCCTCTCGCAAGGTCTCGACTAGGCTTTGTTATTCCCAGAAGTGGACCAGATTTTCATCCTGGTGCTCCTCGAACCACCTTGACCCGGGTTCAGTTCCTGTGTCTTCGGTGCTGGAATATCTGTTGCATCTGTCGAATTCTGGTCTGAAGACGACTTCCATTCGAGTGCATCTTAGTGCCATTGCTGCATTCCATCAACATCTCGAGGGTCGTTCCCTCTCTCTGCATCCTCTGGTTTCTCGTTTCATGAGGGGTCTTGTGAATGTTCATCCTCCTCTCAAGCCTCCTCCTGTGGTGTGGGATCTTAATGTGGTCTTGGCTCAACTGATGAAACCACCTTTTGAGCCGATCGATAAAGCTCTTCTTAAGTTTCTTACTTGGAAAGTGGTCTTTTTGATTGCGCTCACGTCCGCTCGTCGGATTAGCGAGCTACAGGCTTTGGTTGCGGATCCTCCTTTCACTGTGTTTCATCATGACAAGGTGGTTCTTCGCACCCATCCCAAATTTTTGCCTAAGGTTGTGTCTGATTTCCACCTCAATCAGTCCATTGTTCTTCCGGTATTTTTCCCGAAGCCCCATTCTCATCCTGGTGAGACGGCGCTTCACACGCTTGACTGTAAGAGGGCGTTGGCTTTTTATCTCCAACGTACTAAGTCTCATCGGAAGGTTCCTCAATTGTTTTTGTCCTTTGATCCTAATCGATTAGGACATCCGGTTTCCAAGCGTACCTTATCCAACTGGTTAGCTGCTTGTATCTCTTTTTGCTACGCTCAGGCTGGTCTCCCGCTCTCGGGTCGAGTTACGGGGCACAAGGTCCGGGCGATGGCAGCTTCGGTTGCTTTCCTCCGTTCTACTCCTATGGAGGACATATGTAAAGCTGCCACCTGGTCTTCGGTTCATACGTTCACCTCCCACTACTGTCTGGGCTCCTTGTCCAGGAGTGACGGCCGCTTTGGCCAGTCGGTGTTACGTAACCTGTTTTCCTAAATTGCCATCCTCCCACCTGCCCTCTTTCTGGTTGGCTTGGAGGTCACCCATGTGTGAGAATATCATGCCTGCTTGTCCTGGGATAAAGCACAGTTACTTACCGTAACAGGTGTTATCCAGGGACAGCAGGCATATATTCTCACAACCCGCCCACCTCCCCGGGGATGGCTTTTCTTTGCTTGATATGGAACTGAGGACCACGAGGTGGGGATGCGCCCTCTAGTGGGCGAGAAGGCTAGCACATGCGTGGTGCAGTGTGCAAACTTGAAACTTCTAGCAAGTTTGCTTGAAAAGCTGTCCGCGCTGGGGCTCCGTAGATGACGTCACCCATGTGTGAGAATATATGCCTGCTGTCCCTGGATAACACCTGTTACGGTAAGTAACTGTGCTTTATGAATCATCATCAATTTTATTTGTTTAACTTCTGTAAACCGTATCTTTTTTTTTTTTTTCTTCTTCTTTTGTTTCTTCTTATACTAAAACTTAAGTTACAGCACTTATCTTTTTGGTTAGCTCACTGACGGCTTTGGGACTCTTGCCGACATGTTTTGCCTATTCAGGCTTTTTCAAGGCTGTCCCCTGCATAAAAAAAATCACCTGTTACTGCAGGGTCTCCAATACAGATCCTTTACCCATATGCAATTATCAATATTCACATTTAGTACAATTTTTTCCTTACTGGAATCTACCGCAGTGCACCATCCAGTCTTTCTTTGACAAGATGGCGGTGGTTTTTTGTTTTGTTGTGGTTTTTTTTTTTTTTCTTCTTCTTCTTCTATTTACATATGTAATGCTATTAAGTCTAATCATACTGACCTTTTTATTGCATTTAGAAACCCAGGACTTAGGAATGTCATTGAGGTGCCAGCTCTTGGCAGGGGCCTTAACCCTTGCAAACTATTGATCACACCAATTAATACATTCGGGGAGCTGGGACTCCAGCTGTCTCTTGGCCTGCAACATTTTTGGCATATTGGAATTCCATTTCATTATTATTTGATGATAAATAGCAATAAAACAAAATAAATTAAGTAACCATTTTTATTGGACTAAATAACATTTGTTGACTAGCTTTCAAAAACCAGAAACTTCTTCCTCAGGTCAGGACAGTATGAGGGGAAAAACGGCATTATCAGATTGTGAATGTAAAAGGGAAAGATGTGGGTGAAGATGAGAAACAGGGAGAGATGGATGGGTGATCAGAAGATGACAAAGCGTAGGGTTACCAGATTTTCTCTATGAAAAAAGGAGGACATCTGGTCCCACCCCATTCCGCCTCCAGCTACACCCTGTCCCCAAACAAACCTCCCTAAGCTCGGGACCATGTCTGCGCGGCCATCAATGCAATGACACCACGCACGTGCGTACAACGTCATTGCGTTGATGTCCATGCACGTGCAAATGCCCTCCAGATGTGGTCCTTCACAAACTGCCAGGTTTTAGAAATTCCTCTGGGTACTCGGACGGTTCTCTATTAAGAGGACATGTCTGGGTTTTCCTGGATGTCCGATAGCCCTAACAAAGTAATAGAATTTTATGGGCTATAATGTGATAGAAACCCACATCTTGAAGATCTTGTTTGTGTTGAAGTGTTTCATCATCTTAACTTCAAAGGTCTTAGGTTCCTGGTTTGTTTTAATATTTCCTCTTAGTATTCTGACCATGAAGACTCTGTTTTCTTTTCTTTGTTCTGCAGTAGGTTTTGTATGGGTGTGTTAAGAGATTATCTTCCTATTTGTTTGAAGGATTCAGTCGGAATTTCAAGATGTTTCTCCTCTTGGGTTAGAACATATAATAATAATTTATTTCTTGTATACCGCTATACCAAAGTTCGAAGCAGTTCACAACAAAAAATATATACAATCAATATCTAAAATACAGAATAAACAGTCGATATCTGAATACGATAAAAACAATCAGTAAAAGAATGCATCTGATAAAATCAATAAAAGTTAAGACAATAGAGGCGTTAAGATATAAAATATTAATAAGAATTCGTGGTAGATTTATGCAGGAACGAAACTAAGAGGAAAACATGTCAAACAAGCGTGTTTTTTTAGTGATTTTTCTAAAATCAAAGTAAGAAGTGGCCTCTAGAATTAATCTTCCAAGCCATGTATTCAGTTTGGCGGCCTGGAATGATAGAATTCTACCCAAAAAACTTCTTGTATGGGCATGATTTAAAAGAAGGATAATTAAATAGGTTTATTCTACGAGTACTCCTATTGGAACTATTCATGGAAAACTGGGAGGCAAGATAATCAGGTAGCATCCCAAAAACTGCTTTATAACTAATGCAGGAAAATTTGAACAGAACTCTAGACTCCACTGGCAACCAATGAAGTTTTTGATAGTAAAGGGTAACGTGCTCCCATTTTTTTTTTTTAGACCATATATGATGGTATTGTGGCTTACCTTCGCATAATGAATGTCCAGCTCTCTTGACTGTAAACTGCCTAGAAGTAGCAAGATTGTGGCAGTATAGAAGAATAAAGTTGTTATTATTATTATTATTATAATGGATTTTTGTTTGTATGTGAGAGGTGGAGGAAGTTGCATCTGTCAATTAACTTCTTACATATGTTTGCATAATAATAAATAATTTTATTCTTATATACCGCCAAAGCCATAGTAGTTCGAGGCGGTTTACAATAAAAGGAGCTGGACAATCAGTGAAGATAGGTACAAAGAAGGTTTTAAAGTACATGAAGCGGATACAGGAATAAGAGAGCAGGAACCTGCTGCAAACAATCAGCGAGAGAGGGGCATTGGACAGTAGGCCGATTGCTGATAGAAATGATGGTCTGAGAAGTTAACTTTTCTGTAAACAGGGCCGGATTTATACGTATTGAGCCCTTAAGCGGTAATTGAGGAGGACCTTCTCAATGTTAAACTTAAAACTTACTTCATATTTAGGAGGATTAAAACAACCAACATAGTCAAGAATAATTATGATTATTGCAATTTTTCATTATTTATAAATACTTTTTTTTTGTGAAGTGTGAGGACGTTTGTAACTTGAGGCCCTAAGCGGAAGCTTATATATAAATCCTGCCCTCTTAGTGGAAAAGTCAATTTTGTATCTGAGGAAGGATGGGATGTATTAAAAGAACCGTGAATTGTTGAGTCTCTTCTTCCTTAGTCCAACAAATCATAAAAAAGCCATCCACAAACCGGTAGCATTTAAAGGGTTCAGGGATTTACTTATCAACATGGACTTCCATTAGACGTATTATCTTGCCATTAACTCTTACTATTTTAGCACTGGTCCCATTTTTATGCAAAGAGACCTAGTTACTAATAACTGGAGTTAATGGTAAAATAATGCCTTAACAACAAACGGCAGTGCAGTTTAGAAAGGTTTTGTTTGTCTTACTGCTCTCTTAGCAGGCATTTCTCCTTCTGGGACATGCTTGTTGCAATACCCGTCAGTGGGTGACCTAAAGCTGACCTGTTCGGGGAGCTGCCAGTGCCCACGTTGCTGCAGAGAATTTCTGTGCTCTCTGCACATACTGTGCATTCCTGATTGTAGTTTATGGTATTGCAACACAGCATTGCTTCTGCGCTCTCCTGGCAGCCCTGGGGCTCCTGATCCCAGGGCTTTTGTTTAGCTCGGTATAATGTCCTGATGAAAATGCTCTCATTTTGTGCCTGCCCTGAAGAAGGGCGTATTGGAGTATTTGTAGATTTTATAAATGTCTCAACATTTTGAGAGAGGTTCTGAGCTAGCAGGGGTAAAAAGTGAATTCCACTGCGGCCTGCAGGAAGGAAGAAGAGAAGGTCAGAAAATGCACAGATGTGGCAGTGCTTGTAGATCTTTCTGTGTGAATGACCCAATTCACATGGCCACAGAAAGTACATGAACCCCCCCTTCCCCCATTACCGAGGCAGGGGCCAATGATGTCTTGTGGAGAGCAATTTGCCATTTTATGGAAGGCTGACCCATGCAGTAGTAAGTTTTGATGAGAATATATAGGGACAGTTATTCAGCCCATGGCGATCAGCAGGTATCAATGCTGGGCCTTGTCCAGGTTCCAGCATTGAATATCCAGGTACGTGTAGTCACCCAGAAACTAATTCGTGCCCAGTTAGCTCGTTGGATAAAGCTGTGCCTTTTTGCCCTCTTTATCTGCTTATTTAGTTAGACAACTGAGAGGCCGATACAGAAAGCTACCATGAGGCTAACTGCTTGGTTACCGTGGGTTTAATATGAAAATATCTGGTTGTGCAGTAAAGTACAAAAATAAACTTTCACTACATCTGGGGCAGGGCTGGTGGAAAGGAGTGCATATGTTTAGCTGCACTTTCTCTCTCCTGACCCCACCAGTCTGCCCCAGATCTGTGATGGTCCCTGGTAGTCTAGTACCCACTCTTCTTCCTCACCCCTGCCCCTAAAATAAAAACAAAATCCCTCCCCTGACCAGATCAGACCACCTAAAAACATCCCTGGTGTCGAGCAACCCCCATCCCCCGATCCCAACCACACCTCAATCCAACTTGATTTGACTAAAAAAAAATATTCCCATGATCCTTTGCCCAATCTTGCCCCCGTACATTAAATGAAGCAAGAGTGATGCCTACTTGCTTCTGCACCTGGCAATGTCCTGTGTGGGGACATGTGCTATCATTTTGTTGAAGATGGCAGTGCCAGAGGCAACAGTGAGCAGACATCATTCCTGCCTTATTTAAAGTTTAGGATCCAGGGGTGCCTAGGCAAGGGGTCAGGCGGACCAACTAGATAACCAGGGGCTTTTAAAAAAATTATTTTTGTTAAGTTTAGTTAAGCGAGGAGGGGTTGCCCATAAATGTCAAAGATGTTTTGGGGGGTTAGCTGGGGACTGTTAGTCAAGTTGGGAGTGGATTGCCACTTGACGCCAGGGCTATTTTTTCAGAGTGGGGATGGTTTTTCAGGACATCAGTTTATAAAGTTGATGCAGAATGCCAGCAGATGTGCTTCCCCCACCTCCAGCAGTAAGGATGATATATGGCATGAGGAAGTACGACCATGTAACTCCTTATTACTGCAGGTTGCATTGGCTCCCAGTGGAGGCACGGGTGATTTTTAAGTTAGGTTGTCTATACTATAAAGTCGCATCTGGTGTTGCCCCACTTTATCTTGTTGACAGATTTGTTTTTATGACACAGGAGAAGAGTAGAAAATCTAATGCCTTATTTACATCACTGTCTTTCTTATCAAGCAGCTCATTACGATAAAGATTTTTGCCCATTATTGATTAGATCTACATCTTATTATAGAAAACTTCTGAAGACTCTTCTTTTTTCCAAATTTGTGACTAATTAATTTCTTGTGTATTACATTTTCTTCTTTGTATTTTCTCATAGCAAATGTTTTTGTTAAGCGCATTAAACTTAGAGTTATGCGGTCTAGAAATTTGTTATGTTTATTTCTTTTAGATGGCACCTTTCCTGTCAGTGCCTGATCCAGTCGCTGTTCAGGCACCAACAGGAAGAATGACATTTTGCAATGAGCTATGGATTGTGGCAAAAATTTACATTGCTCATTGCTTAGAACATACCGCTGGGATTTTTGTGCGTTAATTATGCAATAGAACCAGCTCTACTGCTTGCCTTTCTGCATCACCCCCTGAATGTTGCCATTAAACCAGGGGTTGTCAACTTGTGGCTCTTCCTGCATTTGGATGCGGCTCGCCAAGCCCTGACCCTTTACTCTCTCTCCTAACCCCATGATTCCTCCCACTGGGCCTACTGAGGTACCTGATGGTCCAGCGGGGGGGTTTTGTGGCAGGAACGTGGCCCTCTCACTCCTGCCTCCTCACGGCTGCCTTCTAAAATAGCTGCCATGATCTCTCGCAGCTGCTCGCGGCATTTCCTGTAGTATCATGAGCTGCCACAAGCATTCTGAATATTACCGGATGGCCAGCCTCGCCTGCCTGGTTAAACCATTTTTAATGATGTTACATGATGCAATTGAGGGTCATCAGGTATTTGATCTGGCAATGAATAAAAAAATGTCCCCTCCTTGTTTTGCTCTGTTGCTGCCTTTTTCTGTTTCTTCTGGCGCACAGCAGCAGCCACTTTTTCATTAATTGGATTATGCGATATTCTCTGTCTTAACAAGCAAATTGACCAAGGCATATACCAAAAAAAGAAAAAGAAAATACTGTCAAATACAAAACATATGAATATAAAGTTATTAAACATACAGTAACTGATCCCCAGTGGTTCCTGTTTTGGGAGGGCCCCAGATATTGAGATTCCAGTCTTAATGAGCCATGGGGTGAGGGAGGGGGGGAGGATCTGTAAAGATAACAGCAGGATTGAGGATTGAGCCTTTCTGGGAGAAATAATATTGATTACCCAAAGTGCATTTGCTATTTGCTATTGTGGTAGGAGACTCGATCTTGAGAGAGGTAGATAGTCACGTAGCTGGAGGAAGGGAGGACCGGCTAGTGACTTGTCTCCCAGGGGCCAAGACACGAGACGTCTCTGATAGGATCGAGAGGATCCTGGATGGAGCAGAGACAGAGGAGACAGCGGTGATAATCCACGTCGGAACGAATGATGTGAGCCGGAGGAACTTCAGCATGGCCACGCTGACTGACCAGTTCAAGGTCCTGGGACGAAAACTGAAGCGGAATACCCGGAGGGTAGCATTCTCAGAGATCCTACCTGTACCGAGAGCAGATGCAAAGAGGCAGGCAGACCTCCAGGCTGTGAATGCATGGTTGAGGAGATGGTGCCAGGAGGAGGGCTTCCACTTTGTGAGGAACTGGACGTCCTTCTGGGGAAAGAGTAAGCTCTACCGGCGGGATGGCCTGCACCTGAGCACAGAGGGAACTAGACTACTGGCTGCCAATGTGAGGAAGGAGATCGAGAGGGCTTTAAACTGAGGAGAGGGGGAAAGCCGACAGCTGATCTGATGTTGACGCTTCGGACAACAGTATCCAGAACAGATACTGAACGGGCTGACTGCAAGGAGGAAGTAGAGGGACCGGTGGATCTCATGATCAGACAGCGAGGGAAACAACAGGTAAAGGGAGCTTGCTGGGAGGAGGAGGAGACTGAGGGGCATGGAGACACAGGGGGACTGGATGGCAAGAAAGCAAAAGCTGAGGGCATTATAGGGGCTAAACAAGGCGAGGGGGATCGAACAGAGGCCGGGGCCCAGGAGGGGGCAAGAAAACCCAGAGGAAAAGCGGGGAAGTGGAGTGGCGGAAATGTGGGGAAGCTGAAAGCTACAAGGGTAAAGGCGGAGGGCAAAGCAGAAGTACAGGGAACAGGAGAGGCGGCCCAGGTGAATGCAGAGGTGAATGCAGAGGTGGAGGAAAAACGACGAGACCTGCGGTGCTTCTACACAAATGCAAGAAGCCTCAGGGCCAAGATGGGTGAACTAGAGGTCGTGGCCAAGGGGGAAGACCTGGATATAATTGGAATTACAGAAACATGGTGGACTGAGGAGAATCAATGGGATGTGGCGCTGACGGGGTACAAGCTCTACAGGAGGGACAGGACCCACAAGAAGGGGGGAGGCATAGCACTATATATAAAGAACTCTATCGACTCAGTCGGGATGGATATGGCAAAGAAGGCAGAGGGGCTGGAATCGCTATGGGTCAAATTGCCGGGAAACAAGGGTGCAGACATAAAACTGGGGATGTACTATCGCCCACCTAGTACGCCATAAGGAGTCGGACACGACTTGGAAGCTGAACTGAGACAGGAGTGCAGGACTGGAAATGTAACAGTGATGGGGGACTTTAACTACCCGGGGATAGACTGGAGTACGGGTCACTCCAACTGCACTAGGGAAACAGGATTTGTAGAAGCTGTGAGGGACTGCTTCATGGAGCAACTGGTCAGGGAACCGACGCGAGGGAGTGCTACTCTTGACCTCATCCTGAACGGATTAGGGGGGCCTGCAAGCGGGGTAGAAGTGGGAGGACCACTAGGCAACAGTGACCACAATGCGATCAGATTCACATTAGAAAGGGGGACACCCATAGTAAGGAGGACCGCAACAACTGCGCTCAACTTCAAGAAAGGGAACTATGTTGCTATGAGGAAAATGGTGGGGAAGAAGCTCAGAAATATCTTTAGGATGGAGACTGTGGAAAGCGCCTGGACCCTATTCAGGGACACCCTGCAAGAAGCACAAAAAATGTACGTCCCCAATTTCAGGAAAGGCTGCAAGAACAAGCGGTCAAAGGACCCGATTTGGATCTCAGCAGAAGTAAAGAGGGCAATAAATGACAAAAAAGTATCCTTCCGGAGATGGAAAAAGGACCCAACGGAGGAAAACCACCAGGCGCACAGGAAATGCCAAAAAGAATGCCACCGAGAGGTTAGAAAAGCAAAAGGGAAATACGAAGAGGGGCTGGCCAGGGAGGCGAAAAACTTCAAGGCATTCTTCAGTTACATAAAGGGGAAACGACCAGCGAGAGAGGAGGTGGGGCCGTTGGACGATGGGGATAGGAAGGGAATGATTAAGGAGGATAAAGAGGTAGCTGAGAGGTTGAACACGTTCTTCTCGTCGGTTTTCACGAGAGAGGACACATCTAATATACCGGACTCAGAGGAGCTCATGAGTGGGGAACAGGCTGAAAAATTGGAACACATAGAGGTAAGTAAGGAGGATGTCCTCAAACAGATAGACAGGTTAAAATGCGGCAAATCACCGGGTCCGGACGGGATCCACCCAAGGGTTCTGAAGGAACTAAGACAGGAAATAGCGGGCACAATCCAGCATGTTTGTAACCTATCCTTGAAAACTGGAGAGGTACCAAAGGACTGGAAATTGGCAAATGTCACACCTATCTTCAAGAAGGGATCGAGGGGTGACCCTGGGAACTACAGGCCGGTGAGCCTGACTTCAATTGTAGGGAAGATGGTGGAAGCTATGATCAAGGACGGCATTTGCGAGCACATTGAAAGAAATGGTCTACTGAGAACAAGCCAGCACGGATTCTGTAAGGGAAGGTCGTGCTTAACGAACCTTCTGTACTTCTTTGAGGGAATAAGCAGTCGGGTGGACAATCGACATCATTTATCTCGATTTTCAAAAGGCTTTCGACAAGGTGCCACATGAAAGACTGCTTAGGAAGCTGTGGAACCACGGGGTGGGAGGAGATGTGCACAGATGGATCGAGCACTGGTTGTCGGGTAGACTGCAGAGGGTTGGAGTAAAGGGCCAATATTCTGACTGGCGGGGAGTCACAAGCGGTGTGCCACAGGGATCGGTGCTGGGGCCGTTACTCTTCAACATATTTATCAATGACCTGGAAAAAGAGGCAAAGTGCGAGGTCATAAAATTTGCAGATGATACCAAACTGTGCGGCAGAGTTAGGTCCAGGGAGGAGTGTGAGGACCTGCAAAGGGACCTGGAGAAGCTGGAGGACTGGGCAGACAAATGGCAAATGCGCTTCAATGTGGAAAAATGCAAGGTCATGCATATAGGGAAAAAGAACCCGTTGTTCAACTACAAAATGGGGGGGGCATTGTTGGGAGACAGCAGACTTGAGAGAGACTTGGGTGTGCTGGTGGATGCATCACTGAAGCCATCTGCACAGTGCGCAGCAGCCTCGAAAAAAGCCAACAGGATGCTGGGCATCATAAAGAGGGGCATCACAACCAGGACGCGGGAAGTCATCATGCCATTGTATCGAGCGATGGTGCGTCCGCATCTGGAATACTGCGTGCAGTATTGGTCGCCATACCTCAAGAAGGACATGGCGGTGCTTGAGAGAGTCCAAAGGAGAGCGACAAAACTGGTAAGAGGGCTGGAACACTGCCCATACGCCGAGAGGTTGGATAAGCTGGGGCTCTTCTCCCTGGAAAAAAGGAGGCTCAGGGGAGATATGATAGAGACCTTCAAGATCATGAGGGGCAAAGAGAGGGTGGATAGGGACAGATTCTTCAGACTGAAGGGGACAACAGGTACGAGGGGGCACTCGGAGAAACTGAAGGGAGATAGGTTCAAAACAAATGCAAGGAAGTTTTTTTTCACCCAGAGGGTCGTGGACACTTGGAATGCGCTGCCGGAGGAGGTGGTCGGACAGAGTACGGTACAGGGATTCAAACAGGGATTGGACGGATTCCTGAGGGATAAAGGGATCGTGGGATACTGAGAGAAGTATCCAGGAAATAAGTATAGAAACCCGACCAGGTCGTGCATGTGCAAAACCGGAGGGTTAGGACTTCGATGGGAAGATAGGACTTCAATGGGAAACCAGGGTGGCAAGGGGGCCCCTTCTGGTGATTCAGACAGGTGACCTGTTTGGGCCGCCGCGGGAGCGGACTGCTGGGCATGATGGACCTATGGTCTGACCCGGCGGAGGCACTGCTTATGTTCTTATGTTCTTATGCATGTTTTCTCTCTTGTTTGAAGGATATTAATTGAAACGTCTTTGTTTACTTTTGCTTAATCGTACGTTAAATTACAACTGAGTGAGACCAGTCTGCCCAGAAATGAAACCGGGGTTGTACCTGCCATATGCTACCCTGTATGGTTTTTAGGGTTGTATCTGCCGCTCTGTGCAGATTTACCCCCTCTCCCCTCCCCCTTTTATTGTTTTATAGTTTCCCCGCCCCGTGTTATTGTTTTTAGGTTTGCAACTCAACTTCTGCTTAGCGCAGGTTTCTGCCTCTCTGCTTTTTCTAAAATGTGAAGTCATTTTAAGTTTTTCTTGCTTTGCAGTATATTTTTATCCAATTCTCATGCCATATGAACTTTCACATATTCCACCTTGCTGCGCTCGGTATTGGGAAAAGCTCCTCGGAAGGAACACAAGCTTTGCTAGGATTTCAAGGACCACAGGCTTTTTTTCCTCGGAATTATCTCATTGCTTGACCTGGGAGCACTGGGACTGCAAGTATGCAATACTGCGTTCAGTAACGGGCGGGCTCTGTAGTCTCCAGCGTTAGGTTCTGTGGTTTTAGGCTGTCAAGTTTGTGGCCTCAGAAGATCTAAAAGATGTTTTTGTTCTGTTGCTCCTTGTTTGGGGCTTTAAGTTCCTCCCCATTTGGAAAATCTGAGACGCAAGGCAGTGCCTTTGGCCAGTGTTTCATGATTCCTCCAGTACTGTGGTCAAATAATTCTTCCTGTGAACATTTGCCAGCTCCTTCTGCATGTCTGAAGTGGAAGCCTTCATTCAGGAAGGGGTCAGCACTGGAGATGGATGTTGTGATCCCTCTTTTATATTCACTGTTAATTAAGCAGATGGAGAATGTTCGGCTGAGAAAGAATTATTCCTAGAGAAGAAAGTTGTACCACATATAATGCATCCAGTGTGAAAAGAGCATTCAAGCGGAGATAGAAGTGTGTGCTAGCACCTCCTGCTGGCTTATGATGTGTGCAGCTGCACTGGAGCACAATCCATCCTCTGTGGCAGATGATACTATGAAGAATGTCATATGGGGGTACCTTTTACTAGTTCATCTAGCTGCAACACACGCAGGTGGAATTGAGAATTGTTTTAGGGTTGTGCCTGCTGCTCTGTGCAGGCTACCTTCCCCACTTCTGTTTTAGGGTACTCAATGTTGCTCCTTGCATTCTCTGATCTAACCATGGCTCTGGAATATCTTTTATATTCAGTAGAAGTGTGCACATTGTGAAAAGATTTTTAGCCAGACGAAAGGGGTGCATTTTTCACCTTACAGCAGTGGTCTCCAAAGTGCAGCCCTCCATTGGCTGAAATGCTCTTCAAATATTGCCCACTTGATATAGCAACTGCAAGCAGTCTCTTAAGTGTGTTACTCGGGTATCTCATTTATGAAATTTACTACTGTTGACAATCCAAAATAAAGTGAGTTTTTAAAATGTATCTTTGAAGTGTTTTAGAATCAGTATTAGTATTAATTTTTAATAGCCAGTCTGAACAAGCAGGTCAAGGTTTACAAAATTAGTAGTATGTGTAAGCTTGAAATCTTTTGGTAGCCCTCGGAGTTTTCTCATATTCACACTCTGGCCAGTTACGTGAGAAAGGCTGGAGATTACTGCTGTAGAGGGTCTAACTAGGAAATGTAATTACCTGCCTAGATCCCTTTTTAAAAATTTGTCCTCCCCAAGTGGCATTGAGATTTCTTACTAACTTGTCTTATTTCTGCTTGCTTTTTTAGGGACAGTTTCCACATCCAGACGCTCCGGTATTCCTGGTCCTCGGGAAGCTCCAGCAGCCTCTGCCAGAGAGAGAGTATCCCTGCACGGCCAGGCTAACACCAAAAGAGCCTTGGTGAGCAGTGTGCCCACCAGACAGCAACGGAGCCCTGTCAAGCCTCAACCAGGGCATGGAGCAAGCCCGGAGTCTCAGAACAAGAAACTCCATCCTGAAGCCAGGTCCAAGGACCCTGAAATCAGCAGAGTCTCCAGGGAGCTGCAGGGCTCACCTGATGCAAACAAGGTGACAGCAAGAACGCTGGGCTTTCTGCGGCGTGAGCTTCCCCTCCTCAAGCAGGATCATCGACTGTCAGCAGAGAAGCTTCAAGCTACAGCTGAGGTGGGACACAGCAGCAGCAGCACAGACTCTAGCCTCCTCACCTCTGAATCTGGAAATACCCTGCGAACATCTGGCTCCTCCAGCAGTGATCTGACCAAAACGTCTATGTCACCTGATGTGCCAGATTTGGATCAGCGGGCGGACAGAAGCTCTGGGCTTCTGGGTGGGGGCTCAGCAGTGGAACGACTTCATGATGGCACCACTGAGGAGATGCAGACACCTCCACAGCAGCTATCCAGTAAAGAGCAGGTACTGCATGAATTTGTGGTGGAGAGAGTGCAGAGGAACTGCATGAAGCGGCTGAGCCACGAAAACCAGGAGCTAGAGGGACGGTTACACAAGGAGGCAGTAGGGATGAGGGGCCAGGAGAAGGAGTTGCAAGAGGGTCTGGGTGCAAGGTGCTGGCCTGTGGAACTAGAACAGAAGCATAGAGAGCTGGAGCGACTACACGCAGAGCTGCAGAAGAAGGTGCTTGCTGAGCAGGAACAGTTATTGGATTTGCAGCAGCAATTGAGCTGCAGTTTGCGGCATGCAGAAGAAGCCCAGGGAACTATCCGAGGACTTCAGGAAGAAGTGGCTCAACTGCATAGGCTTCTGGAAGCCGAAAAGCAGCACAACGGCACCTTGGCCAAAATTCTGGAGGACCTGAAGGTGGAGAACAGTCATTTGCGGATACAGCTAGAATCCACAGCCGTGGACCATTCCCCAGGAGCACAACTTGAACGGACATGCACTGGACTCCAAAAGGAACTGAGCGAGGCCCATGGAGAGTTGAAAAATCTGCAAGGGCTGTTGTGCAAGGTGAGCCCCCTCCCCTCTTCCCCCACCCCTTTTTCGATCCAGGGCTACTGTGAGGCTCAGATGAAAGACTCAGTCGGCCTATGAAGGAAGCAAAGTCTAGAGCTTTTGGGTTCTTCTCCCATCCCTAAGTGCATAAGAATTCCCTCCTCTTCTTTGATCTTAACAATCTGCTATGTGTACTTACTTAGGAAGCGAGGGAATGAGCGCTGGCTCAGTGGATTAAGGAGCAAGTGTTTACCCACAAAAAGGCTTTTACGAGTAGGAGTGTTTGCTAGAAATTATTCCTAACTTGTTAATGGCTAAAGCAGAAATTCTTATTGTGGGATATTTTGCAGGGAGAGCACAGCTTCAAAATCTAGAGGATAAATGGGATCTATGTGTGTGGATAAATGTCGATATTCCACCAAAGTGGTGTTCTATAAATATAGAAAGAAAGATGACGGCAGATAAGGGCTACAGCATATGCATATATCTTACAGAGTGTGAATTTATCAGATGAAATTAGATGCATAAGTTGTAAAATTACTATAATTTGTGCTCAGATGTCTGGCATTTAGGTGCAAGCACTTACCCCAACTCTGTAGACCTGTGTTTTTCCTGTTATGGAAGCGGTGGCTTAGTGAGGGGGCAGGGGCGGAGTGCCCTGGATGCTAACTTGGTGGGGGCATCAACACCTTCCCCCTCCCCCAGCGATGAGAATGAAATGCACTCCCCCCACCTCTTCAAATCTTTGCAAGCAGCGAGCAGGCACTGCTATCCACTGCTTGCACTGGCCTCATCCCACCCTCTGATGTCACTTCCTGTTTGTGGGATCTGGAAGCGATGTCAGAAGGAAGACTCAGTCAGCACAAGCAGTGAGTAGGAGAGCCTGCTCACGGCTGGCAAAGATTTGAAGAGGTGGGGTGGGGGGGTGATAGGAATGAATACATAAGATAGGCACACGGTGCAGCGATGCCAGGTGCCTCCACCCTGAGTGTCAAGTTACCTTGCTGTTACTGTATAGAAGTATTCTATAAATGAAAATAGGTAGGATTACCAGAAGTCTAGATTTCCCCGAACATGTCCTCCCTTTCGAGGATATGTCAAGGAGTCCGGACGGCTTTTCAAAATCCGGCACTTTGTCCGGGTTTTGTAAAGCTTCCTCGAAATTGCGTCGGGCAGGGCAGGGCTAGAGCGAGATTGGGGGGCGGACTGGGGCATAATGGGGCAGGGATGGGTGGAACTGGCCGGGCCTTGGGGGTGAGTCTAGGGGTCCGGAAAGTAAAATCTGGTAACCCTAAAAATAGGCATCTGCTTTCTTTTATAGAACACTAGTCTTTAAGCCCGTTACATTAACGGGTGCTAGAATAGATGTGTCTGTCTGTCTGTGTTTCTTTATCTCTCTCTCCTTGGCTGCTGTCTGCCCCCAGCACCCACCTCCCCCCCAAATGTCTCTCCATGGCCCTCTTCTGTCTTCCCCCCCAGAGCAAAGCTGTCTGTTCCCAGCACACCCCTTCCCCCAAAGCAGCCCCCTTTCCTTCTCCCGCTGACTCTCTCTCTGGCCCCCTTTCTCTGTCTGTCTTTCTGTCCCTCTCCCTGCCCCTGTGTCTTTCTTTCTTTCTGTCTCCCTCCCTCCCGATGTCTGTCTGTCTGTCTGTCATTTTTCCCCATTTCCCTGTGCAGCAGCATAAGGGGTTAGGGAGTTTCTCAGGCTGGCAAACTGTCCTCTCCTCTCCCTCTCTAATGCTCCTCCTATGCTTTCCTTTTCTTTTCTGTTCTCTTCCTCCTTCACCATCCCCT